>NC_091457.1:100049050-100362932 GCF_027789765.1 Dendropsophus ebraccatus
CAGATCAACTCGATCTTTCGGGCCTTTTACCAAGACCTTTACTCCCCCCACTGTCCTCCTGATCCCTTGGCATATGCGACCTTCTTGGACCAGATCCCCTTACAGTCCCTGACTTCCTCACAATCCGAAGCCCTTGACTCCCCTCTTACGGTTGAGGAGATAGTGGAGGCCATTAAATCCATGCCTCTGGGGAAGACGCCGGGTATGGACGGTCTAGTTATAGATTGGTATAAAAATAACGCTGAGGCTGTGGCCCCCCGTCTCCTTAATATGTATGGAGAATCCTTAGAGGTGGGCCGCCTTCCACAATCTCTTCGGGAGGCCCTTATTGTGCTGCTCTTGAAGCCGGGCAAGGACCCACTATCCCCTTCCTCATACAGACCTATCTCTCTCCTCACGATAGATGTTAAAATTTTAGCTAAGGTACTTGCGATGCGGCTTAATGGGGTCGTGCACTCGGTGATACACCCTGACCAGACCGGGTTGATGCCGGGTAGAGCCACGGATATCAACATCTCCCGCTTATTTATGAATATAGCTGCAAGTGCGTCGGACGCTGTCCCTGGGTACGTACTTAGTCTTGATATTCACAAGGCCTTTGATTCCGTAGAGTGGCCGTATCTGTGGTCTCTGCTCGGCGGGATGCGGTTTGGTCCGCGGTTCCGGGCCTGGGTTCGGTTGTTACGGTTGTTATACGCGGAGCCCACTGCCAGGATCCACACCAACCTTGATATCTCCTCCTCCTTCTCTCGGGCGGGGGACGAGACAGGGCTGCCTGCTGTGACCCTTACTTTTTGCCATCGCCATTGAGCCGTTGGCGGCGGCTGTTCGTGCCTCGCCCTCGGTCAGGGGCCTCCAGAGAGGGTCCATTGTTGAGAAGGTGTCGCTATATGCGGACGATACTCTGGTGTACCTTGCAGATGTTGGATCCTCTCTGGTGGCTCTAATGTCGCTCATCCATGACTTTGGTTTCCAGTCTGGTGGTGAACTGGTCTAAGTCGGTCCTCATGCCCCTGTCACCCTCTCTCCCCTTGCCTACCACCTTACCGGCTGTTGGTGACTTGCCAATTCCGATACCTGGGTGTGGAGGTCACAGCCTCAATAGGCAGTTACATGTCTCTGAACCTAACACCTCTCCTGTCGGTCACTAATCTCCGCTTACAGAAATGGGGGCCCCTTCCGCTTTCCCTACTAGGTAGGATTAACATCTTCAAAATGATCTTTCTTTCTAAATCTGTTTCATGCTTCCCCTGTCTTTCCTCCTAAACAGTTCTTTACAGATTTGGCCAAGATTCTGAGATCCTTCTACTGGCAAGGCAGGTCTCCTAGGATTGGATACTCTGACCTCCTCACGCCTAAACATCAGGGGGGCCTTGCTGCTCCTAATATGTACCACTATTTTCTAGCCTCTCAATTGATATATGCTAACTGGTGGTTAGACCTGGATCTTAGCAATGCAGCGGTGGCATTGGCCGGGGCGCTGGTGGGCTCCTACGAGGGTTTGACGAATACCCTTTATAGATACACCCCCTCTTCACCTTGGGCCCCTCCTCTAGCTACGGTAAAGAGGGTATGGAGAGTCGTGCATAGGCAGATGTCCTCACCCCCCTTTTCCCCCCGTACACCCCTGTGGCTCAATCCTCATCTCCCGGAACTCTTGGGCCTGCAGGGTGCTTCTCTTTGGGGTAAACATGGGGTTCGCTATTTATCACATATATTTTCATCTGATAATGTGTTCCGCTCCTTCTCTGCCATGTGTGAACTCTATGGGATACCCCGCACAGCGTTTTTTCATTATCTGCAGCTGTGTCACGCTGTTCAATCCCAGTTTGGCAGCCTTACGGTTCTCCTGGAGTTCACACCGGCTGAGAAGCTTCTAGGTTCCCCTGACCTGGATAAGCCTCTGACGCATAGTTATTTACTATTAAGCCCAGAAGACTCATCCCCTTTTCAGAAGGCATATAAGAGATGGGTGGTGGATATCCCCTCCCTGGGGGAACAGCAGTGGAAAGAGGTGGTGCACATGTATTATCCCACGGTGGTCAGCGCTAGAGACCGGTTGATTCAGTTTCGCTTTCTAATGCCAACATATTGTACTCCGGAGAGACTCGGGAAGATGGGGGTGTCCCCATCGGATACTTGCTTCAAATGTATGTCGGATGTCGGCACTTTCATGCACGATGTATGGTCATGCCCTAAAGTCTTTTGGCGTTCAATCTTGCAATTTCTGTCCGATCACTTTGATTTCCCCTTTGTTTGCACTCCTTCTGTCTGTCTGTTAGGACTTATTAATGGAATCACACAAAACAAATACTATAGGATGTTCATCAGATTTCTTTTATTCTGTGCAAAAAAAAATTATAGCCATGGAATGGAAGTGTACGGATGTCCCTTCTCTGGCTCGTTGGAAACAGATGGTTAATAAATACGTCCCGCTTTACAAGGCCCTCTACGAGCATCGCAAATGCCCCCAGAAATTTAAGAAAATATGGATCCACTGGCTCATGCTGGATGAGACGGCCGATGTTTGATCCTTTCTTTGGCTTCTCTGGCTGGGGGGGGGGGAGGTGCGGCGCTGTCCCTGTATGTGTGTGCTTGAGTGTGCGTGGTGTTATTTCTGTTCCGTCCTTTCCTAATTAATCATGATTGTTGTTTTCTGACAATTTGGGTATTTAAGATACATTTTCGCTATCACCCTTTATTACTGTACTACTGTAGCTGTGGCTCGCTCTATCCCATTGAGTTTCCTGAAGATGTGTCTGTCTAACATGTGACGGGCGGATTGTGCCTGGATTTGTTTCTGTATGTCTTTCCTTTATGAAAAAGAAAAAAGTTTAAATAAATTCTTTAAAAAAATAAAATAAATTCTTTTGTAGTTTGACCCCTTCATGTCCCTGTCAGCTTGTGGCCTAGGTTCCCGACCACTGATCTTCTCTCTGAGAGCAGTGACCAGGCTTTGAGGCACTTGAGGCTGCACTATAGCCGACAGTGTGATCCTGGCATAAACTCTAATTATTAACAGTCATATAACCAAATAAATCTAATGGAGCCGAGCAAGATGGCCACCACAAACACAGAATTTGGCTAGGTTCACACTGTGTTTTCAGCATCCGTTTAACGGATCTGTTTTTTGCAAAAAACAGATGCATTTGTGTGCATCCGTTTTTGATCCTTTTTTCCATTGACTTCCATTATAAAAGAAAACGCATAAAAACGGATCCGTTTTTTTTGACGCACAATAAAGTACTGTTGACACTACTTTTTTGACCATTAAAAAAAACGGATCCGTTAAACGGATTGCAAAAACGCAGTGTGAACCCACCCTTTGGCTGACAAACTAATGAACATGGCTGAAATACTGCAGTCAGGCAATATCACCAGAAGCTGATCAGTCAGGACCCCCCACCCACCCTGCAATTGGATAGTTATAGGATAGGGATGGGGGTAACCTTGCCTTCAAAATAACACACACACATTAATGTCTAAACCCCTGGAAACATCCCTAAGTGAAAATTGCCTAATGCTGCCTTTACACGGAGCGATAATTCGCCCAATCGTTCGTTTAACGATTTTGAAGCAATGATTTGGTTTTTATAATGATCAGCGTTTAGACTAATAAATCGTTAGAAAAATCATTATTGCGATCGTTTTTATGATCGCTGAAGCCCATCTTTTACATAGGGTGAATCTTTGAAAGACTGTTTACACGAAGCGGTCTGCAAATTTTTAGCGAACGATGAACAACGATTTGAGAAAATGTTGAAAGATCGAAATGAACGATTTTTCGCTTGTCGCTTGATCGTTTGCTGTGTACATGGAACGATTATCGCTCAGATGCAATCGGTATTGCGAAAATTCGATCAATAATCATTCCGTGTAAACTCAGCATAATTGTGTCTAATTAGCTATTTTTCCTCCCTGTTGTCACGTAATTTTTTAGTGTTATAAGCTCTCAGGTGTGAAAAGGGAGCAGATGTGTTACATTTCATGTTCTAACTCTGTCATACTGGTCAATTGAAGTTTAACATGGCAAAATAACTCTCTTGAGGATCTGAAAAAAACTACAGAAAGCTGGCCTAGGCTACAAATAGATTACCAACACCCTGAAACTGAGCTGCAGCGTGGTGGCCAAGAAAAGTGATTTAACAAGATCCGTTACCCTCAGAGCAGGCCCATCTTGGACCAAAGAAGTGCACATGCTCAGCGTCATATCCAGAGGTAGAATGAGTGCTGCCAGAATTGCTGCAGAGGTTAAAGTGAATGTACCAATGGCGCGGCCTTCTTTTGAAACTCCGCCCAGTCCCTGTGCTAAGCGCCAGTCTTTTCCAGAGCACTGGCCTGCCCTAGAGCCCACCCCAGTGTGGCGATACCCCCTCTCTTATGTAACATAACCGGTCAGCCTGTCAGTGTTTGGACCATAAGCCACACACAGAATCAAGTTGGTCTTCATGGCTGTGTTCCCAGAAGGAGAAAAGTCTGTAAAGAGTTTGCTGAAGACTATCAAACTAATGCTGCGTTTACACGGAAGGATTATCGTTCGAATTTTCGCATAAACAATTGCATTTGAGCAAACGCTCAAACAACAAGCGAGAAGTCGTTCATTTTGATCTTTCAACATGTTCTTTAATCGTCGTTCGTTGTTCGCTGAAAATTCGCAGATCGCTTCGTGTAAACAGTCTTTCACTGATTTACCCTATGTAAAAGATGGGCTTAAGCGATTTTAAAAACAATCGCATTAACTATTTTTCTTACGAATTTTTAAACGGTTTTTCTAACAATTTATTCGTCTAAACGCTGATCGTTATAAAGAACAAATCGTTGTTTCAAAATCGTTAAACAATCGATTGGGCGAATTATCTCTCCGTGTAAATGTAGCATAAGGGCGTGGATTACTGTTCATTGAGGGAATCATGAATGCCAACATGTACTGGGACATACTGAATCCAAGCATGATCCCCTTCCTTCGGCAAACACCCCTCCAAGACCACCACTGCCTTGCAAAAGAAACTAAGGGTAAAGGTGTTGGACAAGCATGTCCTCTGACCTAAACTCTATTGAGCATTCACCAACCCTGTGATCTCTAGTGAGCTCTATGCCCAAGTAAGTCAAGACAGTGCTGGGAAATAATGGTGGTCATACAAAATATTGGCACTTTGGGCACAATTTGGCCTTTTTTTTTGCTTAGGGGTGTATTCACTTTTGTTGCCAGTGGTTTAGATATTAAAGGGATACTCCAGCGAAAAGCTAATTCTTTCAAATCAACTGGTGTCACAAAGTGCCAGAGATTTGTAACTTACTTATATAAAAAAAATCTCTAGTCTTCCAGTACTTATCAGCTGCTATATGTCCTGCAGGAAGTGGTGTGATCTTTCCAGTTTGACACAGTGCTCTCTGCTGACATCTCTGTCCGTGACAGGAACTGTCCAGAGCAGTAGCAAATCCCCTGGAAAACCTCTCCTGCTGATACCACTTCCTGTACAACATACAGCAGCTGATAAGTACTAGAAGATGAGATTTAAAATAGAAGTAAATTACAAATCTCTGGCACTTTCTGGCACCAGTTGATATGAAAGAAATACTAAATTCTTTTAAAAAAGGTGGCCTGTGTACTGTACATTGTAGAGGGGGGGCTGTGTACTGTACAGTATAGGGGGAGAACTGTATATTATAGAGGGAGGACTGTACTGTACATAGGGGGAGGACTGTATTGCAGAGGGAGGACTGTGTACTGTACATTATAGGGGGAGGACTGTACTGTTTTAGGGGAAGGACTGTGTACTGTACATTGTAGAGGGAGAACTTTGTACTGTATTATAGGGGGAGGACTGTGTACTGTATATTGTAGAGGGAGGACTGTGTATTGTACATTATAGAGGGAGGACTGTGTGTACTGTATATTGTAGAGGGAGGACTGTGTGTACTGTATATTGTAGAGGGAGGACTGTGTTTACTGTACACTGGAGAGGGAGGACTGTGTACTGTACACTGGAGAGGGAGGACTGTGTGTACTGTACACTGGAGAGGGAGGACTGTGTGTACTGTATATTGTAGAGGGAGGACTGTGTGTACTGTATATTGTAGAGGGAGGACTGTGTGTACTGTATATTGTAGAGGGAGGACTGTGTGTACTGTACACTAGAGGGAGGGCTGTGTGTACTGTACACTAGAGGGAGGGCTGTGTGTACTGTACACTAGAGGGAGGACTGTGTGTACTGTACACTAGAGGGAGGACTGTGTGTACTGTACACTGGAGAGGGAGGACTGTGTGTACTGTACACTGGAGAGGGAGGACTGTGTGTACTGTACACTGGAGAGGGAGGACTGTGTGTACTGTACACTGGAGAGGGAGGACTGTGTGTACTGTATATTGTAGAGGGAGGACTGTGTGTACTGTATATTGTAGAGGGAGGACTGTGTGTACTGTATATTGTAGAGGGAGGGCTGTGTGTACTGTACACTAGAGGGAGGACTGTGTGTACTGTACACTAGAGGGAGGGCTGTGTGTACTGTACACTAGAGGGAGGACTGTGTGTACTGTACACTAGAGGGAGGACTGTGTGTACTGTACACTGGAGAGGGAGGACTGTGTGTACTGTACACTGGAGAGGGAGGACTGTGTGTACTGTACACTGGAGAGGGAGGACTGTGTGTACTGTACACTAGAGAGGGAGGACTGTGTGTACTGTACACTAGAGAGGGAGGACTGTGTGTACTGTACACTAGAGAGGGAGGACTGTGTGTACTGTACACTAGAGAGGGAGGACTGTGTGTACTGTACACTAGAGGGAGGACTGTGTGTACTGTACACTAGAGGGAGGACTGTGTGTACTGTATATTGTAGAAGGAGGACTGTGTGTACTGTATATTGTAGAAGGAGGACTGTGTGTACTGTATATTGTAGAGCAGGGGTGAGCAATTAATTTTCCTATGGGGCCACATGAGAAAATGGAATGGTTTTTGAGGGCCCGTCTAATCTATGCTCAGTACAACACCATGACATCACATGTATACATCATGCCCAGAACAGGATGGCGACATATATAGCAGTATATACACGGTGGAGTATATAGCTGCTATATAATCCACCATATGTATACACTGCTTTATACTCCACTCTGTGTAAATACTGCTATATTTTAGCAGTATATGCACAAGGTGGAGTAAAAAGCAGTGTATACACATACATCTTCCTCCACGTCCCCGTTGTCCCTCCTCAGGGTTGTCTGCCTCCGTCTTTCATCTCCAGCTCTGAGGAGTTGTCAGGCTACGTTGCAGAGGCCATACCAACACTTGATCTGGCGGGTAGAAGAGCGCGGAAATCTGCACTGGGGTCCTGAAGACCTCTCACACATTGGGGCGCTTGGAGACCATGTGACAAGAGGGAGAGCAGCAGTGGTACAGAAAGACACAGGTGCTCTGACGCAGGCTGTACAATGCTCAAGTCTGTTCTAGAGGGAGCGCAATGTATTGTTTATTAAGAAAGGAGGCTGTGTGGTACATATTAACTTAGGCTGGGTTCACACTACGTATATTTGAGGCTGTATGTTTGAGGCTGTATAGCAACCAAAACCAGGAGTGGATTAAAAACACAGAAAGGCTATGTTCACATAATGTTGTAATTGAGTGGATGGCCGTCATTTAATTGCAAATATTTGCTGTTATTTTAAAACAACGGCTGTTATATTGAAATAATGGAAGTTATTTACCGTTATATGGCGGCCATCTACTCAATTTCACCATTGTGTGAACATATCCTTTCTGGGTTTTCAATCCACTCCTGGTTTTGGTTGCTATGAGGACCTGACATGAGGACCAAATACAGCCTGAAATATACATAGTGTGAACCCAGCCCCCGAGACGGTTATGTGGTGTATATTTAATATGAGTTGCAGGTTTCTGGGTATGAAGGACATATCTTTAGATTTGGGCAATATTAGTGCTGTCTTTTTGTCTATGGTCTACTGTGTCCTGACTTTTCTCAATATGTCGCTGCATTTGTCATTATAGGAACATGACATTGAGACGCCATATGGCATGCTGCATGTTGTTATACGAGGGACTCCAAAAGGCAATCGTCCAGCAATACTTACTTATCATGATGTGGGCTTAAACCGTAAGTGTCCTGTCCCTTTATACCAACTGTTTGGATGTGTGCAAATACATCGAATTTCTGGGGGAATTTAAATTTCACTGTATATACTGTTAGCCTTATCTAGGTAAGGTTTTATGTAGCATGTGCACAACATACAAAAAGTTGCACGCTAGTATGTTCTTCTAGCACAGAATGCTGAGGATGATATTCATAAGGAGGCAGCGAGCGGATAGGGTGGATCAGTGCTCTGAATGCAGTAGTCTTCTAACCTGCTGTTTCCCATTAAATAAAACTATTGTCTGACTACTCACTTAAGCCAGAAAATTAACACTGGACACTGTGGAGCTCTCTACTGTAAGAGCAGTCACACTATGGAGCTCTCTACTGTAAGGGCAGTCACACTATGGAGCCCTCTACTGTAAGAGCAGTCACACTATGGAGCTCTCTACTGTAAGAGCAGTCACACTATGGAGCTCTCTACTGTAAGGGCAGTCACACTATGGAGCTCTCTACTGTAAGAGCAGTCACACTATGGAGCTCTCTACTGTAAGAGCAGTCACACTATGGAGCCCTCTACTGTAAGAGCAGTCACACTATGGAGCTCTCTACTGTAAGAGCAGTCACACTATGGAGCTCTCTACTGTAAGAGCAGTCACACTATGGAGCTCTCTACTGTAAGGGCAGTCACACTATGGAGCTCTCTACTGTAAGGGCAGTCACACTATGGAGCTCTCTACTGTAAGAGCAGTCACACTCTGGATCCCTCTACTGTAAGAGCAGTCACACTATGGAGCCCTCTACTATAAGAGCAGTCACACTATGGAGCTCTCTTCTGTAAGAGCAGTCACACTATGGATCCCTCCACTGTAAGAGCACTCACACTATGGAGCTCTCTACTGTAAGAGCACTCACACTATGGAGCTTTCTACTGTAAGAGCAGTCACACTATGAATCTCTCCACTGTAAGAGCAGTCACACTACAGAGCCCTCCACTGTAAGAGCAGTCACACTGTGGAGCCCTCCACTGTAAGAGCAGTCACACTATGGAGCTCTCTACTGTAAGAGCAGTCCCACTATGGAGCTCTCTACTGTAAGAGCAGTCCCACTATGGAGCTCTCTACTGTAAGAGCAGTCCCACTATGGAGCTCTCTACTGTAAGAGCAGTCACACTATGGAGCTCTCTACTGTAAGAGCAGTCCCACTATGGAGCTCTCTACTGTAAGAGCAGTCCCACTATGGAGCTCTCTACTGTAAGAGCAGTCACACTATGGAGCTCTCTACTGTAAGAGCAGTCACACTATGGAGCCCTCTACTGTAAGAGCAGTCACACTAGGGAGCCCTCCACTGTAAGAGCAGTCACACTACAGAGCCCTCCACTGTAAGAGCAGTCACACTACGGAGCCCTCCACTGTAAGAGCAGTCACACTACGGAGCTCTCTACTGTAAGAGCAGTCACACTATGGAGCTCTCTACTGTAAGAGCAGTCACACTGTGGAGCTCTCTACTGTAAGAGCAGTCACACCGTGGAGCTCTCTACTGTAAGAGCAGTCACACTATGGAGCTCTCTACTGTAAGAGCAGTCACACTATGGAGCTCTCTACTGTAAGAGCAGTCACACTATGGAGCTCTCTACTGTAAGAGCAGTCACACTATGGAGCTCTCTACTGTAAGAGCAGTCACACTATGGAGCTCTCTACTGTAAGAGCAGTCACACTATATATCCCTCTAAAGATCGTCCTGGTAGCTCCCTGCAGCCCCCCTAGCTCCTTCCCACTTGCTGTCTGTGTGTGTAATAGCACCGACAGCAAAGGGGAATGAGGAGCAGGCAAACACTGACCTGACAGGTTGATGCTTGTTTGCTACTAAATATTGGCCGTCTAATTGGGCCTGCAGAGTCCTCTACTGTAATAGCTCGCAACATGCATCCACCCCGTTGTCCCAGAAGGAGCCAGAGGGAGAAAGTGAAGCACCAGGGAGCACCTTTAAGTGAATGAAAGCTTAGCTGCATTAACCCAGAATGGCACTACACAATGCAAGAAACCATCTGTAGGGTTCCAGGTGTCCGCACCCTATCAATATGATACTGACCTATGTCAAGGATAGATCAATAAATTTTGCCTCCCCCCCCAAAAAAAAAACAAAAAAAAAAACACAGTAACAGCAGTTTGAGTAATTTGGTCATGCCCATAATTCCATACATAAGAAACCTACAATGAGAAAATAAAAACTGGTTTGATTAAAAAAAAGAACATATTCACTAGTTTTGAGTAGTAAAAAAAGTCCTGTCTTTCAGATAAGCTGTGTTTCAACACCTTTTTCAACTATGAGGACATGCAAGAGATCACTAAGCATTTTGTTGTGTGCCATGTTGATGCCCCAGGTCAGCAGGTGGGAGCTTCCCAGTTCCCCCAAGGGTAAGTAACATCCATTGTACTTTCTGATAATGCAGTCACTTCATTGCATTTCTCTCCTGCTGATAACCCACTACCTATCTAGTTACCAGTATCCAACCATGGAGAACCTAGCGGCCATGTTACCCAGCGTCCTGCAGCACTTTGGGTGAGTTCACAATTATCAGTAACGTGATCAGACCTTACCTAAATGACCATGTCATCAGACCTCATTCACACAACCATAGACAAATGCTCAGACCTCACACACAACCGTGAAAATGTAATCAGACGTCATGTACATAACCATGAACATCTGATCAGACCATATACACCTGATTATAGATATGATGTAGACTTTAAGTACATATTGTTTCTTACTATGTTTCACAGCTTTCAGACAATCATTGGGATTGGAGTTGGAGCTGGATCCTATGTTCTTGCAAAGTTTGCTGTAAGTTGGCCATGATTATTATCTGAGGAGTAGAACAAATAACAAATGACAAGTACCATGCCTACAGAGTGCCA
The DNA here is from genome assembly GCF_027789765.1 of Dendropsophus ebraccatus. Lineage (NCBI taxonomy): Eukaryota > Metazoa > Chordata > Amphibia > Anura > Hylidae > Dendropsophus > Dendropsophus ebraccatus. The sequence continues at coordinate 100,060,061 of NC_091457.1, forward strand.
CCTCTGACTTAATCCTTTCTTTTCTTGCAGCTGATTTTCCCCGAGATGGTTGAAGGACTTGTCCTGGTGAACATTGATCCCAATGGAAAAGGCTGGATTGACTGGGCAGCATCTAAGGTATGGTAGCAGTAAGAAACGTATTAATGTCACCAATTCCACTATTTCGGACCTGTCCGCTTTCGACACCTTGGCTGTTGAGGCAAATAGACAAGATGTTATAGAATTATAAGTAGCATGGATTTGACCTCTGAACCCCCTCAGTTTTACTTGCCTTCCCTTCTGACTTCACCACATACTGATCTGTTACGGTTTTCTCTACACAGCTGTCTGGACTGACAAGTTCTCTTCCTGATACCGTGTTGTCTCATCTCTTCAGTCAGGTATCATTACGCTGCATTATACAGTCACACCTGTACTAGTCACAGTATGGCTGCCACTAGGTATTGTGGCCCCCTATATTAGAGCTAATGGTTTACCACCACTAGGGACCCTACACCAATGTAGAGGCAACAATTTGGCTACCATTAGTGATGCTGCTACCCTTTAGAGGTAACAGTATGGTTGCTCCTCAGGAGAGGTAGCATTAAAGTGGTGCATGTTGTGCTGCTTCTTTACTTATTTTTTAGCATGTTATAAGATCTCAATGTTTATAGTTTGGTATTTTTAGGTTGAACAGAGCCCAGACTGCCAGTAGTGCTATCTAGTGGTGTGCTACCCTTTGTGGTAACCCTTGTCTCTTGTTCTAGGAGGAGCTAATGAATAATACGGAGCTGGTGCAGAATTACCGCCAGCAGATCGGTAGCTGTGTGAACCAGAACAACCTGCAGCTCTTCTGGAACATGTACAACAGGTGAGAGGCCCCTGAGCCTACACGTAAACCATGATGCAGGTGGGGATGGGCATATGTAGCACGGCAGCTGGAAGGTTACATAGTGGATTATGACGGGCTGTGTAGTACAGGTCACTTCAGTGTACTGTCAAAGGGTCCTTCTTGAATCATCCATGTTATACCCTGTTTTGTGGGACATCTTGTATCTCACTATTGTTTCTTATGTTTAGTCGAAGAGATTTAGAAATGAATCGTCCTGGGACTGTTCCAAATGCCAAGACTCTGAGGTAAGTCACTGTACATAATACTCAACACCCAGACTTGCAGAAAACTGCCTGAAAATGCTTAAAGAGAATCAACCAATGTGCTGCCATACCATTTGTTTTGTGTCTTCTGTAGTAGCATTAGCTGCTGAAACAAAGTCAGCGCATGAGACAGGGAGAGAGCCAGGAACTAGTCATCAGCGCACTCTATGGGGGTGATTGACAGGAAAAGAGGCCAGTAAGAAGGCTCTTTTCCTGTCAATCACCCCCACAGAGTGCGCTGACAGACAGAGACATGTCACGGCCCAGATGATTAGATCCAGCCTCCTTCTATGTCTCGCGTGCTGGAAAAAAAACTTTGTTTCAGCAGCTAAAGCTACTACAGAAGACACAGAATACATGGTGAGGCAGCGTTTTAGCACATCTTTTGGGTGTTGGTAGTAGCATTATCTAGAAAATCTGAGTGATTGGTTTGCTTTAAGTGTCTTAAAAGCCCCTTCCAAATACAATTTGTCCTCCTGAAAACCCTCCAAGATCTGCCTGACCCCTAAACTGCAATGTTTCTTTTTATGTGACTTGTTGTCTTGTCTCCTTGCAGAGCTCCAGTGATGCTGGTTGTTGGAGATAACTCCCCAGCTGAAGACAGCGTGGTTAGTCCCAGTATTCGTCTGTAACTGGTTGGGTGGCTTAAATATAAATATAGGAGCTCTTTAAGCACTTTGTAGGATAAACCAGGTCTTAGCTAGTATAGGACATTCTTCAGTGGTTTGTTAAATACCCTGGATATATTTTTTTAAAGGGAAACTCAGCAGGTTAGAAGTACCTTGTAACACATGGGGTACTGAGGATGAAGGTAATTTTCTTACCTTTCTTTACCTTTAATTTTTAGCACTGTTTTTGTGTAGTTTGTAGTTTAATCCATATGCTAATGATGTGAATTGCAGGAGTGGAGACAAGACTACTGACCTCAGGGGACCGATCCACCACTCAGCAGTGATGAGCGCCAGAGTGATGTCACTGCGGAATTCCATTCCAAATGTTCATTAGAAGGGGCGGGCTGTCTGTACCAGGCGCGCAAATTAATTGCTCGGCACTGGATCCAAGCAAATGCACCCACCATCACGGAACTCATAGCTAGACTTAATGTGGTAATACGCTTAGAAAAAGAGTATATCAAAAAAGAAAGGCATCCAAAAAATTTGAAAGTATCTGGGGCCCTTGGCTCGACGCGCCTGGCATACCGTCAGGGGATCTCAGGTGTAACCTCTGTACTGTATGCACAGGAAAAAAAAAAGCGCTGCGGAATCTGTTGGCGCTATACAAATAAATTTATTATTATTATTAACCCAATGGAAGCCTTTTTACTACTGGCAGACCACAAGGCTACGACTAATAGCCGCACTAGAACACAAAGTAGAAGTAGAGAAGCTACACGGTAGATGACAAGGTCACCCTGGTTGTGGGTGTCCCAACCTTTATGCATAGTTCAGTGTAGGAAGCTTCTTACTCACGTCACTGAATGTATTTTTGTGCCTTGATATTGTATAACGGACAATGCTGGAGATTGTTGCTTTGTATGTTCTTTTCCATGACAAAAGTCTTTCTCTATGCAACCTGAACAAAATTGTTGCCTCCAAAAGAATGCTACTCAACCTTGCAAAAGGGAATTTGTTTGGGTTGGGGGGTGGATGTTGTTATATGTGGGGAGGGGGGAGGAAAGGGGGTGTTTTGTTTTGTAAATAATACATGTTTTGTGTGTGAAAAAATCTATTAATAAAGAAAATCTCATTTAAAAAAGAAGGGACGGGCTGGCTGGGGGTGGATTGGTGCACCGAGGTGGTAGTCACACCCTTAGTGCGCCAAACAGCCTCATTAGCACATGGCTGAAAGGGAAACTATCAGCAGGTTCATGCAAACAATATCTCCCTGCAGCTGTGTACCTCATCTTTCCATCACCGCTCTTCTTTTCTTAGTCAGCCCCTTCATTTTCGTAAGCTTTAATAAAAGAGAAACATGAAAATCAGCTCATTAGGAGCACTGGGGGCATTCCTGGACACCCCCTTCCTAGTGCATCGTTCAGCCCTCCCACTGCCTCCTTCGGTCATGCCTCTCTAAGGACCTGCCTGCTTATGCATTATTGAATATGCATAGGTAGGTGTGACCAGAGGAGGTGCAGGCGGGACGAATTGTGCACTGGAGGGCGGAGGAACACCCCCAGTGCTCCTAACAAGCTCATTTACGTATTTCTTTTTGATTAAACAGCGGCACCAACTAAGAAAAGAAGACCAGCAGCGGAAAGATGAGGTGCACAGCTGTAGGGAGAAATCAGCAGGATAGTTTTCCTCTAAACTACAAAGTACACAAAAACAGCGCTGAGGATGAAGGTAAGAAAGTTACCTTCATCCTTAGTGCCCCATTTACTATAGGGAGATATCAGCAGGTTGGATGCTTCTAAACTGTCTCCCTTCAAGTAGATCACTATATAGCAATAATTGATGCCATACATAGTCACACCTGTCACAAGGTACATATCTGTTGTCTGTTCTACTCCATTAGGCAGAAAAATGCTAACCCTGTCAGAAACCACTTAGGTCTATGGATACATTTGCTGTATGTATTGTGAAGTTTCCTGATACATATGGCAAATGTAGTGGTGTGAAAGAAATCTTACAAAATGTAATCTTAAATTTAGCACATCTTTATCTCTGTGTGCCTCGTGGTGCATAATAAATTTAGCGCATTTAAAAAAAAAAAGTGTCTAACTTTGTATACCTACTATAGGCTGGCTCACTTCAGAATAATATTTTATGCTGAAGTGTTGTTGCATTTAAGCTGCCTCTCTCGCTCTGAAACCATGCTTTTTCACTCTAAGCCATGTCCCTTATCACACAAACCACAAAAAGGGTCCACAGCCCTAATGGGGTAAAATAAAATGTTTTTAAATCAACTGGAGTCAGAAAGTTGTACAGATTTGTAATTTTTTTCTATTTAAAAACCTCAACCCTTCTAGCACTTATCAGCTGCTGTATGTCCTGCATGAAGTGGTGTATTCCTTCCAGTCTGACATGGTGCTCTCTGCTGACACCTCTGTCCATGACACTTCCTGCAAGACATACAGCAGCTGATAAGTACTGAAAGACTTGAGATTTTTAAATAGAAGTAATTAAGGGTGCGTTTACACAGAGAGATTTATCTGACCGATTTTTTTTTTTTAAGCCAAAGCCAAGAATAGACTATAAACAGAGAACAGGTCATATAGGAAAGATTGAGATTTCTTCTCTTTTCAAATCCATTCCTGGCTATGGCTTCGAGAATCTGTCAGATAAATCTGTCTGTGAAAACGCACCATTACAAATCTGTATAACTTTCTGACACCAGTTGATTTCTTTAAAGGGGTACTCCAGTGTGGGGCCTATTTTTGGATCTGACCGGGGAGGAGGTGGCTGAGAGAAAAGACGTCCACTCACCTCCCCGGATCCAGCAGCGGGTCCCGTATCGCGACGCTCCGGTTCACGGCCACTTCCTGGTGTCTGACGCGGGCTCGAGACGTGACGTCTCAAGTCCGCTCAGCCTGTCAGTAACAGAGGCGGGATCAGTTTCAAGTCCACTCAGATCAAAGACGTCACGTCTCGAGCCCGCGTCAGACACCAGGAAGCGGCCGGTATCCGGGGACCGGAGTGCCGCGATACGGGACCCGTCGCTGAATCCGGGGAGGTGAGTGGACGTCTTTTCTCTCAGCCACCTCCTCCCCGGCCAGATCCAAAAATAGCCCCCCCGGAGTACCCCTTTAACTTTTTTTCTCTGTAGTACGCTTTTAATAATTCTGCTCCTTTCTGTGTTATGCAAACTTGTCACAAGTTGCTTCTTACTGAATTCTGTTTAATTGACAGGTTGAATGTAACTCTAAGCTTGATCCAACAACCACAACATTTCTGAAGGTACGGTGCCTTATCCATCACTACCTTTCATGTCTGGTATCGTCTCCCTGTATATGACCTGGTCCCCTTGTATGTGACCTACTCTCCCCTTGGTTTGTTTCCTATCCTTGTATGTGACCTACTCTCCCCTTGGTTTGTTTACTATCCTTGTATGTGGCCTACTTTCCCCTTGGCTCGCTCGCTCTCTTTCTCTCTCTCCCCCCTCTCTATCTCTCCCCCCTCTCTATCTCTCTCCCCTCTCTCTCTTTCTCCCCTCTCTCTCTCCCCTCTCTCTCTTCCCTCTCTCTCTTCTCTCTCTCCCCTCTCTCTCTCTCTCTCTCTCTCTCTCTTCTCTCTCTCTCTCTCTTTTCCCCTCTTCCTTCCTTGTATGTAGTATTGTCTTCTCTTGTCTGGTCACTCTTTGCATGTGGCTATTTTTTACTTACATGCCAGACCAATCTTTCTTTCATTGAATATAAGACAACAGCCAGGGAAATAAAGTAACTGTTTAGAGGGGGTCCACACTAACATGTTACTTCCTTCTATTCTCTATTAATTTTGCTCTTCTTACATCTTGTCCCACCCAGATGGCAGACTCTGGCGGACTTCCTCAGGTTACTCAGGTATTTTTGATTAATTCTGCTTGACTTGATTCAACCTTGACACCATAACTTCATTATATATTTCCACTTTCTTATGCTCCCTGTCATTCTGTACACACCTGCATCAATCATCTACAAGGGGCTCTGCTGTGGTGCAGTGAATGCTGCAGGTGGATCAGTATTTGTTATTACGGTTTATAAACCTGGGAGGAAACAGCCTTTGGTGCTATACCCCACCGATTAAAGCTGAGTTCTCGTTGTGTCTGTGCTCTATGTTGCTGGAGGATTCTAATAGTGACTAAATTCAGTCCACCTGCCAAACTTAAACTTTTATTTTGCAAAACTGTGGTCTGCTGACCATTGGAGTCACGGTAATAAGATGATATGTTCAGGAAAAGGAGTGAGCATAGTCACTAGTAGGCTAGATTTGGTTCAATAAAAGGGGTATTCCAATCTGGGATCCAGCACTACAAAACATGGCCATATCCAAGGGTCCAGATGGGAGTTTATACCTCTTAAGTGATCGAGCATGCCACACTATACGTCAGTATATCTTTTTCCTAACCAACAATCTCCTGTGGTGCTAAAGATGTGCAGAGCAACAAAAAGCAGGATAATGTCTCACAAAATTGGGATCCATTACTCTGCACACATCCCTAGAGCATCATTGCTCAGAACACATCTGTGTTGATGTTTGTAAACCCTGGTTCTTTCTCATCAGTGGATGTCACACCCATTCATTTCTTTACAATTTTCACTGTAATTTTATCCAATGATATTAATGAGCGCAGTGATAACAATGGCTAAAATCTGTTTACAGCCTGGGAAGCTGACAGAAGCTTTCAAATATTTCCTTCAAGGAATGGGATACAGTAAGTGCAGCTCTGACAGATAGTGGCCCTTGGCATGTGGGTGTCTGGAGGATGGCAGCCCTTGGCATGTGGGTGTCTGGAGGATGGCAGCCCTTGGCATGTGGGTGTCTGGAGGGTGGCAGCCCTTGGTTTGTGGGTGTTTGAAGGGTGACGGACCCTGGTCTGTGGGTGTTTGGTGAGCCCAGGTGTATGGGTGTTAGGGGGTGGTGGTCTCGGGCTTGTGGGTCCCTGGAGGGTGGTGGCTCTTGGCGTGTGGGTGTCTGGAGGGTGGCAGCCGTTAACTGTGGGTTTCTCAAAGGGCGGCTGAATCATGACGTGTTTCTCAAGTCTTTTGAGGCTAGTCCTTTATGTTTCTTGTCTCCTCACTGTGTACTTGCATCATACACTACATGTGTCTCTGATTTCTTCTCTGTGTCTCCTTTTATCTTACCCTTCCGCTCTGTCTCTTTCACTATACTCACTCAGACTTTACTCCACTTCTATGAAATCTCTGACTGGCCCTTTGTATTTCTTTTACTGTTATGGCATATTACTACCTGTTGTCTCAATGTCACATTTCTGTGTCTTTTCCTCCCCCATCACCTGCCACTGGACTCTTCACACCCTTTCCCTGCTTTTTCACCCTTCCTTCCCTCGCCCTACCCCCTCCCCAGTTGCCTCCCTGAAGGATCGGAGACAGAGTGCCAGCGCAGGTATCCCGTCACACCATATGCTGAATACGTTCACTCCTTGTACAGATTGCATGCTCCGCAGTCCGCTGTGTACCACCTCTGAATGTTCTGCCTGGGCTGCTTGGGTGGATCAATGCAGCTGCTCTGTGTTCGCCATTGTCAGACAACTCTCTGCGCCATAAGCTTATATCACACACACCCTCAACTTATTCCACAAATGTATAAAAAAAAAAGAAAAAAAAAAAGGGAAAACTCCAGGCTTCACGTCACCCCATCCTGGGATACTTTGCTAACAGAATCATGAAACATGAGGCAGCATTAAAATGCTCCTCACATCAATATATGGGTCTGCATTATGACTTCTGGTGGAAGTTAAGTTTGTCACTTGGCATAAGTGTCTTAGCTGGGTATCACCATGATGGTGTTACACAGATCTGTAGGTAACCTATCATGGTGAGCAAAAAACTATGGAATAAGTCAGCTTTGCTACATCTAATTATATCAGTCATATAACATACTGACACTGCCACAAACATTTCGTAATGACCATAACACCCACCTGGCAATATTCTCTATAGTCTCTAAGGGCCACATTTATCATCCGGCGGACGGATGATTTTTGGCGGAAAGTGCCGATTTGCGTATTATTTTATACGCAAATGGCCGATTTGCGAATAAAATAATCGCAAATCGGCACTTTCCGCCGAGTACGCCAGGGGGCGGAAAGGGGGCGGAAAGTAGGCGGGAAGTGGGCGGAACGGAGGGCGCGGACTCAAAGAGTCCGCGCGATTTATCATCCGTTCCGCCCAAATGTACGCCGAAAACCTACTCCAGTCCTCAGCTGGCGTAGGTTTTCGGCGGTGCGCACCGGCGCGCACAGGATTTATGTACAGGCAGTCCGCCTCTACATAAATCCCCGTACCGCCGGAGCTGCGGGGGCATTTTTAAGTCCGGCGTAAAAAACGCCGGACTTAATAAATGCCTCCCTAAGTCTCTATAGTCTCCAGGGGTCATTGGGACCTAGGATGGTCCTCACTTCACTTAACATCCCTTGCAGAAGATAATGTGGAATTAATTTGAGAATTGACTGGTACACAGAATAAGGGATGTAGAACTTTAAAATGGAGCTGCTTAGCCATAGATGGGGTCATAGTCCAGCCTGTTGCACCCCCAGTCCCAATCCAGCCATTGCTTTCCCACAGCCCTGCATGGGAGGTTAAAGCCTTAAGCCTGTCCCTTTGTATCAGGTCTACCCTGTAACCAGTACTGTGTAGTTTGCATTTCTGCTGCCAGGTAGTTTTATCCTATTTTTACAATTTGGGAATGTTAAGTTATTGGGTCTAAATTTGACTTTTTTACTCTGTTTCCATAGTGCCCTCAGCCAGTATGACCCGACTTGCCCGATCTCGCACAGCGTCCCTCACCAGCGCCAGTTCTGTGGATGGAAGTCGTCCTAGGCCTTGCACTCAGTCAGAAAGCAGTGAGGGCATTGGTCAAATTAACCACACCATGGAAGTGTCCTGCTGAAGACCCCTGGAGCAGCACCTTACTCCATACAACCCTTCTTTCTAGCCCACTCATTACCCATCTCTTCTTTACTGGTTTCTCTTCCTGCACCCCACCCCTTTAAACAGCGTCTGGCGTTTTTTGGGGAATCCAAATACCAGAGTGACAGTAGTTAATCATCATCTGGTGTGTGCTCTTCCCGCTCCCCTGTGACTGGATGTGAGACGGGGGTAAGGGCAGATAGTGATCAGGTCAGTGGTGACTGTGAAGAATAAGGAGAGGTACCTAGTTCAATGGTGGTGGCAATCAATCTTTCCTCTGGCTGCAGCCAGGAGCTCTTCTGGCTACCAGCGATGGGAAGGACTTGGCTATAACCAAACTAACTTGGCGTGACAATAGTGGAGCATGGTGTAGATGGCCATGCTCCTATAATTCCTTCCCCAACCCAACTGTGGTCAACTTAATAGTGTCCAATACCAAGCTTTTATGTGAAATTTGTATTATAAGAGGAGGAGATAACTGGAGGTGGTGTGATCTCCCAGTAAAGGCAAAATACCATTTTAGAGAATCTTATTGAGCTGATCTGGATGACTGTAGGGAATCCCATAAAGGTCATTTTGCATGGCAAAGATTCTACAGAAGTGACCATGATCGCTGTAGGGAAATCCTATAGAGAAAAAATGGATTATTGCAGGGGATCCTCTAAAGGTGATCTGTATGGCCGTAGGGGATCTCTTAAAGTGGATGACTTCAGGGATCCTATAAAGAGCCTATTCTAGATGTCTAGGGTACTTTATAGTTTTCTGGAATTGGATAAGCACAGAGTTTGACTTGTGCATGTGAATGCCATACCCAGAATTCCAGTTGGAAATCGAATAGGGTTTCTCCATTGACAGTGGAGCGTGGCTCAGCTAGAAGACACATTTTGTGCTGGTGAATGCTTGCGAGATTAGCAGAGTGAGTGAGGGGCCCGTCCCTGTGTCCATCAAACCAATCTCCTGTTTTACAGTTGTGTCCTGTCTCCTGCGTTCCGTCATCTTGATGTCCCCCTTCCCCCATCTGCGTCTTCTGCCGGTCTATCCATCCATGGTTGTGAGTCATCACTCCTCAGTTGCTGTGACCTAGAGGGTAATGAATCCTGTCTAGGTGCACAGTGACTCTATACTCATATGTTCTAGTTACGGATCTGTGTCTATTGTGGCGGTGAATGCTTGTAGCTGCGTTTAAGCCATCAGTACAATTACTTCATGATAGTAAAGGATGAATTCAACAAACCTCAATAAAATAGTAAATCTGTGCAGTTTGTCGTGTCTGGAGTTTTCTGCCCGAGGACCCCCATCACGGGGCCCTTCTGTCTACCACATTGTGTTATCCTTAGAAGGGGGATTTCCATAACTCATTGCTGACCAATGCAGAGCAAATCTTGCATATTGGGCATCTTGTTGTTCGTGTGCAGTCTCCATTTTCTTCTTGGGCTGCTCTATTCAGGTCACAACACATCTTCCTAGCACCTAAATGAGCTACAGCAAATGTATCAGAGGGGAGTTATGGAGCACTCCTTTGACAGTATTATTTATTTATTTTTTTAAACGATATTTTATTAGTGGCTTATGTAATATTTTTTTTTTTTCTCCAAACAAATTTTTTATTGTGATCAGGGAAAAATAAGGAACATCTTCCAAAAAAGAAAAGAAAAAAATAAAATAAAATAATAATAATAATTACAATTAATGCTCCACTTGCTGATCAATTCTGACAACACAAGGTTCCTCAGTTCTAATTCTATCCTAGTTTTTGATTAAGTTTTTGACTGCTAATCATCTGTTGCCTACTACAAAATGTTTGTCCCCCCTTTGTTTGTTTGTTTGTAGGAGAATGTGATATTTACGATCTGTTATTTTTTTTGTTTGTTTTTTTTTGTTTTTGATGTTTGCCCTATTTTATTTGCTGAGTTTATATTGGCACAAAACTATATAAAACAAGTGATCTTGATCAATGCAAGGGACATCGTGGCTTATGTAATATTTGAACATACATATTGAAAATTCATTACATATTCAAAAAGAAAGTCGCTCACAGGCAACAAAGGATTGTATGTTTACAATATCCTACAGATACAATGAGCCTTTGTAATAACCTTAAAAGATATATTATCATATACAATACAACATAGTCTTACCAAAAACATAAGTAGAAAAACAGTAACCTATAATATCACCTTAAAACATGGTATAGATGTCAGATATTCAAATATGCTACCAATAGAATGGAGAGAATTGTCTATAACAGAAAGGGAAAAGCTTAAGATACTTGGAGTGCTCCCAGAGTTCCCTTTTGGGCGGCCATGCAATACCAATCAGTGTCCTTAAATTGATTAATGATAGAGTCTCTCTCTCTTCTATAGTAAAATCATGAATTAGAAATTGTGTCCATTTGGACATAAATGTTTTTGTTGATTTTTCTTTGGTGCGCAATACATCCAAAAGTTCCCAATGAAAGATCTCCTTCAGAGCAGAGATTACCTCAGAAATGTCTGGTAGAGTATCCAGTATCCAGTGTCTTAAACATTTCAGGGAAACTAATAGAGTTAAATGAATTCCTTTAGAAGTAAGTAATTTAGGAGAGGGAGTAGTAGAGTCTATATCAATAAAATGAAAAAGATAACTAAGAGGGAGAAGTGGTATGGCATGGCCCCAAGTGGACAAAAGATAGAGCCGCACAGAGTCCCAAAATTCCTGCACTCGCATGCAGGCCCAGGCACAATGAAACAAGTCTGCTTTAGGAAGTGAACATTTCGGGCAACTGTTTATGTGAGCAGTGTGGGAGTTGGAAAAAGGAATATTAAAGGCATATATAGCCTTGTGTATAAAGCGGAAATGTATTTCACGTAGAACCACATTAGGTGTGGCAGAATGCATTAGTTGAAATCCTCTCAATATTTGTGGGTCAGATCCTCTGAAAAAATTACGGAGGACCATTTTTTGAAAAAAATTTGTCTAGATAAATTCTTTTGAGAGCGTGATCTAAGTTCTCCATATGTATGTGATAAAGAATTATGAACCGGTGGTGTTGGGAATAGATTATCAAATTCCATATCACTTTTTGCTTCTGCTATGTCCCGTACTCTGGAAGTAAGAAATTCAATTATAGAATCGTATTGAGGTAAATTAAATGAAGACAATTTATGTATAATCTGATTTTATTGGCAACCATGCAAAATAACAGATACACATTAAATCACATGCAATAAACTGCGACCTGCAAGTCGCATGGTGTCAGGTTTTCTAATATAATAAAAGAATACAAATAGAAGCAGCTATCAGTTATAGCATAATGCTGCTAGAGGTGCCCAGGGCACCAAACAGAACCACCAGCAAAAAGTAACATTGATGGATATGCAGGTTGGAAGAAAAAAGGGAAAAGAAGGACAAAAGAAAAAAAAAAAAAGAGGAAAAAAGGAAAACAAAGATGAAGAGAAGATCAGAGGGAGAGAGGGGGATGGCAGGGGGAGGAAAATGGCTACCACAGTCAGATAGACTCGCCAATCCCAGAAACACAGAATCTCCGGATGTCAGAATTTAGCGGATAAGAGCAAGGAACTCCTCTGAATCCATGAACAAGCGCCAAGGAAACCATATTTTCTCAAATTTGTCAGATCGATCATGGGCCTCAGCCACTAACTCTTCTATTCTGCCAAGGTCTCTAAGCTCACTCATCCATTCTGCCAGGGTAGGTACAAGGGGAGTCTTCCAGTGTCGGGGGATGACCATGCGGGCAGCAGTCATGAAGTGTCGCAAGAGTCCCTTTTTGGACTTAGAGAGAGAACCCGGTAGTTTAGATGATAAAGTCAGTTGGGGAGAGTTGACGACGGTCTGTCCAGAATACGCATTGTAGATTCCCAAGACTTTGTCCCAGAAGTCACGGATCCCCGGGCAAGCCCACCAGATGTGCAACATATCACCAGCCTCCGTTAGGCACCGCCAGCAGCGGTCCGAAGCCTCAGGGAACATTTTATGTAAGGTGACCGGGCAGTAATACCACCTCGAGATAATTTTGTAGTTCTTTTCCTTAGCTTTAGCAGCCATGGAAATGCCGTGGGTTAGTTCGCATATCGTCTGGATAGACTGTGAATCAAGAGAGGTGTTGAGGTCTGCTTCCCATTTATCAAAGAAAGAAGCTCTGTCAGGGTTAGCGGTACTGATCAAGATCTGATAAATAACCGAGATGCAATGCGGAATGGCAGATGTGGAGACAACTAGGTTGTCGAAGTTAGTGAGTCCCGGGTTGTAAGTGTCCTGTGGGAAGAGGGCCTGAATGAAAGAGACCAACTGATTATGTTCCAGCCAGGACAGCCGACTTCTTGCAGACTGGGCTTGGAGAGAAGCCAAGGAAGAAACTGTCCTGCCTGTCATGCAGTCACGTATTCTAGGACTGACAGATCGGTCCCATAACAGGAACGTGTGTGTCTGCCATCCGGGCTGGAATTTCGGATTCTGGAGAATAGGGGAGAGTGGCCCAGGGGTAACAGATAACCCCCGTTTAGCAACCCATCTATCCCAGACACAAAGCGTATGAGATATCAGAAAAGGGAGACCTGAGAAAACCTAACGGTCCTCAGGAAGTATCCAGGGAAGGATAGAGGGGTCAACGGGGCACAGGGAAAACATCAGGTCCACCCATCTCTTCAGACCTCTGCCGTGTACCCAGTCCAGGACCCCACGCAGAACCGCCGCCTCATGATAAGAACGCAAATCAGGGAGACCCATGCCACCCAGGGATATGGACTGCGAGAGAGTTGAGTATTTGATCCGTGGTCTGCTCTTGCCCCAGATAAATTTTGAGATGGCACAGCGTAGGGTCCTGAAAAAGGCCACCGGCACGACAATGGGTACAGTCTGGAAGATGTACAGCAGTTTTGGAAGGACATCCATTTTTACAATAGCCATCCGCCCAAACCAGGAAGCTGGTTTTAAGAAGTAAGAGGTCATTTCTGACAAGACCCTATTCAGCAGGGGAGTGTAATTCAAGGCAAAGAGAGAGCTAAGAGCGGAGGGGACTCTAACACCTAGATACACAATAGAGTCCGCATGCCATTGAAAAGGAAAGGAGGCTCTGACCACACCAAATGTCTCTTGTGGGATTGAAATGTTGAGACCCTCAGTTTTAGACAGGTTGACCTTAAAATTACTAAGGTCACCAAACCGCTGAAATTCCTGGAGAATGGAGGGAAGGGAAGTGATAGGAGAGGATATATATAGAAGCAGGTCGTCCGCATAGAGTGCCAATTTGTGGTGGTCCTGCCCAAACACTGCCCCCTTGATTGTGGGATTTTGCCGTAGGGCCACAGCCAGGTGTTCCATTGTGAGAATATAAAGCGTGGGAGACAAGGGACAACCTTGGCGTGTACCATTGTGAATCGTAAATGAGCTAGAGAGTATGCCATTGGCCTGAACACGGGCTGACAGGCAGGAATACAACGCCATGATCTTATCTACGAAATGCGAACCAAGTCCCACCCCTGCCAGGACCGACCGCAGGAACCCCCAATGCACTCTATCGAAAGCCTTTTCCGCGTCAACTGAGAGTAAGCACAGAGGGGATCCCGAACGGCCAGCCCACGACAGCAGCGAAAGCGTCCGTAGGGTATTGTCCCTTGCCTCCCTGCCCGGGACGAAACCAACCTGGTCGACATGGATGATTTGGGGGATAAGGAGACTCAGACGAGTTGCCAATACCTTAGCGTAGAGTTTAAGATCACAGTTGATAAGGGAAATAGGGCGGTAATTTTTGCAGTATTTGGGATCCTTACCAGGCTTGGGCAGGACCACCACATGCGCCTCCAAGGATTGGCGAGGGAAGGGACAGGAAACAGAAACGTCATTAAAGCACTCAGTCATAAACGGAACTAACAATTCCTTAAATGTTTTGAAAAAGCCGGCAGTAAAGCCATCAGGCCCCGGACTCTTATCCCCTTTAGTATTAGTAATGGCTGCCCGAAACTCATCCTCCGTGAGGGGAGCTTCCAATTCCTCAGCCGACTCCGCAGGAACGGTAGGTTATGCCGTGTCTAGCAGATAAGCGGACACCCTAGTCTCCATTTCCTCCACTGGCAGCTCCGAGAAACGGCCCTTAGTATTATAGAGAGAGGAGAAATAGGAGCGAAAAAGAGCTGTGATTTCTTTGGGATTATGTACCTCCTTGCCATGGTGATCAAGGAGACTAGGGATGTGTGTAACCTGCGTTCTCGGATGAATCAAGCGGGCCAAAGCTCTGCCGCTCTTATTGGCATGTTCATAGAGAAAGCTACGATACCGTTCCTGCTGAGAGGAGGAAGACTGAGCAAGAGTATCTTTTAGTTGTTCCCTAGCCAGGGTCAGTGCAGTCCAGTTCTCATCAGTGGCATTTCGTTTATGGGCTGTGGAAAGTGCTTCAACCCGACCTAGCAACGCTACAATTTTTGCGCTCCTCTCTCTCTTAAGCCGAGCCCCATGCTGAATCAGAGTCCCCCTAACAACACACTTAAGAGCCTCCCATTATAGAGGTAGGGGGGTGTCATCAGAAGCATGATCTCGCAAGAAGTCCTGTATTGTCTGTGACACAGCCGCTTTGCATGCCACATCCCGAAGAAGTGACTCATTCAGTCTCCACGACCATTCCCTGGGTACCAACCCCGGCAATTGCAAGGACAAAAAGATAGGAGAATGATCCGACCACAGGGCAGTGCCTATGCTGGCCGCAGGGCTCAGAGTCAACGCAAACTGCACCACAAAAAACATGTCCAGTCTACCATATGTGCGATGTGCATCAGAATAATGGGTAAAATCCTTATCCTGAGAATGAAGGATTCTCCAAACATCAACTAGGTTATGTAGACTAAGGGTCGACCTCGCCAACGCATATTCAGAGCGCGGCACGGCGGTCCTGCCGGAGGAGGTATCCAGGGAAGGATCCATAACCAAGTTAAAGTCCCCACCCAGAATCAACAAACCGTCAATAAAGGTGGAGGCAGTCCTAAGTATAGTACGCAACGTGCCACCTTGGTTGGAGTTGGGAAGGTATATATTTCCAATAGTGTACACCCGGTTTTGTATCTCGATTTTGAGGAAAACATATCGTCCCTGAGGGCAAACCAGAGTATCTAGCAATTTATGTGGTAGGGACTTATGCAAAGCAATGGAGACACCTTTGGATTTGGTAGTAGGATTAGTGCTGTGGGACCAGACATTATAGTAATTGAGACGCATGCGCGGAGTCTGTGAGGTCTTAAAATGCGTTTCCTGCAATAGTAAGATATGTACTTTTTGTCTATGCATAGAGTAGAGAATTTGAGCCCGCTTCTGCGGGACATTCAGTCCTCTGACATTGAGAGATGCCAGCTTAATGTCCATCCCAGCCATCCCCCCACCTCAGGAGAAGACCCCAAGAGGGGAAAAGAAAAGAAAGTAGAATAAGAAAAAGAGAGAGAGATAAGAGGAGAATCGAAAACACAGAGCAGAAGACTGAACCTGCAGTCGGAAATAGAAGGTTCCCCGTAGAGGAAAACCTCCGTATCCAGGTAGTAGCTACACTACCGGGAAAAAACCCAAATGGGTACAAGAACGCCTAAAGCGTCTTAAACTAATGAGAGACAGACTAACAGAGGAAGGTCTGCGAGTCCGCGACAGGGCACCAAAAATGGAAAATTCTAATAAACAATACACTTTTCAGAAATGCAGGCAAAAAAAATGTAAGCATAACAGAACAACTCTTGGTGGGCGGCCAGGCCAGGCCACGAAACCCCTCCCCGCATAAAAAGCACTCGATGTGGGAAACATATTATCTAGAGTAAGTACATATTAACTACGCTAAACACAATCAAGTTAGCCAGAGAAAAATAACATATGGTAGCCAACACCAAAAAGAAAAGAAAAAGATACATCCACAGCATGGAAGGCTCTGTGAGGCATGAAGATGCCGGATCCGCATAGCGTCCTCAATCATCCGGGGCAGCAGTTCCAGATGGGCGAACAGGCCTATCAGTAGGAAGTGGCAGTAGCGGATCCCAGTCTGGCAAAGTTATATGAGGAAGATCCAATGCCATCAGAAAGGCCGGTAAATCTTCTGGAGTATGGAGCTCGACCCGCTTGCCATGTCTGCGAACCACAAGCTGGAATGGAAAGCCCCAAGTGTATGGTATATCACGTTCACGGAGCAGCTCCAATAGCAGCTTGAGGGAACGTCGTTGGGACAGCAAAGCTCTGGACAAATCCTGGAGAAAGATCAGTTGAGCTCCATCGAAGTCAACAAAGTCCATGTTGCGCACCGCCTTCATGATCTCATCTTTTATTCTGTAATGATGGAGCCTACAGATGACATCACGAGGCCTATTCACATCATGAGAGACCGGGCCCAGTGTACGATGAGCTCTGTCAATTTTAAACTCTGCGCCTGGTGGACGTTTGAGGATGGAGGCGAATAAATTTTGGAGAGATGGGATGAGATCGGTTGCTCTAGTCGCTTCTGGCAACCCTCGGATACGGATGTTATTCCGGCGACTCCGATTTTCAGCATCATCATGGAGTCTGTAAAGGTGCCGGGTCTGACTCTCCTGATTAGCAAGCGTAGCCTGGACATTATCCACAGTGGAGACTAAGGAATCGTGGTCAGCTGCGACATCAGAGATTTTCGTCTCCAACGTATGGACCTCAGACTTAAGAGAATTCAATTCCTGCTTGTAGGAAGTTTCCAAGCATTCCACAAACTTTTCCATGTCCGAACGCGTAGGGAGTAGTTTCATGTATTCTTTCCAATCCCACTCCATATTGGCATGCACGGGGTTAATTGGTGCAGCGGAGGTCACAGGGTTAATGGAAAGCACAGTGTTCACAGTAGTGCTGGGTGAGGTAGCACACACAGGGTTAATGGAGGCAGCAGTGTTCATAGAGGTGCTGGATGAGGCAACACACAGGGGATTATTGGAGAAAGCAACGCTCCCGGGGTTAATAGATATAGCAGAGCCAGCACTGTTCGTCATACTGTCCCTAGTGGAGGAGAATGGTAGTGCAGCAGGAGAGAGTGAGGACATATTGCAGCCCAGATGGTGCTGTGTCTGCGGCAGGCAGTTCTCCCCAGCTCCCACAATCCGGGTACCGATGGTCTCCTGCTCCTGAGACTCAGCCCCAAAGATAACAGACGGCCGGGGGGTCAGCGGAGGCCGTGCAAGGAGGGAGTCAGCGGGGGCAGCGTCAGACAGCTGGCAGGGAGCCGCCGGAAGTCCCGCACGGACGGAGCAGTGGGGGCCCGGTGTCACGAGTGCGGGGGGCTCCGGGACCGGAGCACGTACCTCCTCCGCTGCCGATAGCAGGACGTCTTCCGGGCTGCAGGAGCTTCGTTCCGGACAGGTACGAGCGGCGGCAGCGGACGCTCTGGTCACGCGAGAGCTGGGGAGTATGGAGGCTGCAGGCTGGTCAGCTAGGCCGCGGTTCGCGGCGGGGAAATACCGCTCCAAACTGCCGCGGGCGGGCCGGGAACGGGCGGAACTGGTGCTGGGTCTTGACTTTCGCCGGCCACCCACCATTTGAGGGTGTCTTGGTGCCGATTAGAGGTGTATATGGAGGCTGTTTGGCGCCCTGTCAGCGGAGCCTACAGAGAACGTGTCTTCACCCCTCCATAGCCAGGCCACGCCCCCAAATGAAGACAATTTAAATCGTGTTCTGACGATATCCCATGATAAGAAAGTGCTGGAATTAGTATCCAGCAGATCCCCAACAGAAGAAACATGTGCACTCTGCCACTTCGAATAGTCCAATTTGTCTGAGTCGGTTGGGTAAAGTGATGAATGCCACAGAGGAAATCTTTTCGATAGGCAAAAGGGTAAACCATATAATTTTCGTATCGCCTTCCATGTGGCAATGGTGTCTTTAAAGATAACACTTCTCTTAATTTCTGGGGGTAGTTCTGGTAATTTAGCATGTAGCAGGGTGGGTAAAGGCCAAGGTGCTGCTAAAGCTTTCTCAATTAAAATATTGGAGAAATATGACGTGTCCATAATCCAATCTTTAGCATGGCGAAAGAGAGCAGCTAAATTATATAATCTAATATCTGGGCATTGAGCGCCACCTTTAGAAGTAGGGAGACAGAGAGTGGAATAGGTAATACGAGGTCTCTTTGATTGCCAAATAAATTAAGTGAAATATGATTGGAGTAGGGAAACGTCAGAATGTTTGAGTAAAAGGGGTATTGTTTGCATTGGATATAACAGTTTTCCAAAACACACCATTTTGATTAAGTGGGTACGGCCTAGGATTGACAATGGTAGAGATTCCCATCTCTGGAGATCTTGTTTTATTCTCTTAATTATAGGGCGATAGTTCAGGGAATATAGTGAGGAGGGAGTTCTGCCAATCTGGATTCCAAGATAAGTAATATAGGATTTAGCGATGGAGACCCCCGCAGGACCCGAAGTAGACCTCTTATGTGGAGTTAGGTAAAGAAGTTGACTTTTATGTATATTGATTCTATACCCAGAGAAGGAACCAAAAAATTTTAAGGCATCTAATACTGCCGGAACATGTAGATCTGGGTTATCTAAATATATTAAAGTATCATCAGCAAAGCATGTAACTTTGATGATTTGGGAACCAACCCGTATGCCTGAGAAAAAGTCAGAAGAAATAAGATATCTAGCAAGAGGCTCCATCGCCAAATTGAACAATAGAGGGGATAGAGGGCAACCCTGTCTGGTACCTTTTATAAGGGAAAGCTATCTGAAAGGAAACCCGGGGTATGAATTCTAGCTTTCGGAGATGTGTATATTGTGGAAATAAAATCTTTGAATTGACCTGTGATACCAAATTTTGTTAAGGTCATGTCCAGCCACTCCCAGCTGATATTATCAAAAGCCTTTTCGGCGTCAATTGCCAACAGACCTGGAGAGTGGCTGGAACGACCCCCAGATTGGACACCAGACTGGGCCGCTAGTACCGTTCTTATATTAGTGACACCAGAACGTCCTTTTATAAAGCCAACTTGATGGCTGCCTATTAGTGATGGTAGGATGTCTGCCAATCTATTGGTCATAATCTTTGCCAACAATTTTAGGTCTACATTTATTAAAGAGATTGGCCTGTACGAATTAGGAGATGTCGGATCCTTCCCCTGTTTATGTAGTATTTTGATATATGCAGTATCTCCCGAGGGAAGCATGTGATGGTCAGTCAGAATAGTTTGGAAAGTAGAAAGAAGAATGGGGGAGATGACAGAAGACATAGATTTATAAAATTCCGCACTATAGCCATCAGGGCCTGGAGCTTTGTTATTTTTAAGTGTAGAGATAGTGGCAGTAATTTCCTCCAATGTGACTGGGGCGTTGAGAGAATCAAGAGAAGGGGTATCAAGAGAAGGTAGAGTTAATGACTCTAGAAAGTTCTTACCAGCAGCTAGATCAAGCCTATCTTTGGAATATAGTGAGCGGTAAAAGTGTTGTAAAAGTTGTGATATGACTTTAGGATCTTTTTGTATATTACCCGCTGTATCTTTGAGAGCAGGGATATGTGTAGTAGGTCTACGTCCTTTAGCAAGGTTAGCTAACATTTTCCCTGATTTATTACCATAGCGGAATAAACGGGATATGTATTGATCTCTATATATAGCATTGAGTTTTTCCTGTGCAATTTCGAAAGCTTGTCTAGCTGCTGTCCATTTAGATTTATTGACATCTGTAGGGGAAGACAGGAAAAGAGTGTATGTAGAGCGCAGATCTTGGGAAAGTTGAAGATAGTTTTTACGTGCTTCACGTTTCTGGGCAGCCACATAAGAAATTATTTGGCCCCTTAGAACAGCTTTTGCAGTCTCCCAGAAAAGTATTGGGGATTGTGTATGTTCAGCATTGTTAGAATAAAAGTCTGACCACCATTTTTTTAATAGTTTGATAAATGATTCATCATTAGCTAAATGAGAAGGAAATCTCCAAATAATATCGGATCCCTTCTGAAAAATATCTCTTAATTGTAAACTAACAGGGGAGTGATCCGAAATTACTATATCATGAATTTCAGAGTCTTCTACTCTGCCAAGAGAGTCCGGTGAGACTAAACAGTAGTCTATTCTTGACCAGGCCGTTTGGGAGTGAGAGTAAAAAGAGTATTCTCTACCATCTAGGTGTAGATGATGCCAAGAATCAGATAGGGAGGTAGAATTAAGGAAGTTGGATAAAATATTATCTGATGAAGTATATACAGTAGGGGTCTTAGTTCTTTTTCTATCTTCAGTTGTATTAAGAACAGTATTTAGATCTCCACCAACTATTTTAAGATTATTGTCATCTTGTAGAATGAGGTTTTCCAATTTTTAAAAAAAAATCAGGTCTCTGAGTGTTGGGACCATAGACGTTATATATGCTATATTTGCCCGCTGGAGTGTCAATAAGAAGATGACATATCCTGCCTTCATCATCTTGATATTGAGATAATACCGTACAGGCTAAATTTTTATGTGTAAGAATAACTACCCCGCCTTTACGGTTAATAGCTGGTGAACCATAAACTGCACCCACCCAAAAACATTTGAGTCTGAAATAATCTGATTCAGTTAAATGTGTTTCTTGCAATAATACTATATCGGCCCTAAGTCCCTTAAGGTGTTTCAGTATAGAAGTCCTCTTAGATGGGGAACGTAGTCCCTTAACATTCCAAGTGATTAATTTCATACAATATTAATAGAAGAGGAGGTGTTAAGAAGAGACCCTGGAAGCACAATAACATAGTGGGTAACCCTTTCAGGCAGAAAAAGAGGATAGCATGTAGCATTTTCAGACAAACTAAAGGTGATATACCTAAGAATAAAACAGTTAACAATATAAACTAAGCAAATAAAGTGAGATGTGGACTTCCCTTTTTTCGTATTGTCCAATGTTCGGAGCATTCGCAAACTCCGCATTATGGAGAAGAAATAAAGAGAAAGAAATAACTGGTGGAGAGGTCACATCAACCTCCGCTCCACTAAATGAGTATATATTAAAATTAAAGACATACACATCCCTACCCTCCTGAGAAAGGTGTGAGTTGTCACAGGGAAGCAAATAAATAAAATTAAAAAAAAGGAAGAGCCAGTATATAATGATTAGTACTTAAAGAAGTTGTACTTAAACCTAAAACCATACAAGGTGGAATTATACATATACATGCACACACACATATACATATATACATACATAAATACATACTTACACACAGACACACACACCACCAAATGCATTACTACCTAGACTAAAAAAAATAATAATGTAGTAACAAGGTGTCCCTAATATAGTATTTAGTCAACATATATAGGGCTAAATAGAGAAAAAATACTCAGTTTTAATGAGCATCATAGCGTCCAACAGAATAGAGATGGAGTTCATAATCATTCCATTTTTTCTACCGTGTCAGTAGGACCATCCAAACGTCGTCTCTTGTGCTTGTCTTGAAAAGGTGGAGTGAGACCCTTTACATCTTTAGGCTGGATTCACACGCTGTAACTGTGCGGCTGTATTTTTTATGCGGCTGTAAATGTGCGGGTGAAACTACTGCCGTGGGAAAAAATAGACATGCGGCTCAAAACATACGGTCATTTACTTGGAAATCTGGTTCAACTAAAAATAACAAATAAAATGTTAAGAAAGTGATGCAAACACCTCTGGATGCATCTGGGAAAGCAGGGAAACAGTTTACATGAATCGCTATTACCGGGGTTTGCGATCCTCTGCACTATAGCCGATGTCTCTCATGGTTAATATATTGAATTAATAAAACACATTTTCTGTCTAATAAAGTCCCTTTTATTGTTCAATAATTAAATGTAAACGATTCCATCATTTTGCAATTAAATATACTGTTAAAATAAATATATATATAAATAAATGTATATTTATATATATATTTATTTTTTGACAGTATATTGAATTGCACAATGATGGATTCGTTAGAATTAAATTATTGAACAAAGGAACTGTATTTATTTAAACGAAAATGTGTTTTCTTAATTAAATATTAATTAGTACAGGAAGCTCTATAAGCCGGTAATTCATATTCCCGGCAATAGAGCATTCTGTACTAATCATCACTTTACTTTACTCAAAACATCAAATGTTTCTTCTAATTATGTTGTGACAATAGCATTATTAGAAGAAACATTTAGAATTATATGTGCGCTCAGCTGATTGGCTGTTCGGCTGAGCGCACATATAATGAGCCGGTCCGCAGTACAGTGACTTCATTGTGCTGCGGACCAGCGAAGAGGACACATCGGGGTGAGTATAGAGCTCTCCCCACCCCCTCCCCAGCACTGCACCCCTCCCAGCAAGGAAGGGGGGTCAGTTAACCTCTTCCTTGCTGGGATGGGTGCAGTCTGACATCAGTCTGGCCCCCCGGGGGTTAAGGGGGATGCAATACATCCTCCCTTAACCCCTTGGGGGTCAGACTGTAAGCAGCGATCTGTAAAGATGCTGCATACTGTAAGGAGCACAACACCGCTCACAATGATGGGTGTTGTGCTCCTGTTTGTGTTTTTTTTGTGTGTTTCTCCCTTTTTGTTTTTCAGATATCGGTATCCTGGGGATTACGTCGGATTCCATGGACTACGTCGATGACCAGCGGTTGTTCTTTGAATTTTTTAAATAAAATGGTCAATGAGGGGTGTGGGGGTGTTTTTATTTGAATAAAAAAAATTTTAAACTTGTGTCTTGTCTTTATTTCTTTACTTTTTAGACTTAGTAGTGGAAGCCGTCTAATAGACGGAATCCATTACTAAGTTGGGGCCTAGTGTTAGCCGGTATAAAATGGCTAACACTAACCCCCTATTATTACCCCAGTACCCAATGCCACCAGGGGTACTGGGAAGAGCCGGGTGCCAGTGGTCCCGGAGCGTCAAAATTGGCGCTCCTGGACCGGGCGGCAGCAGGCTGGTAATATTTAGGCTGGGGAGGGCCTAAACCAATGGCTCTTCCCACCCTGGTGTTACCAGGCTGCTGTCGTTTGGTTTTTAACCCGGCTGGTTATAAAAATAGGGGGGACCCTATGCGTTTTTTTTTTTTTTAAATAAATAAATAATTAAAAAAAAACGCATAGGGTCCCCCCTATTTTTATAACCAAATCTCCTAGAAAATTGATAGCTCACAAAAATATAATAAACAATATCAACTTTATTATTAATTCATGTGAAGTTCATAAAAGCACACATATGACTTCCAAGACATACAAACAGATTAAGCAGGTGACATAGGCAGGCCACAGAGATCACCCGGACAGGGATAAATAGTAAAAAGAAGCACGGTACAATTAATCAGCGTACCAACCATGGAGCAGAATTACTACAAAGTGCATAGTGCCACGGATGCAATGTCCAATAAATAAATATGCAGCAGCAATCAGGGTATGTATTAAGGTGCCAGAATACTATGTATTACATGTAAACATTCTAGTGAATGAACGGCTACTACCCACATATGCACATATTGAGAGCGACAATGCCCAACCAGCTTCTCAAAGAAATTCACAAGCTAATGCCCAGTATACCTCCAGTCCGGGGACAGCGTGGTCCTCCTCCTTCCCCAACGCACGTTTCGCGTTCGCTTGATCACGGGGCGTGGCTACACTCACTACCCTCCCAGTTAATATACCCATAGGCCATGCTTCCATCATTGGACGCTTCCGTCATGCGTCCCGCGTCATCACGCCACTGACGTAGCGCCGCTCCGTCCGTCCGCCCACCCCCACGTGACAAAGTCACATGACGGTTGGGCAAACAAACATCAAGGCGACGCGTTGCCATGGTGCGACGTACGCCCGACGCACTGAGTTCAGCGTCCCATGTAAGAACAGCTGCTGGAACCCACCCAGGCATATAGCTAAAGTGAATGAGAAGCTGGTTATCATTGCCGAGTCAAGTATATAATATATATTGGGTGGACATAGTAGAAATAGGCATGTGAATTGGAAATAACCGGAGTGGATATAAAAAGTGGACATATTTTTATATATATGTATAAAATATAAAATGTGTAATATCAACTATATAGTGCAAATATTAGATATAAATATGAATTTCATAATAATAGCTACAGATATATATAGAAAAAAATATATAAATATAATATGAAAGTGTTAATGAGTGATAAATAAAAAATAATATGTATATATAAAAATACTAAATAATATCAACAAAAAAATGTGGATGTGTAAATAAAAACTATAAATATATTTAAATACATAAAGAAAAATATATATAAAAATAATTACTACAAAAATATGTGTTATATAAATATATATACAAAGCTGCAGTATACCTACTACAATATATGAAACTGCAGTCTATATATTAGTGACACGCTGACATGCTGAAAACCGAATAGCATAAATAATTTATATGTGCCTAAGTGACAAAAAATATACATAAACAAATGCCAAATATGAGAAGTGCTAAAGAATAAATAGGAATAATTCCCCCCAACCCCCCCCCCCCCCCCCGCCCCCACCCCCTTTTTCTGCCCTCAATTGCTCTTTGCCCGCCTAAGCGAATGAGAAGCTGATGCCCTGAATTCAGAAGAAAATTTTAATATAAAGTGTTTGACTGCCTGCATATGTGGTTTTTCATGTCTCTATTGATGACACATTGGGAGTGGTATGGTTATGTTGGATCACTGTTTAGTGGGGGGGGGGGGGGGGGGGGAATTATTCCTATTTATTCTTTAGCACTTCTCATATTTGGCATTTGTTTATGTATATTTTTTGTCACTTAGGCACATATAAATTATTTATGCTATTCGGTTTTCAGCATGTCAGCGTGTCACTAATATATAGACTGCAGTTTCATATATTGTAGTAGGTATACTGCAGCTTTGTATATATATTTATATAACACATATTTTTGTAGTAATTATTTTTATATATATTTTTCTTTATGTATTTAAATATATTTATAGTTTTTATTTACACATCCACATTTTTTTGTTGATATTATTTAGTATTTTTATATATACATATTATTTTTTATTTATCACTCATTAACACTTTCATATTATATTTATATATTTTTTTCTATATATATCTGTAGCTATTATTATGAAATTCATATTTATATCTAATATTTGCACTATATAGTTGATATTACACATTTTATATTTTATACATATATATAAAAATATGTCCACTTTTTATATCCACTCCGGTTATTTCCAATTCACATGCCTATTTCTACTATGTCCACCCAATATATATTATATACTTGACTCGGCAATGATAACCAGCTTCTCATTCACTTTAGCTATATGCCTGGGTGGGTTCCAGCAGCTGTTCTTACATGGGACGCTGAACTCAGTGCGTCGGGCGTACGTCGCACCATGGCAACGCGTCGCCTTGATGTTTGTTTGCCCAACCGTCATGTGACTTTGTCACGTGGGGGTGGGCGGACGGACGGAGCGGCGCTACGTCAGTGGCGTGATGACGCGGGACGCATGACGGAAGCGTCCAATGATGGAAGCATGGCCTATGGGTATATTAACTGGGAGGGTAGTGAGTGTAGCCACGCCCCGTGATCAAGCGAACGCGAAACGTGCGTTGGGGAAGGAGGAGGACCACGCTGTCCCCGGACTGGAGGTATACTGGGCATTAGCTTGTGAATTTCTTTGAGAAGCTGGTTGGGCATTGTCGCTCTCAATATGTGCATATGTGGGTAGTAGCCGTTCATTCACTAGAATGTTTACATGTAATACATAGTATTCTGGCACCTTAATACATACCCTGATTGCTGCTGCATATTTATTTATTGGACATTGCATCCGTGGCACTATGCACTTTGTAGTAATTCTGCTCCATGGTTGGAACGCTGATTAATTGTACCGTGCTTCTTTTTACTATTTATCCCTGTCCGGGTGATCTCTGTGGCCTGCCTATGTCACCTGCTTAATCTGTTTGTATGTCTTGGAAGTCATATGTGTGCTTTTATGAACTTCACATGAATTAATAATAAAGTTGATATTGTTTATTATATTTTTGTGAGCTATCAATTTTCTAGGAGATTTGTGCTGTTTAAGATAGCCTTATTTATATATTTTTTGGTCTGTGTAGGAGAGGATAATTATTTTCTGTGTTCTTTTGCAGAAATTGACCATGGATCTAAAAGAGAGGGATTCAACGTGGTTGACCCAAATAGATGGTATTTTTAAAACAGATTGGCAGGGTGGAAGCAGTGATGGTGGGCAAATTCAGGAAATGCAAAACACCTTAAAACAGCTATTGCATAAAAGGATGCGAATTTGGTGGAATAAGGCTACCTTGGAAAATTATTTACTTAAAAATCTAATACCAAGGGGTCTGCGTATACAAGTCTTCCCATCATTCCCTGTGGAGGACACCTTTGTCCGGACAAGATGGGAAGAATCATGTAACACATGCTCTAGAAATTTCATTGAATTGTTAATCGGGATGAATAAGAAGAGCCTTGAGGCTTTAGAAGGAGAGATCGCAGAAATCCAAGACAAACTGTCAAAAGAGATGTCACCAGGGAATATGGAAAAATTTAAAAAAGATCTGGACTCACAATATCCAACGTGGGAGAGTGAAATCCAAAATCAGAAAATGAAGAAATTTCAGAGAGATCTGGGAGATTTTCAGGCTAACAAAGTGTATAAGTGGCATCATGGTAGAGTGAGACAACAAACACTGTCAAGAGCGTCATCAGTCACTTCCATTACATCTGTAGAGAGTGAGACTCCAGCTGCACGAGGTCATGATTACCAACGATATCGTGGAGCAAAGAGAAAGAAGGAGGACACATATAGACGAGGAGGTGATCAGAAACGACCCCTCAAGGTAAGTGATCAATCTCAACAGATACAGGTGATTAATCTATCAGAAGTGGTTCTAACACCACCACAATTGGAGGTACTTGGGTTGGGTCTAACATTCTCACCGACGGCCTCCTTTGATACATTTACAGCACTAAAAGACCTACAGTTGTTTGCACGGAAGTTGATTTTAAAGAAGTTACATGAAAAACCACATATCTCTGATCCCACCTGGAACACACAGGAAGCAGCAGCGATCTCAATTCTGGAGGAATTGTTGGAGGAGTCATCTGTAAAAGAGGAAGATACAGGTAAGGAAACACACCAATTGACCCCTAAATCTAAACGGTTCCCCCCACTAAATTTGTGCCCCAGTGTCGATATCTTTGTGCAATTGGTGAGTGAGGATTTTAAGAAAATGACATCTAGGGTGACGAATGATAATCTTACGAGGGAACAAAGAATTGCACTGGTAGAATTGAAAGGGATGAAAGATGTACTATTCAAACCAGCCGATAAAGGGGGGAACATAGTGGTCTGGCCAGTCCCAATGTATGAGAGAGAGGCATTGAGACAACTACGTAATCAGATATGTTATAAAAGATTGACTTTCAATCCCACAAAAACATTTCAACTGGAATTGTCATATCTGTTACAGGATGCCATGATGAACGGCGTCATCACAAAACAGAGTTTTGATTGTCTATTTGTAGAACATCCGAGAATGGCATGCTTTTATTTACTACCGAAGGTGCACAAGGATTTGAAGACACCACCAGGACGACCTATTGTGTCGGGGAATGAGAGCTTATGCGAACCACTTTGTAGGTACGTGGATACGTACCTTAAACCACTGGTGGAGGATTTGCCATCCCATATTCGTGACTCTGGGGATGTCCTAAAAAAACTGGACCAAGTGTTCCTTGAGAAAGATATGTGGCTAGTGACATGTGATGTGGAGGCATTATATACCTCCATATCGCACAAAGATGGTCTAGAGGCAGCTGAATATTTTTTGAGAATGAGCGCCATTGATCCCAAAATGGTGGAATTCCTGTTGAGCTCTTTAGAGTTCATATTAACACACAATTTTTTCATCTTCAAAGAAACACTGTACCTACAGCTCCAGGGAACTGCGATGGGGGCGGCTTGTGCGCCCTCATACGCAAATTTGTTCCTGGGGCTGTGGGAAAGAGACATTTTTTTGACACATCCAGTCGCCAATATTGAAAAGGTCCACTTTTGGACAAGGTTTATTGACGATGTCCTTTTGATTTGGCAGGGTACAGAGGAGGATTTACGACAATTCGTGACAGATTTGAATAATAACAATAAAAACATCCGACTTACCATGAAACATAGTCAACAATGTGTGGAATTTCTGGATATCCTGATTAAGAAGGACCACTCCGGGTATGTACAGACTGATCTCTTCAGAAAAAGTACTTCAGTAAATTCCCTGCTTCATGCTTCATCATTTCATCCTGAGCCCACGAAGCGCGGGATTCCAGTGGGCCAGTTTTTAAGGGCACGGCGACTTTGTTCTGACAATGCCTCCTTTCTCCAACAGGCCGATGATCTATCAAGACGTTTTTATGAAAGAGGCTATAGCAAAAGAAGTGTCAGGAAGGGCCTGGATCGCGCCAAATCCGTACAGAGAAAAGAACTGCTTATCCCAAAGAAGAAGAAAAAAACTACCCAACAAGATGTGGTGAGATTCATAACCCCTTTTAATTCTCAGTGGTACCAAATGAAATCCACTCTTGAAAAACACTGGCCAATTCTGCAATCGGACCCCAACATAAAAAAATGGATTGGAGACTACCCGTCAATTACGTACCAACGGGCGAAAAATCTGAGGGACGAGTTGGTCCACAGTTATCATAGAGGGGTATCACTGAGAAATGTTTTTGGCTCCAAGGGACCCAAATGGGGTTGCTCACCATGTGGTAGGTGTGTCGCATGCCCCAATGTGGAGAAAGCGGAGGAATTCACATCAAGTGATGGTTCCAAGAAATTTAAAATCACTCAACACATTGATTGCAAATCAGAAGGGGTTATTTATTATGCTAAATGCCCCTGTGACTTAATTTATGTGGGACTAACCTCACGACAATTAAAGATCCGCGTGAGAGAACACGTTCATGATATTGTGAGAGCCAGAGAAGAGGATGACTTGACTACATTGAAACCGATACCAAGGCACTTCAAGGTAGCACATCAATGTGACCCAAGTGGATTGAAGATTCGTGGAATAGATAAGATATACATAGGAAACCGAGGCGGAGATTGGAAGAAGAGATTGGCCCAACTGGAAACCCGATGGATTACAAAGATTGACTGTATACGCCCAAAAGGATTAAATGAAGTCCTGAGTTTTGCCCCCTTCCTGTAGATCGTAGGTAGTACATATGATGTTGGTACTACTCTTGTTGTTTGTTTTTATATTCATGATTTTAATATATTATTTCTTTTTATTATGTTTTTAGATTGTTGATGCTTTTTCTGCCCTCAATTGCTCTTTGCCCGCCGAAGCGAATGAGAAGCTGATGCCCTGAATTCAGAAGAAAATTTTAATATAAAGTGTTTGACTGCCTGCATATGTGGTTTTTCATGTCTCTATTGATGACACATTGGGAGTGGTATGGTTATGTTGGATCACTGTTTAGTGGGGGGGGGGGGGGGGGGGGCCGGGGGGGGGGGGGGGGGGCCGGGGGGGGGGGGGGGTTGGGGGGAATTATTCCTATTTATTCTTTAGCACTTCTCATATTTGGCATTTGTTTATGTATATTTTTTGTCACTTAGGCACATATAAATTATTTATGCTATTCGGTTTTCAGCATGTCAGCGTGTCACTAATATATAGACTGCAGTTTCATATATTGTAGTAGGTATACTGCAGCTTTGTATATATATTTATATAACACATATTTTTGTAGTAATTATTTTTATATATATTTTTCTTTATGTATTTAAATATATTTATAGTTTTTATTTACACATCCACATTTTTTTGTTGATATTATTTAGTATTTTTATATATACATATTATTTTTTATTTATCACTCATTAACACTTTCATATTATATTTATATATTTTTTTCTATATATATCTGTAGCTATTATTATGAAATTCATATTTATATCTAATATTTGCACTATATAGTTGATATTACACATTTTATATTTTATACATATATATAAAAATATGTCCACTTTTTATATCCACTCCGGTTATTTCCAATTCACATGCCTATTTCTACTATGTCCACCCAATATATATTATATACTTGACTCGGCAATGATAACCAGCTTCTCATTCACTTTAGCTATATGCCTGGGTGGGTTCCAGCAGCTGTTCTTACATGGGACGCTGAACTCAGTGCGTCGGGCGTACGTCGCACCATGGCAACGCGTCGCCTTGATGTTTGTTTGCCCAACCGTCATGTGACTTTGTCACGTGGGGGTGGGCGGACGGACGGAGCGGCGCTACGTCAGTGGCGTGATGACGCGGGACGCATGACGGAAGCGTCCAATGATGGAAGCATGGCCTATGGGTATATTAACTGGGAGGGTAGTGAGTGTAGCCACGCCCCGTGATCAAGCGAACGCGAAACGTGCGTTGGGGAAGGAGGAGGACCACGCTGTCCCCGGACTGGAGGTATACTGGGCATTAGCTTGTGAATTTCTTTGAGAAGCTGGTTGGGCATTGTCGCTCTCAATATGTGCATATGTGGGTAGTAGCCGTTCATTCACTAGAATGTTTACATGTAATACATAGTATTCTGGCACCTTAATACATACCCTGATTGCTGCTGCATATTTATTTATTGGACATTGCATCCGTGGCACTATGCACTTTGTAGTAATTCTGCTCCATGGTTGGAACGCTGATTAATTGTACCGTGCTTCTTTTTACTATTTATCCCTGTCCGGGTGATCTCTGTGGCCTGCCTATGTCACCTGCTTAATCTGTTTGTATGTCTTGGAAGTCATATGTGTGCTTTTATGAACTTCACATGAATTAATAATAAAGTTGATATTGTTTATTATATTTTTGTGAGCTATCAATTTTCTAGGAGATTTGTGCTGTTTAAGATAGCCTTATTTATATATTTTTTGGTCTGTGTAGGAGAGGGTATTTTTATAACCAGCCGGGTTAAAAACCAAACGACAGCAGCCTGGTAACACCAGGGTGGGAAGAGCCATTGGTTTAGGCCCTCCCCAGCCTAAATCTTACCAGCCTGCTGCCGCCCGGTCCAGGAGCGCCAATTTTGACGCTCCGGGACCACTGGCACCCGGCTCTTCCCAGTACCCCTGGTGGCATTGGGTACTGGGGTAATAATAGGGGGTTAGTGTTAGCCATTTTATACCGGCTAACACTAGGCCCCAACTTAGTAATGGATTCCGTCTATTAGACGGCTTCCACTACTAAGTCTAAAAAGTAAAGAAATAAAGACAAGACACAAGTTTAAAATTTTTTTTATTCAAATAAAAACACCCCCACACCCCTCATTGACCATTTTATTTAAAAAATTCAAAGAACAACCGCTGGTCATCGACGTAGTCCATGGAATCCGACGTAATCCCCAGGATACCGATATCTGAAAAACAAAAAGGGAGAAACACACAAAAAAAACACAAACAGGAGCACAACACCCATCATTGTGAGCGGTGTTGTGCTCCTTACAGTATGCAGCATCTTTACAGATCGCTGCTTACAGTCTGACCCCCAAGGGGTTAAGGGAGGATGTATTGCATCCCCCTTAACCCCCGGGGGGCCAGACTGATGTCAGACTGCACCCATCCCAGCAAGGAAGGGGTTAACTGACCCCCCCTTCCTTGCTGGGAGGGGTGCAGTGCCGGGGAGGGGGTGGGGAGAGCTCTATACTCACCCCGATGTGTCCTCTTCGCTGGTCCGCAGCACAATGAAGTCACTGTACTGCGGACCGGCTCATTATATGTGCGCTCAGCCGAACAGCCAATCAGCTGAGCGCACATATAATTCTAAATGTTTCTTCTAATAATATTATTGTCATAACATAATTAGAAGAAACATTTGATGTTTTCATTAAAGTAAAGTGATGATCAGTACAGAATGCTCTATTGCCGGCATATGAATTCACGGCTTATAGAGCTTCCTGTACTAATTAATATTTAATGAATAAAACACATTTTCTTGGAAATAAATTCAGTTTCGTTGGTCAATAATTTAATTCTAACGAATCCATCATTGTGCAATTCAATATACTGTCAAAAAATAAATATATAGATAAATATACATTTATTTATATATCTATTTTTTTTAACAGTATATTTAATTGCAAAATGATGGATTCGTTAGAAATAAATTATTGATCAACGAAAGTGTCTTGATTACAAATAAAATGTCTTTGATTAATTTAATATATTAACTATTAGAGGCATCGGCATTCGGCATCATTGCCGGCTATTTTTGAAGTACTCCGTACGGACCGCCTGTCAATCCACGGCCGCATGTCCAGCCGCAAACAATGGTCTTGTTCATTTTTTACGGGTCCGTTTACGATAGGGCCGTAGATTCAGAGATAGTGTGCACTGTGCAGCCGCATATCCTATACTTCCCAGCATACACACGAACCATCAAAAATACCGCCGCACAATTACAGCCGCACATACAGCCGCACTCTTACAACGTGTGAACCGAGCCTTAAGGGAAGAAATGGCTTCCTCAGGAGAACTGTAAAGAGAGGCTGAACCATCCGATTTGAAAACTTTCAGTATGGCAGGATAAAGAAGAGCAAATCGTATTTGATTTTTTACCAATGTCGAGCAAATGTGTGCAAAAGCTTTACGTTTTTGAACCACTGCTGCGGAGTAGTCATTAAACATGAGGATTTTGTGGCCACGAATTGCAACATCAACTGTAGATTTTTTAAAGCTTTGTAAAATGTTGTTTTTATCATTATAATTCAGATACTTGACAATCACTTGTCTGGGTTTCTGTTCCTTTTGATTTGCATCTTGCTTTCGTTTCGCTGGTGGGGGTCCCACACGGTGAGCTCTTTCCACAGTAATGTGACCTGGGATACCCAAGGCTTGGGGAATTTCTAGAGAACATATAGCATGTAATTGCATGGCTGGAATGGATTCAGGTAAACCTATAATACGTAAATTGTTGCGCCTAGAGCGGTTCTCTAGATCATCAGTCTTTGTTTGCAATGAAGCTGTGACATTCATATTCTGTTGTAGTTTTATTTTTGTAGAATGTATTTCATCTTCTAACAGGCTGACTCTCTCCTGAAGTTCAGTAATGTGTGAGGTATGCGTTGCTATATCTCCTTGTATGGTTGCTAGGGAGGAAACTATAGTGGCCTCAAGAGAGGATTTTATGTCATTTAATATTATCTTGGACACTTGAATTGCCAGGGCCTTGCAAGACATATTTAGTCCTGGTATTATGGTGTCACAGAGGTCCGGCACTGGGGTTTGTGAGGTATGTGTTTCCTCTGTGTGTGCCTCAGCAGCAGCACCTCTTGTCGGCGCCATCTTAGGTGTCCCTGTGACAGAGCTGTGAGGTAAATAAAGGAGGGCTTATGGGGAGGTGTATAACTGGTTCCCCGCTTAATGAAGTGGTGCCTCCGACTCCTCGGCACTTAGAGAAGTCAGAGGTGTGGTTCGGCAGGGCCGGTAATGTCAGGAGTCAGAGCGGGGAGCGATATTATGAGCGGAGGGTGGAGGAGCTCACTCACACTGCTGCCATCCCATACGCGCTGGAACCGGAAGTCTGACAGTATTATTTTTGTTAAAAGAACCTATTCCTAGACTCTTGCTGCCTCAATAAAGGCAGTATAAGACACTGACAGGAGAAATCTGTCAGTAAGGTCCGAGAACCTCATTCCCTCATTGTTTCATGATGCTCGTGATTCAGGCAGCATGAGACCAGGATGGTTTCCCTATAAAGAGTACGGGTCATTACAAACAACCTTGCATACTCTGACATCAATATCTAATATATTTATAATTCAATTAATAAAAAAAATTGTTCTTTTCTTTGTGTAATTCAAAGTTATAACATTGGCCACTAGGTGTCACTGTTTAAGCTCCACTACTTGATAATCGTTGTTAATAATAACAGCTCTTGCTGGTAAACAGGAAGTGAGGGTGAGAGATACAATGTTCTGCTTCCTGATCACTGTCAAAAGTGCTGTTATTATTGGCATTCATTGACAACGGGTAGAGTCAACTAGTGGTCAATGTTATAACTTACACACAGAAAAATTTTTTTTTTAAATGAAGTGAATTACAAATATGTTAGATATTGACGCCTCTGTCAGAATATGCAAATGAAGTATGGTCCTGCCAAGGTAAAAGAAAAAAACTGAACTAGCCTTCCAATACCCTCTGCAATTTTGCTGCACAGCACTTCCTTGTGTCTGTGCCTACACAGGGAGGGCAGGGCTATGCTCAGTGATTGGCTGAACAGGCAGTTCCCTCTGCCAAAACTGACATTAAGAAAAGCTGAGCAGCTGGATTCAGGTACCATGGAATGGTAGCGAATCAGGGAGGGTGGGTTTTATTTCCACCTGGAATGAGCCTTTAATTCCTTCCTGCACCACAATGTACAGTTACATCAGCAGCTGAGGGCCAAAGCTAATAAGCAGCACAGACCAATCTCCACTGACAGCTATCAATGTTGACAGCCGCATTTAAACATTATAAATTCCTGTCATTGGTGGCACCGTGGCCAGATCTTGGGAAGCCGATTCATTGTAAAAGTAGCCTGGGGCCTCTGTTAAGGAGTGTTTACACAGAGAGATTTATCTGACAGATTTTGGAAGCCAAAGCCAGGAACAGGCTATAAACGGAGCAGGTCATAAAGGAAAGATTAAGATTTCTCCTCTTTCAAATCCAGTCATGGCTTTGGCTTCTAAAATCTGTCAGATAAATCTCTGTGTAAACGCACCATAAGGCTTTGGTTGATGCCATTGCTCAGCGATTGCTACTACCTGCCTTTAGCAGGCTGTAGCAATCGAGTAGAGATTCAATGCATTATTCCAGTACATGCATTGATCTCTTTAAGCAATCAAGGTATTGCTAATGGATGTCCCCATGAGGGACAAAAGTGTAAAAGTTGTTGAAGTAAACCCATCCCATAATAAGATTAAATCACCCATTTTCCTGTTTTTCAAATTAAAAAATATATTTGCTATCACCCGAATAATTAAATAATAACATTCCTGATCTTTCAAGGTAGAGATGCTGGCTGCCTTTGATCCCAGTTTCGCAGGACTGGATCCAGATTTTCTAGGCATCTGTGTGGAGTGGCACGAAGATCTAAGGCAGCCGGCGTATAAGCAGACTGCCGAGCAAACAGCTGGCACATAATCCAACTTGCCCGTGTCTAGTCACCTCTTTCTGCCTTTCTGGCCTCTCTCCCTACCTGTGCCTGCCAGTAAAAAAAACTTTTTCTGTTATACAGCCTTCCTTAACCCTTTGAGGACCAGGCCCAAAATGACCCAGTGGACCGCGCAAATTTTGATCTTAGTGTTTTCGTTTTTCCCTCCCCCCTTTCTAAGAGCTCTAGCACTCTCAGTTTTCTATCTACAGGCCATGTAATGGCTTGTTTTTTTACAGGAATAGTTGTACTGTGTAATGGCGTCATTCATTTTACCATAACATGTATGATGGAATCCCAAATATATTATTTATGAAGATATAAATAGGTGAAATAGAAAAAGAGAATGCAATATGGTAATGTTTGGGGGGGTTCCTGTGTCTACGTAATACACTATATGGTAACAGCGACATGATACAATTATTCTATAGGTCAGCCTGAACACAACCATATGCAGGTTACACAGATTCTCTAATGTTATATATATATATATATATTTTTTTTTTTATGAAATCCTTTTTTTTGGCAATTAAATATTAATAAAATGGGCCTATTGTGTAGCAGTTTTATTTTTTCACCTATGGGGCTGTATGGGGTGTCATTTTTTCCGCCATGATCTCTAGTTTTTATTAATACCATATTTGTGAAGATCGGACGTTTTCATCACTTTTTATTGATTTTTTTAAATATATAATGTAACATAAAATCGGTAATCTGCGCATTTTTTTCCCTCTTTTCGTGTACGCCGTTCACTGATCACAATGACGCTTGTTATATTTTAATAGATCGGACAATTACGCACGCTACGGTATATTATATGTTTATCTATTTATTTATTTTTATATGTTTTATTTATATAATAGGAAAGGGGGGTGATTTCAACTTTTATTGGGGGAGGGGTTTTGGGGTAGTGTAATAGTGTTTTGAACTTTTTTTTTTTTACACATTTGAAGTCCCTTTGGGGGACTTTTACATACACTAGTTTGATTTCTACACTAATAATTGCTATGCCATAGGCATAGCATTGATCAATGTTATCGGCGATCTGCTCATTGAGCCTGCCTGTGCAGGCTCAGTGTAGCAGATCGCCGATCGGACCGCACGGAGGCAGGTGAGAGATCTCCGGCGGTCCGTTTCAACGATCGGGACCCCCGCAGTCACACTGCGGGGGTCCCGATCGGTAAGTGACAGGGGACTCCCCCTGTCACTTACACTTAAACGCCGCGGTCGCACCGCAATCACGACGTTTAAGGGGTTAATGACACGCGGCAGCGCGATCGCTGCAGCGTGTCATTACCGGTGAGGTCCCGGATGCTCACTGCAGCCGGCCCCCACCTCCTATGAAGCGTGCTCCGCTCCGGAGCGCGCTTCATAGCGGGAGACGTACAATACAACAAAGAAGGACAAAAAATTCATAGCGGGAGAAACACCCAGGACGTAGAGTTACGTCATGGGTCGTCTGGGGACAGACTTCCATGACGTAACCCTACGTCCAGGGTCGTCTAGGGGTTAAATGGGTTGGCCACTTTATAGTAAAATTGTTCAGTGTTTAGTATTAGTGTTTTAAGTCTATATACTGACAGCAGCTCCCTGTGTACCTCATAGAACTAAAATCAGACTCCCCTCCTCCAGGCTGCGCCATCCTGCTCTGTGGTAAGTCTGTCCATAAGATGGCTGACATGCCCCCCCCCACCACCACCACCACCACCACCACCACCACCACACACACACACACACACACACACACACACACACACACACACACACACACACACACACACACACACACACACACACACACACCATCTACAGTAGGCAAATACATGCTCAGTGTTGGACACTGGGCCAGGGCAGGGTCATATGCTCCTGCATGTCAGCCATCTTATGGACAGACTCAGCATAGCCTGGAGGAGGGGTGTCTGATTTTAGCTCAATGAGGTACACAGGGCGCTGCTGTCAGTAAGTGCAGTGAGTACAGTTACTAATACTGTACAATGAACTATTTCACTATAAAGTGGCCAACCCCTTTAAGCAGCATGTCAAAAAGCAGCCCTCCAAAGGCTCAGATCAGCGTTGTCATTTCTGCCGAAACAACCGCAATTACACTACAAATGACTTGATAAAAATAACAATCAACTTTTGTAACACTTTTCCCAGGAATTAATTACAAAAATGGTCTAATAACCTTCTAAAGTTACATTCTACTGGAAATTACTAGAGAACCCCTGCCACATATACAGTAGTTACTCCCCTGCATAAACACTCTTGGAAATGTTGGGCAGGCAGAAGAGATGAGCAAACCGGTGATAAGGTTACACTTTGATGTTGATCTGACTCTATGGAGCCAGATCCTCTCCCAGGATGGATGGTTTCCAATTGATGATTAGAGCTAGTAACCTGCAGTATTACCAACTCGTCACTTATAAATCACAGACACAGATAAGACAATGTATCAGGATTATAAGCCTGGGTATAATGGCCAAACTTTATTATGGTAATCATATTTTATAGTCAGATAAAATATAAGGTGTTAATAAGGCATATATGAGGCGGTGCTAGTGATTTAGTTATTCATTATTATTAATCAAAAAGGTTAGAAAGGTTAGAAAAATACATTCTCTGCAAAGATACTTTCACATTATTCCCACTGTAACAGACAGTCAACTTTCCTCTGAGAATGTCCTTGAACGCTGATAAAGATGTCTCAGAGTGAAATAGTTCTTGAGACAAAACATTCTTTCTAGTGTCCATATCAGAAGTTTTCCAAGGTAAGAAATGTCCCAACTATACGTTAACCCTATCAGGGACTCTCTAATGTGCTGGAGCTTCTAATTCAGAGGCCTATATATATGTAGTCATACAGGTACGCTGCAAGCAGGTAAGATCACATCGCTGGCCTTGTCACCAGGTTTGAGTCGATCCGAACCCGAACGATCGGCATTTAATTAGCTGGGGCTGCTGAACTTGGATAAAGCTCTAAGGTTGTCTGGAAAACCTGGA
Source organism: Dendropsophus ebraccatus (assembly GCF_027789765.1). Lineage (NCBI taxonomy): Eukaryota > Metazoa > Chordata > Amphibia > Anura > Hylidae > Dendropsophus > Dendropsophus ebraccatus. Next base: position 100,098,897 of record NC_091457.1, read on the forward strand.
TACAGCCAATGACTATATCCATGTTTTCCACATAGCCTTAGGGCTTTATCCAACTTTAGCAGCCACCGCTAATCAAACGCCGAAAGTTCGGGTTCGGATCAACTCGAGCATGCTCAAGGTTCGCTCATCTCTAGTAGATTATCAGAGAGACAATGGTGGGAGGGAGGGTCACAGATAGGTATTATAAGATGAATGGAAGGGGCAATGTTCAGGTGCAGACAGGTATTATCGGATAACTGAAAGAGATGTTGGGGAGTGATAAGGCTAGGTGATGTGGTTTTACCTGCTTGCACTGTACCTGTGGGACTACACCTATATATACAGCTCTCTGAATTAGATGATCAGAGCGTGATAGAAATATGGTCTGGAAGGAACAAAGTAATGTAAACTCGCTCACAATGACATTTTCCAGGTACTCTGACGCATATGTTAAGTTTGCAATACTTGAATACACTGCGCATGAGTAATAACGCCCCATATTTTCTCTATAAAAGTTAACATAAATCAATAAAGGGGGCGCTGCCCCAACTTATGTTACTGATACCTGTATCAGCTGTCTGTGATTTTATGTACTGCAGTCACGCTATCAGCACTTCACTGAAATGGAGTCACACTATCAGCACTAGGAATTGCAGTGCTCCTATATACCATGTATTACGGTAATAGCCAGGACTAGTTAGTTCCAGGCTCCAGAATGTGCCAGGAAGATCATAGGGTGACACCTACATGTGAGACTAACTAAAGAATGCCAACTGTTAACCCCTTCAGGTCCATTCACCCACTGTTAACCCCTCAGATCCACAACTGTTCAATTTCCCCACTGTTAACCCCTTCACATCCACTACAATCTAATTCATCCACTGTTAACCCCTTTAGATCCACAACACTTCAAATCATCCACTTTTAACCCCTTCACATCCACCACAGTTTAATTCATATACTGTTAACCCCTTCAGCTCCAGGAATATTTTATTTTTTTCTAACTATATGTAATTTTTAACACCTGAAAACCAGGCTCATTTTAATTTATTTCTCTTATTTGTCTTAGACATAGAGGAACCATTATTACTGTAGGGATTCGGAGTAATGTGATGGTAAAGTGTCTATTTGGGGCTATATGCCCCACTATTTGAAGTCCAATAAAATCACGAAATCAAATTGTTATCCAATTTCGCTACCATATCCTAGAAGAGCGCTTACTCTCGTACAGGTTCTGTGATTTTCAGACATTGTTACTGTAGGGATTCGGAGTAATGTGATGGTAAAGTGTCTATTTGGGGCTATATGCCCCACTATTTGAAGTCCAATAAAATCACGAAATCAAATTGTTATCCAATCTCGCTACCATATCCTAGAAGAGCGCTTACTCTCATACAGGTTCTGTGATTTTCAGACATTTTTACTGTAGGGATTCGGAGTAATGTGATGGTAAAGTGTCTATTTGGGGCTATATGTCGCACATTTTGAAGTCCAATAAAATCACGAAATCAAATTGTTATCCAATCTCGCTACCACATCCTAGAAGAGCGCTTACTCTCGTACAGATTCTGTGATTTTCAGACATTTTTACTGTACGAATTCAGAGTAATGTGATGGTAAAGTGTCTATTTGGGGCTATATGTCGCACATTTTGAAGTCCAATAAAATCACGAAAGCAAGTTGTTATCCAATCTCACTACCATATCCTAGAAGAGCGCTTACTCTCGTACAGGTTCTGTGATTTTCAGACATTTTTACTGTACGGATTCGGAGTAATGTGATGGTAAAGTGTCTATTTGGGGTTATATGTCGCACATTTTAAAGTAAAAAAAAATCACGAAATCAAATTGTTATCCAATTTCGCTACCATATTCTTGAAGAGCGCTTACTCTCGTACAGGTTCTGTGATTTTTCAGACATTTTTACTGTACGGATTCGGAGTAATGTGATGGTAAAGTGTCTATTTGGGGCTATATGCCCCACTATTTGAAGTCCAATAAAATCACGAAATCAAATTGTTATCCAATTTCGCTACCATATCCTAGAAGAGCACTTACTCTCGTACAGGTTCTGTGATTTTCAGACATTGTTACTGTAGGGATTCGGAGTAATGTGATGGTAAAGTGTCTATTTGGGGCTATATGCCCCACTATTTGAAGTCCAATAAAATCACGAAATCAAATTGTTATCCAATCTCGCTACCATATCCTAGAAGAGCGCTTACTCTCATACAGGTTCTGTGATTTTCAGACATTTTTACTGTAGGGATTCGGAGTAATGTGATGGTAAAGTGTCTATTTGGGGCTATATGTCGCACATTTTGAAGTCCAATAAAATCACGAAATCAAATTGTTATCCAATCTCGCTACCACATCCTAGAAGAGCGCTTACTCTCGTACAGATTCTGTGATTTTCAGACATTTTTACTGTACGAATTCAGAGTAATGTGATGGTAAAGTGTCTATTTGGGGCTATATGTCGCACATTTTGAAGTCCAATAAAATCACGAAAGCAAGTTGTTATCCAATCTCACTACCATATCCTAGAAGAGCGCTTACTCTCGTACAGGTTCTGTGATTTTCAGACATTTTTACTGTACGGATTCGGAGTAATGTGATGGTAAAGTGTCTATTTGGGGCTATATGTCCCACTATTTGAGGTCCAATAAAATCACAAAATCAAATTGTTATCCAATCACACTACCATGTCCTAGAAGAGCGCTTACTCTCGTACAGGTTCTGTGATTTTCAGACATTTTTACTGTAGGGATTCGGAGTAATGTGATGGTAAAGTGTCTATTGTGGGCTATATGTCCCACTATTTGAAGTCCAATAAAATCACGAAATCAAATTGTTATCCAATCACACTACCATATGCTAGAAGAGCGCTTACTCTCGTACAGGTACTGTGATTTTTAGACATTTTTACTGTAGGGATTCGGAGTAATGTGATGGTAAAGTATGTATTTGGGGCTATATGTCCCACTATTTGAAGTCCAATAAAATGACGAAATCAAGTTGTTATCCAATCACACTACCATATCCTAGAAGAGCGCTTACTCTTGTACAGATTCTGTGATTTTCTGACATTTTTACTGTAGGGATTTGGAGTAATGTGATGATAAAGTGTCTATTTGGGGCTATATGTCGCACATTTTGAAGTCCAATAAAATTACGAAATAAAATTGTTATCCAATCTCGCTACCATATCCTAGAAGAGCGCTTACTCTCCTACAGATTCCAATCACACTACCATATCCTAGAAGAGCGCTTACTCACGTACAGGTTCTGTGATTTTCAGACATTGTTACTGTAGGGATTTGGAGTAATGTGATGGTAAAGTGTCTATTTGGGGCTATACACCTGATAATTTGAAGTCCAATAAAATTACGAAATCAATTAGTTCTCCATCTTGTTCTTGTTGTTGGACGCTCTCGGTAGACGACTTCCAATCCCAGGAGGGACCAGCTTCATGGCTGATGGAAGATAACCATTAAGAGACTTTTTTCAGGACTGTTCTTCTATTCTAGTTTAATAAGTCTATGTTCCTTTTAAGTTTAGGTTAGGGACTCGCAAGAGAATGACGACCCTTGATGTGGCTTGCGAGCTTACGATATTTCTTGCCTATTTTTTTCTTCTAGTTTTCAACGGTAAAAGATATCTACTAATACCTCATTGAAGATTGGACATCGAGCCATCAAGGAGCCCCACTAGACTAAAGCTGCTTTCACATGCTGCAGATTTTAGGCAGATTTTCTACAGCAGATTGTCTGTTGCCAAACCAAAGTCAACCTGAAGTTTCAAATCTGCTGTAGAAAATCTGCATCAAATCCGCAGTGTGTGAAAGCACCCTTACTATTCTGCAAGTCTTCCCAAGTGCATTATAGGGCCATGCAGCTGCCACTGACTGACAGCTACTTACCGCCCTAGCGGTCTTGTCTCTGCCACCTAATAAAGAGTGCTGAGGGGCCTGTGTGAGCTGCTGGCGCCTGCTGATGCCCCTCCCCCGTGCCGACTTCTATGCTTTTATAGAAGAAGTCTGGCTAAAACATTTTTGTATTGTTATTGTATTGTCATCCAAAAGTTATACAAATCCCCAATATACACCTATTACGGGAAATACTTAGAAAGCGCTTTTTTCTCTGCACTTACTACTGCATCAATGCTTCACTTCCTGGGTAACATGGTGATGTCACTTCCGTGATAACATGGTGATGTCACTTCCTGGATAACATGGTGATGTCACTTCCTGGATAACATGGTTATGTCACGACCCGACTCCCAGAGTCGTGTGGGCTGTGGCTGCCGGAGAGGATGATGGCAGGGGGACACTGAGGGATACAGGGCACTGGAGGAACACTGAGCATCCCCCTGCCATCATCCTCTCCGGCAGCCACAGCCCACACAGCTCTTGGAGTCGGGTCGTGATATCACCATGTTATCCAGGAAGTGACATAGCCATGTTATCCAGGAAGTGACATCACCATATTATCCAGGAAGTAAAATCACCATGTTACCCAGGAAGTGAAGTCTTGATGCAGTAGTAAGTGCAGAGAAAAAAGCGCTTCCTAAGCATTTCCCGTAATAGGTGTATATTGGGGATTTGTATAACTTTTGGGTGACAATACAATAACAATACAAAAATGTTTTAGCCAGACTTCTTCTATAAAAGCATAGAAGTTGGCACAGGGGAGGGGCATCAGCAGGCGCCAGCAGCTCACACAGGCCCCTCAGCACTCTTTATTAGGTGGCAGAAACAAGACCGCTAGGGCGGTAAGTAGCTGTCAGTCAGTGGCAGCTGCATGGCCCTATAATGCACTTGGGAAGACTTGCAGGATAGTAAGGGTGCTTTCACACACTGCGGATTTGCTGCAGATTTTCTACAGCAGATTTGAAACTTCAGGTTGACTTTGGTTTGGTAACAGACAATCTGCTGCAGAAAATCTGCCTAAAATCTGCAGCATGTGAAAGCAGCTTTAGTCTAGTGGGGCTCCTTGATGACTCGATTTCCAATCTTCAATGAGGTATTAGTAGATATCTTTTACCTTTGAAAACTAGAAGAAAAAAATAGGCAAGAAATATCGTAAGCTCGCAAGCCACATCAAGGGTCGTCATTCTCTTGCGAGTCCCTAACCTAAACCTACAAGGAACATAGACTTATTAAACTAGAATAGAAGAACAGTCCTGAAAAAAGTCTCTTAATGGTTATCCTCCATCAGCCATGAAGCTGGTCCCTCCTGGGATTGGAAGTCGTCTACCAAGAGCGTCCAACAACAAGAACAATATGGAGAACTATTTGATTTCGTAATTTTATTGGACTTCAAATTATCAGGTGTATAGCCCCAAATAGACACTTTACCATCATATTAGTCCAGATCCCTACAGTAAAAATGTCTGAAAATCACAGAAACTGTACAAGAGTAAGCGCTCTTCTAGGATATGGTAAAGTGATTGGAGAACAATTTGATTTCGTGATTTTATTGGACTTCAAAGTGTGCGACATATAGCCCCAAATACACACTTTACCATCACATTACTCCAAATCCCTACAGTAACAATGTCTGAAAATCACAGAACCTGTACGAGAGTAAGCGCTCTTCTAGGATATGGTAAAGTGATTGGATAACAATTTGATTTCGTGATTTTATTGGACTTCAAAATGTGCGACATATAGCCCCAAATAGACACTTTACCATCACATTACTCCGAATCCCTACAGTAAAAATGTCTGAAAATCACAGAACCTGTATGAAAGTAAGCGCTCTTCTAGGATATGGTAGCGAAATTGGATAACAATTTGATTTTGTGATTTTATTGGACTTCAAATAGTGGGACATATAGCCCCAAATAGACACTTTACCATCACATTACTCTGAATTCGTACAGTAAAAATGTCTGAAAAATCACAGGACCTGTACGAGAGTAAGCGCTCTTCTAGAATATGGTAGCGAAATTGGATAACAATGTGATTTCGTGATTTTATTGGACTTCAAAATGTGCGACATATAGCCCCAAATAGACACTTTACCATCACATTACTCCGAATCCGTACAGTAAAAATGTCTGAAAATCACAGAACCTGTACGAGAGTAAGCGCTCTTCTAGGATATGGTAACGAGTTTGGAAAACAATTTGATTTTGTGATTTTATTGGACTTCAAATAGTGGGACATATAGCCCCAAATAGACACTTTACCATCTTATTACTCCGAATCCGTACAGTAAAAATGTCTGAAAATCACAGAAACTGTACGAGAGTAAGCGCTCTTCTAGGATATGGTAGCGAAATTGGATAACAATTTGATTTCGTGATTTTATTGGACTTCAAATAGTGGGGCATATAGCCCCAAATAGACACTTTACCATCACATTACTCCGAATCCGTACAGTAAAAATGTCTGAAAAATCACAGAACCTGTAACAGAGTAAGCGCTCTTCTAGGATATGGTAGTGAGATTGGATAACAATTTGATTTCGTGATTTTATTGGACTTTAAAATGTGCGACATATAACCCCAAATAGACACTTTACCATCATATTAGTCCAGATCCCTACAGTAAAAATGTCTGAAAATCACAGAAACTGTACGAGAGTAAGCGCTCTTCTAGCATATGGTAGCGAAATTGGATAACAATTTGATTTCGTGATTTTATTGGACTTCAAAATGTGCCACATATAGCCCCAAATAGACACTTTACCATCATATTAGTCCAGATCCCTACAGTAAAAATGTCTGAAAATCACAGAAACTGTACGAGAGTAAGCGCTCTTCTAGGATATGGTAAAGTGATTAGATAACAATTTGATTTCGTGATTTTATTGGACTTCAAAGTGTGCGACATATAGCCCCAAATACACACTTTACCATCACATTACTCCAAATCCCTACAGTAAAAATGTCTGAAAATCACAGAAACTGTACGAGAGTAAGCGCTCTTCTAGGATATAGTAAAGTGATTGGATAACAATTTGATTTCGTGATTTTATTGGACTTCAAAGTGTGGGACATATAGCCCTAAATAGACATTTTACCATCACATTACTCCAAATCCCTACAGTAAAAATGTCTGAAAATCACAGTACCTGTACGAGAGTAAGCGCTCTTCTAGGATATGGTAACAAGATTGGACAACAATTTGATTTCGTAATTTTATTGGACTTCAAAATGTGCGACATATAGCCCCAAATAGACACTTTACCATCACATTACTCCGAATCCCTACAGTAAAAATGTCTGAAAATCACAGAACCTGTACAAGAGTAAGCTCTCTTCTAGGATATGGTAGCGAGATTGGATAACAATTTGATTTCGTGATTTTATTGGACTTCAAAATGTGCGACATATAGCCCCAAATAGACACTTTACCATCACATTACTCCGAATCCCTACAGTAAAAATGTCTGAAAATCACAGAACCTGTATGAAAGTAAGCGCTCTTCTAGGATATGGTAGCGAAATTGGATAACAATTTGATTTTGTGATTTTATTGGACTTCAAATAGTGGGGCATATAGCCCCAAATAGACACTTTACCATCACATTACTCTGAATTCGTACAGTAAAAATGTCTGAAAAATCACAGAACCTGTACGAGAGTAAGCGCTCTTCTAGAATATGGTAGCGAAATTGGATAACAATTTGATTTTGTGATTTTATTGGACTTCAAAATGTGCGACATATAGCCCCAAATAGACACTTTACCATCACATTACTCCGAATCCGTACAGTAAAAATGTCTGAAAATCACAGAAACTGTACGAGAGTAAGCGCTCTTCTAGAATATGGTAGTGAGATTGGATAACAATTTGATTTCGTGATTTTATTGGACTTCAAATAGTGGGGCATATAGCCCCAAATAGACACTTTACCATCACATTACTCCGAATCCGTACAGTAAAAATGTCTGAAAATCACAGAACCTGTACGAGAGTAAGCGCTGTTCTAGCATATGGTAGCGAAATTGGATAACAATTTGATTTCGTGATTTTATTGGACTTCAAAATGTGCGACATATAGCCCCAAATAGACACTTTACCATCACATTACTCCGAATCCGTACAGTAAAAATGTCTGAAAATCACAGAACCTGTACGAGAGTTAGCGCTCTTCTAGGATATGGTAGTGAGATTGGATAACAATTTGCTTTCGTGATTTTATTGGACTTCAAATAGTGGGACATATAGCCCCAAATAGACACTTTACCATCACATTACTCTGAATTCGTACAGTAAAAATGTCTGAAAATCACAGAAACTGTACGAGAGTAAGCGCTCTTCTAGAATATGGTAGTGAGATTGGATAACAATTTGATTTCGTGATTTTATTGGACTTCAAATAGTGGGGCATATAGCCCCAAATAGACACTTTACCATCACATTACTCCGAATCCGTACAGTAAAAATGTCTGAAAATCACAGAACCTGTACGAGAGTAAGCGCTGTTCTAGCATATGGTAGCGAAATTGGATAACAATTTGATTTCGTGATTTTATTGGACTTCAAAATGTGCGACATATAGCCCCAAATAGACACTTTACCATCACATTACTCCGAATCCGTACAGTAAAAATGTCTGAAAATCACAGAACCTGTACGAGAGTAAGCGCTCTTCTAGGATATGGTAGTGAGATTGGATAACAATTTGATTTCGTGATTTTATTGGACTTTAAAATGTGCGACATATAACCCCAAATAGACACTTTACCATCACATTACTCTGAATTCGTACAGTAAAAATGTCTGAAAATCACAGAACCTGTACGAGAGTAAGCGCTCTTCTAGCATATGGTAGCGAAATTGGATAACAATTTGATTTCGTGATTTTATTGGACTTCAAAATGTGCGACATATAGCCCCAAATAGACACTTTACCATCACATTACTCCGAATCCCTACAGTAAAAATGTCTGAAAATCACAGAACCTGTATGAGAGTAAGCGCTCTTCTAGGATATGGTAGCGAGATTGGATAACAATTTGATTTTGTGATTTTATTGGACTTCAAAATGTGCGACATATAGCCCCAAATAGACACTTTACCATCACATTACTCCGAATCCCTACAGTAAAAATGTCTGAAAATCACAGAACCTGTATGAGAGTAAGCGCTCTTCTAGGATATGGTAGCGAAATTGGATAACAATTTGATTTCGTGATTTTATTGGACTTCAAAATGTGCGACATATAACCCCAAATAGACACTTTACCATCACATTACTCCGAATCCGTACAGTAAAAATGTCTGAAAATCACAGAACCTGTACGAGAGTAAGCGCTCTTCTAGGATATGGTAGCGAGATTGGATAACAATTTGATTTTGTGATTTTATTGGACTTCAAAATGTGCGACATATAACCCCAAATAGACATTTAACCATCACATTACACCGAATCCGTACAGTAAAAATGTCTGAAAATCACAGAAACTGTACGAGAGTAAGCGCTCTTCTAGGATATGGTAGCGAAATTGGATAACAATTTGATTTCGTGATTTTATTAGACTTCAAATAGTGGGGCATATAGCCCCAAATAGACACTTTACCATCACATTACTCTGAATCCGTACAGTAAAAATGTCTGAAAATCACAGAACCTGTATGAGAGTAAGCGCTCTTCTAGCATATGGTAGCGAAATTGGATAACAATTTGATTTCGTGATTTTATTAGACTTCAAAATGTGCGACATATAGCCCCAAATAGACACTTTACCATCACATTACTCCGAATCCCTACAGTAAAAATGTCTGAAAATCACAGAACCTGTACGAGAGTAAGCGCTCTTCTAGGATATGGTAGCGAGATTGGATGACAATTTGATTTCGTGATTTTATTGGACTTCAAATAGTGGGACATATAACCCCAAATAGACACTTTACCATCACATTACTCCGAATCCGTACAGTAAAAATGGCTGAAAAATCACAGAACCTGTACGAGAGTAAGCGCTCTTCTAGGATATGGTAGCGAGATTGGATAACAATTTGATTTTGTGATTTTATTGGACTTCAAAATGTGCGACATATAACCCCAAATAGACACTTTACCATCACATTACTCCGAATCCCTACAGTAAAAATGTCTGAAAATCACAGAACCTGTATGAGAGTAAGCGCTCTTCTAGGATATGGTAGTGAGATTGGATAACAATTTGATTTCGTGATTTTATTAGACTTCAAATAGTGGGACATATAGCCCCAAATAGACACTTTACCATCACATTACTCCGAATCCGTACAGTAAAAATGGTTCCTCTATGTCTAAGACAAATAAGAGAAATAAATTAAAATGAGCCTGGTTTTCAGGTGTTAAAAATTACATATAGTTAGAAAAAAATAAAATATTCCTGGAGCTGAAGGGGTTAACAGTATATGAATTAAACTGTGGTGGATGTGTAGGGGTTAAAAGTGGATGAATTGAAGTGTTGTGGATCTAAAGGGGTTAACAGTGGATGAATTAGATTGTAGTGGATGTAAAGAGGTTAACAGTGGGGTAATTGAACAGTTGTGGATCTGAGGGGTTAACAGTGGGTGAATGGATCTGAAGGGGTTAACAGTTGGCATTCTTTAGTTAGTCTCACATGTAGGTGTCACCCTATGATCTTCCTGGCACATTCTGGAGCCTGGAACTAACTAGTCCTGGCTATTACCGTAAAACATGGTATATAGGAGCACTGCAATTCCTAGTGCTGATAGTGTGACTCCATTTCAGTGAAGTGCTGATAGCGTGACTGCAGTTTTTATGTTGTAAGCAGAACTGCAGCTGCTAACTGCTAATTGGGAACCATTCTATCCTGGGGAAAGTCTGATCTCATAAAGTCAGACAAAACTTATCAGGGAGACATACCAGATGACTGGGGTGGCAGACTAGACAGGTATTGTCACATGACCCGGACTGGGGTGGTAGACTACACAGTTATTGTCACATGACTGTAAAGGACAAAGTTGGGGAGGTCTGATCGGTATCACATGACCACATAGAACAATGAAGGGTTTGCCTGTTAATGTGAATATTGCTGCGACACCCCCACTCTATGGCAACAACCAGTATAAGACGGGGCTTAGCACAAGCTAGTCACCAACCCGGCAGCAGCTCATACCGGAAGTAGTAATGTGACGTGGGCGCCACCCGGAAGTGATCCGGAAACACGTGCGGAGAGATAAACATGAGCCCGGAGCCGAAGAGACGCAAGGTGCCGCATTATCATTCTGCTGTTACTACGGCACTGGTTACATTGTACGTACTCAGGCTTTTCTTTATTGGGATTTCTTTCTGTGCAGGTGGAAGATGAGGAGAATGGTGTACTCCAGCATTTCCTCCAGTGGTGTGATAACGTCACCATCCAGCTTAACCCTAAGGTGAGCAGCAGAGGAGAGGGTTGGGGGTCTGATATGTATTGTAGGGGGTCTGATATGCTCAGCTGCACCTTCTCCATGAATGAGTGATAGTTGTGCAGAGGACAGTGACAGTATATGCTCTCTAGGTGTACATCAGCAGCCAGCACTCCGTCTGGCAGTATGGGATGCTGACACATGAGGATCTTCCTGCAGGAGAAGTCATTTTCTCTGTTCCCCGCTCTGCCCTTCTGTCCCAGCACACAACCAGGATCCGGGATCTCCTGGAGAAAGGTACTGCCTGTGACATGCTAGCGCTAACTCCTCACCTGCATTGTACCCCCATCAAAGACAAAAATATAAAACACTGCAAGCAGATTTTCTTTGTCCACTGAAATCCTGCTAAATAAACAGACACCAGAATGGAACCTGACAAACCCTGTTAAAGTGAATGGGATCTGCTGGTGTCTGTGGTGCAATGGACTGTCTGGCTCTATTTTTGTGCACTGAACAAACTGTGACTGAGGTCCTAGATGGAGCCTTTGAACACAGATGGGAATTCAGCCTGATAGCGGTATAGCCCCAACATTAATGCATTCAGGTATAATAGAACAGTCTGACACTTTGGCCAACAGGTACAATGATGGTGGTGGAGACACTGTCAGTCGTGTTTTGTGACTTGGATTTGTGATTTATTTCTCCCTGTGCCACAGAACAGGACAACTTGCAAAGCCGATCTGGTTGGGTTCCCCTTCTTATCTCTCTCATGTATGAAGCCACAGACAAGTGTTCTCCGTGGGCCGCATACTTTGGACTGTGGCCCCATCTGACTCCCCCTGATCTGCCCATGTTCTGGTGAGGACATTTGACTATTGAGTATAGCGTAGGAGCAGACAACCATCAGTATCTCAGGTCACTGAATGAACCCTGTTGCTGAATTCTTCATAGGTCTGAGGACGAGAGGCTGCAACTGCTGAAAGGCACCGGTGTGACTCAGGCTGTGAAGAAAGACCTGGAGAACATAGAGCAGGAATACAACACCATTGTGCTACCATTCCTCAGGAGGCACTCCAATATGTTCTGTCCTCAGAAGCACTCCCTGGATTTGTACAAAAGGCTGGTGGCATTTGTCATGGCGTACAGGTGAGGGGTGCTGATCATCAGTGTCATGTACAAATTTATTGATAAAGTTGAGGTGAGCGTCCAAACATCGAGTGAGGCTCTGTGGAAACATACTCTGAGCCCTACCTTTAGCACATACACCAGCATTAGCTCCAGGAATTAAGGTTAAAGAGGATTTACCACCAGGTACATCCCCCCCCCCCTTAATCTGAACCCACTAATCAAACGGCGCCATCACGGGAAAACTGGTGCCGCGGTCCGTTTTTCGGACCGCAGCCCGATTTCCGTGCACAGCGCCATTCTATGCACGGGAACCGGCCGGGCTGCCCCCAGTGGGAGGGATTTCCTCCCCTGTATGACGTGGCTCCCTTGGAATGAACTGAGCCGCGTCATACAGGGAAGGGAATTCCCTCCCACTTGGGGCGGCCAGGCCTACCTCCAGCGCTTGAGCACCGGCTGGTTCCAGTGCATAGAACGGCGCCGTGCACGGGAACCGGACCGCGGCACCGGCTTCCCTGTGCTGGCGCTGTTTGATCAGTGGGTTCAGATTAAAGAGGATGTACCTGGTGGTACATCCTCTTTAAGTATATCTATAGTGAACCTTACAGAGGTCTAGAGTGTAATTTTGGCTTATATAAGATATGCAATGTGCACAGAGCTTACAGTGAAGACAAGGAACTGAGCACAGATGTATTGATAGGGTGAGAGGAATTTTCAGTCCGCAATTTGCATTCGTCCATATTTTTTTGCAGATCCATAAAAAGTACTTGTAACGAAATGGGCAGTATGATTACACGTTATGAAGTTACCTCTAGTGTCCACAAATTACAGACAATCCAGTACACATCTGTTGGGGTGTCTCATGGATCTGTAAAATCACAGACATGTGAGCTGCTTCCTGTCCAATGGAGCAGGAGTTGGATGCAGTCATAGGGCAAGGAAGAAAGCTCTGATTTACCCTCACATGGTACAAATAAAAATTAGAGTATGGTGAAATAGATCCATAGATGGAAAATAGGTAATAATAGTCATGGGCTTCGAGGAAAAGCAATTACTAGTTAGAAATTTGTTTATCACTTTTTTTTTTATTCAAATTTTTTGCGCCATTCACCATGTGCTTTTGATAACTCTCTCCTGACCCACAACATACAGTTATGTCATGGGTCGAGTAGGGGAAGTATGACATAGGCCCAGCAGCTATCTGTAGCCGTTGCCCAAATAGTAATGAATAAAATCAGAGAACTGTTTTGATGGAGTTGATGACCAGCAACTAAACAATTTGTACCTACATCATTGGTTGTCCATGGAGTCTGATATGCACGTTCGCATGCTAACCGACTGTCACTGCAGCTCAAGGCCATCTTTGCTAATGTGGTACCAACAAAAACCTACAGACCACAGTGCAAATGATCCCTCCCACAGCTCTGTGTTGAAAAAAGTTATAGCAGTAAGAACTTGGTAATAAAGAGTTTGTGTTCACTTATCTTTTACAGTAAAACAAAAACTACCTAAATTTGGTATTGCTGTATTAATACTGACACGAAAAAATGGATTGTCCCACAAACTTGCGCAATTGATTTTTTTCTTAGTTTTGCCTTATAAATGTTTTTTCCTAGCTTTGTAATATACTCTATGTATTCAGGTCTGAAGATCATCTTATCAGTCTTCCTATTTCATAAACTTATTACTCCACAGCTTCCAGGAGCCGCTGGAGGAGGAGGAGGATGATGATGATGATAGGAAGGACGTCCTTTCCCCAATGATGGTTCCAGTGGCTGATTTACTGAATCACATTGCGCATCATAACGCACACCTTGAGTTTACACCAGTGAGTTTTTTTTACTGATATTTTTGCTCATATTGAGGCATTGTATTTGGATGAACAGCATGTTACCTCTCGTACCAGGAATGTTTGCGAATGGTGACCACACAGCCGGTAATGGCAGGAGATGAGTTGTTCAACACTTATGGAGAGATGGGAAACTGGCAGCTTCTGCATATGTATGGATTCTCAGAGCCATATCCCAACAACAGCAATGAAACAGTTGAAATCCCAATGGTGACTCTAAGAGAGGCAGCTCTGCTAGGTATGTGGTTTAGGCTGCAGGATCTTCATGCAGTTCTGCTGTAGGGATCTGTCTCATCTTTCCTCTACTACCAGGATTAAAGTCAGAAGAAGAGAGGAAGCGGGTGCAGGAACGCTGGGCCTTCCTTTGTCACATGGATGTGGTTGGGGAGGAAGGAGCTTTTGTATTTGGCTGTGAAGGGGTATTGACAGAAGATGAGCTTAGGATGTGTCTTAAGGTAAGTTACCTCTGGCAGAGCACATTGCAGGCATCTTACTATATTGCTGCCTAATATGAAGTAAATAGAACTTACACTATGTTCACACTCTATTCTCCTGGTTGTTTTTTGAGCTGCAGGGGGAAAAAAAATGTCATTTACATGTCCGTAATTGTAGATCTCTGCATTGAAGATGGGATAAGAGCCCTGTACACACATAAGGACGTGTCAATTGGGCTTTTGAAATGTATTTGTCCTGTGTTCGGTCCACAATTGCCGACTACGGACGTGAAAATGAGGCCTTAGAGCTGGGATGAGAAACCTTCAGTTCTCCAGCTGTTGCAAAAACTACCATTCCCATCGTCATATTACAAACTTTAAGAGGAGGTTTCCCTTACTTCACACCCATTTACATGAAGTCTCTTTTAGATGCTGTGTATGTCTCCTGAGGAGTTTGCAGATTACAAAGAGAATGATGGCTGGGAGGATGATGAGGAGGAGGAGACACTGAGTAATCAGGAGATTTCACGCCTACCACCCTCCTGGCGCAAACTCATCCATCAAACTACAGAACTTGTCCTTAAGGGATACACTAATGACTTACATAGTGACCAGGCTGTTTTAGATGATGAAACTGTGTATGCAAAGCTCAGTTTGAGGGAGAAGTATTCCCTCCATGCACGGTATGGACAGAAGAAGATATTACACAGTCTTCTGCAGCTGACACACTGTGAAGAAGGTCTTTCATCTTCCAGGAATAGATGACTTTGTGATTTGACGGAGCACAGAGACTGAGGAAGGGGGACTGTTCTGTGCTCTAGTACATCTCATTATACAAACCGCTAAATAAAGTATCTTGATTATCTAACATATCTGATGAGTAGTGATGTTGCCTGCTGTGTAATAAATCTGATACCAGGAATGGTAATGTCACTGCTGTATAATCTAGGTGACCGCTGGAGAACAGTGATGTTATTGAACTCTGACAGACGTCTTGTCTAGTATACTCTGCAATAAAATACATGAGTCACTGTGTAGCTATTGAAAGTTTCTTTGTGGTATGTAAATATACCCCCATGCTACCTATAAACACCAGGATCTTAGGGTCCATTTACACAGAAAAATTATTGGACAGATTATCTGCCAAAGTTTTAAAGCCAAAGCCAGGAATGTATTTGAAAAGAAGAGAAATCTCAGGCTTTCCTTTATGACCTGATCTCTGTTTATAGTCTGTTCCTGGCTTTGGCTTTAAATCTTTGGCAGATTATCTGTTAGATAATCTTTGTGTAAATGGACCCTGAGTCTCATAACTATATAAATATTTGCAGCCAATACAGCCCAACAGATTTTCTAGCCTTTTCTACATGAAGGCTCCTGACTATGTGTTCGCATACCTTGTAATACTCTATTCTACCATTTATTAATACTGCTGCTTTTTACATTATACTTAAGCTTGTGGATGATGCGAAGAAATGCACATTTGCGTGCTCACTGTAACATATCAAATTTCTATATATACACAAACACTGCAAAAATAGTGTCTGATAAAATGCCAGACAGTTATGGGCACATGACCTTATTGCTTTGAGCTGTCTGACATCTACATCTAAAGAATGAAGGGACGCAAGAAACTGGGTTAGGCTAGAGCAGTGATCAGCAGTACAGGTGCAAAACTCAGCCAGCAGCAGGCTCAGTATAGCGCTGCTGTCCCTTGTGTTTTACACATATGTCTAGGAAGAATGCACACAACAGCAAGAAGAAAAAACTGAAAACTTTATAGGAAGCTATACCCAGCAGATACTTTACATATTATAAAGCTGTGCTGAGGGCGAGCAGCATACAATCGTCGAGTTCACTGGAGTGAGAATGACATGACCTTATTTCCACACTTACAACATATTTCCTCTGCACTGAAACGGGTGAGAAGATCAGAGTCTTCAAACTCATCCAGGACCTTCTGCAATTGAGAGAACAGAAAAGATAATGAGAAGTTGTCAAAACCCCACCTACATCAATGCTGACAAATCTTTATTACAACAGATGTCAAAGCCATGCCACCACCTGTCATTTGTGTTTTACCTGTAGTTCCTGCAGACAGGCCCCCTGAAAAGATTTAGTCACGTCACCCACACACCAAGCGAGACTGACATGGAATGAGGGATTCTGGAGAGGGAAAAAGGCATTTACTGTGAATTATTTAAGGTTAATGTGTGGACACCATAATTTAGATAAATTTAAAAAAACAAAATCAGTCTCTGCTATGATCTGTGGCCTAG
The DNA here is from genome assembly GCF_027789765.1 of Dendropsophus ebraccatus. Lineage (NCBI taxonomy): Eukaryota > Metazoa > Chordata > Amphibia > Anura > Hylidae > Dendropsophus > Dendropsophus ebraccatus. Next base: position 100,115,882 of record NC_091457.1, read on the forward strand.
CCTTCCATTGATAGGGTGCAGATTTAAAGTTGCACTCAAGGTAGCTAAAATAATTCAAATTATCTTCTTAATGGAATGAAGTGTAATGAAGATGTAACGTTGAACACCATAAATACTCTGAATGGCTGAAAAGGCAAGTTTAAGCTCTAGTGTATGGCTCTCTTAAAAAGGTTGGTTTAAAAGAAAGCAGCCATGTTTTTCAGATTCTGCACAAACACCACACGTGTCCACAGGTTTTATGTGGTATTGCATCTCAACTCTTTCTGAGCAAGAACGTCGGAATCCCACCGTGCTCAGTGTGCTGCTTTGAGTGAGAGGACTATGTACTATGTGTGTGAACAACTTAAAATGACAGCTGCTGTTCCCGCAATAAAAGCCGCAAATTGAAGACACAAACATTAACGTATTTTTCGGACTATAAGGCGCACTTAAAATACTATGATTTTCTAAGAAATTGTAAGTGCGCCTTATATATGGACCGGGACAGCTCCGGCCTCCATGGCGCAGATAGGCTGTTGAGCTCACATCTCCCCGCCACACAGCACAGCGCTCCCTCACCTGGACTCCATGGCCATGGCTCCGCAGGCCTGTCCTGCTCTCCCGCTGTACCGCTCTCCCTGCTCTCCGCAGCCCGGATACAGGCTTAGGCATAGGCTTCAGGCATAAACTTTCATTCAATAGCGCCACCTAGTGGCCGGAGGTTATAGAGCAACACTGTACTGTACTGAGGCTCCTAACTATGGTGGCCACAATGCTCCATGCAGAATTCTGCCAACCCTGCATGGTGCATTATGGCCACCATAGTTAGGAGCCTCAGTACTGTGACATAGTAAGGAGCTTCAGTAAATACAGTACTGTGATCAGCAGGTGACATAGTAAGGAGCCTCAGTAAGTACTGTGATCAGCAGGTGACTTACGTTTTTTGTTCGTTCAAACTTATACGCTGTAATGCGGTGCGCCTTATAGTCTGGTGCGCCTTATATATGAACCTAGATGGCTTAGCAGGCTAAAATTGAAGGTGCGCCTTATAGTCCAAAAAATACGGTAATTTGATTATTTTTATTATTCTATACAGTGTGTGAACCAACAACTGTTGTTTCCATAGACTTCAATGGAAATCATTTAAGATGAAAACAATGGCCGTTGTTTTACAGCATGTGAACATGGCCTTAAAGAAGTTGGGGTGGGGGTCTGACCTGGTAAAAAGTCTCCAGATTAAATTCTTGTAGAGACTTGTCTACTTCTGACACAATCTCAAGGAGTTGCTGGTGTCCAGTCACTACTTCCAACCCCAAGAATGACCTGTAAAGAGACCAGTAAGAAGTCATAGAAAAGGATAACTTTCTAGGTAAAGTAACAGTAAATACAGACTGGCAGACACTTAGTGATGCTGAATGCCTAAGGGACAAAGCTGCACACATATTACAGTCCCTCCTCCTCTACACAACACAGCTAGACACATATTACAGCCCGTCCTCCTCTACACAACACAGCTGCACACATTACAGCCTGCCCTCCTCTACACAACACAGCAAGATATGTTAAAGCCTGCGTTCCTCTTCTACACCACAAAGCTGCATACATAACAGGCAACCCTCCTGCAGTACACCACATGTCCTGAAACACGTCAGACCACCCTCCACTACACCACACAACCAGACATCATAGGCTGCCCTCCTCCTTGACACCACACAGAAGAATACATCACAGCCTGCCCTGCTCTTCTACACCAGGGCTTCTCAAATCCAGTCGTCAAGCCTTACCAACAGGCCATGAGGATATCCCATACAAAGGACACCTGAGAGAATACCTGATGCACGAAGTATAATTATATCACCTGTGAAATACTAAGGGAATCCTCAAAACATGACCTGTTGGTGAGGACTGGAATTAGGAAGCACTAGTCTACACCATATCATTTATGTCACACAGTCAGACACATTGTAGGCTGGCCTCACCTGGTCTTCTCTTTGTTCACATAAACCTTTAGCTGGTCAGCCACACATAGGAACCTATACAGAACAATGGCACAGATCAGGGTCAAAGCAGGAAAATCCTTGATTACCCTTTTGTCATGAGTGGGGTGCAATGCTATCAATCTTGCGCTGAATAAACCAGCAGTTGACACCAACCAAATGGGCTCTTCACTTCTGCAAGTGAAAAGCCAACTATTTGTTGCGCCCTTCCTTCATACACTGACCGGTTCACAGAACAAAGCCTTTCCTTGATTGACTGGACAAATGGATTAATCCAGTGATGACGGAGGATAACAGTCTGTGATAGGCTGATGTGGAATTCCTCCATTTTATTCAGGATGATGCCGTGTTTCCTGGCTACAGACATCACCTCCTCCAGCATCTCCAAAAATTCCTCCCGGGGATGAACTGAGAGACAGGAAAAAACGGTAAAGACAGAAGACCATGCTGGCTCCATATATAACTGCAAACTCTAAGTGTGGGCGTAAGGAGTATCACTCAGTTTTTTAATTGCAAGTGGAAAGTAGAGGTATTCTTGTCAGAAGATTATCCACTTGGTAGACAATGATCATAGAAGAAATGCTCGTAATCTTTGATGCAAGTGCTGTTGTGCACAATTTTATTTTGGCATAAAGTGTATTCACAGACATAAATTCCGACGTTTCGGTGGTGACACCTTTTTCAGGGGTCTATGAACATGAACAAATATATATACAATGAGACATGGTTACAGGGTAAGTAACGTGCACAGGGCTATGATAAAAAAAGTGGGGAAGGTTGGGGAAGTGGGTACAAGACTTATAGGGAAGGTAACATCATATATGACATATAGTACATAAATATAGTCATAACAGTGGAAGCTGGTTGGAATATGTAGAGGCTGATGACAAGAGTAGGCAGAGGATATTCCATTGCTATGAGGAAATATACAGGTATTAGTATAGGTCTATTCACATTTTGTATCAGCAGTAGCAGGGCAAGATTAGTACATAAATGCATGCAGCAAGAGTGCTATAAGACATAGAAAAGAGTTGAAATCAGATAGATATTAGAGTCAGGGTAGAAGTACAGTTTATGGAAATACCTGTGTGGCTAGCTGCAGTGTATATGGCTCGGTAGTAGGGGTCTGCTGTAGATGAGGAGAGTAAAGAGTGAGGTGGGTTATAGCTTATAATGCTGGTAGTGTGGGGTCTATGGTATGTAGTAGTTACCTGGTTCGTAACGGGAAGTCCAGGAGATGTGGAAGGTTGAGTGCCGGACAATATGGCTGCAAAGGAATAGGCCGGTAAGATAGCTATATTGTGAGGGAAGTAGGCAGGGCGGGGTGGGATATTTACCCGCGTTGACACCATGCAGGGAACCGGATCCGGCGGAGCTCTGTCGCGCATTGATGACGCGGACGGCATGACGTCCGAGCGTCTTATAGGGTTGGCGCATGCGCGCTGATGCGGTCTAGTGAATGCGTGCGTACCTACTGCGAAGGCGCAGTGTTACGTGATCGGGGGCGGAGAGAAGGCGGGCCTGGACTGCATTTGGGATGTCTCATGTATGGGAGGCGGAGAGAGGCTATGATGCGTGGCTAAAGTGTAAATTAATAAGACTAGCAAATGGGAGGCTGTGGTACAAGGGATACATAAGAACAATATAACGTAATAGGGAAGGGGAGGAGCGGTGACCATAAATAATGTAGAGAGCAATATAGGAGGGGGAACATAGAGCAATATAGAGAGAGGGAAAGAGCCGTAGATATAAGAAGGTATAATGAAGGAAGACATGCATCATAGAGATGATACTATTTACTAGATGCCCATACTACCTGTACTGGATGTATTGGATTCATGGTCTGACCTATGAGAAAGTAAATATGAATATGGTGAATCCGCACAATATGACAAATAAAGCATGATTGTATACACATATAAACACATGAGGTGTTGTTATTAGTAGAACAGTTCGTATTCTCTGTTCAGTCCGTTGGGTTCCAAGGTCCCAAGGGTGTGGATCCAGAAGGCCTCACGCTCTTTCAGTCTCTGGATCCTGTTTCCACCTCGGCGAGCCAAGGGGATTTGTTCGAGTACTTGAAAGCGTAGTTGAGAGATGTTATGTCTGGTCGTGATGAAGTGGGCAGGTATAGGTAGGAGTGTCTTAGCACAACGTATGGTGGACTTGTGTTGGGAGATATGGTCCCTAATATGCTGTGTTGTCTCTCCCACATAGCCCAAGCCACATGGACACTTAATAAGATATACCACATAGGAGCTGTCGCATGTGAAGTATCCCTTCATAGGGAACTTTTTGCCTGTATGGATGTGTGGCAGAGGGTCCCTTGGTGACAGAGCACTGGTGACAATGTAGACAGGGGAATGTGCCTTTCCGTTTTGATGCAAGGAGGGTTTGTCTACTGGTTTTAGTAAGGAGACCGATATCAGCCTTAACTAGGCGGTCCCGAAGGTTGGGAGGGCGTTTGTGACACATGAGGGGTGGTTGCTGGAATTCTGTAATATCAGGATAAGCTTTGGCAAGTAGGTCCCAGTGTGCTGTTATGTTCTTCTGTATGCGTGGTGAGAACGGGTGGTAGGTGTTGACGAATGCCACCCTCAGAGGTTTGGGTTCAGTTGTTCTGGTATTGTGAATGGTCATTGTTCTGTAGGTACCTGTGGTGCTAGGTGGGTAACCCCTGTTGGCAAATTTGTCGGCCATCTCTCTAAGTCGTGATTGTCTAGTGTTGTCGTCTGATACTATCCTCTGTACCCGACAGTATTGGGATTTGGGCAGCGAGTTTTTTACTGATCGTGGGTGACAGCTGGTGTAATGAAGGAGACTATTCCTATCTGTAGGTTTCACATATAGGTCAGTGCTAATATGCCCTGTAGTGTCCTTGGTGACCTGGGTATCGAGGAAGTTGATGGTTGTAGTGTCAGAATGGATGGTGAATTTAAGGCCTGGGGTGTGGGTGTTGATGTCATTGAAGAATTGTTTCAGTGTGTCATCGGTGCCTGTCCAAATGCAAAAGATATCATCTATGAATCTTTTCCAGATTCTAATGTTGCAGCTTAGGGGGTGTGTATACACGACATCGTTTTCAAACTGGGCCATGAATGCATTAGCATACGGAGGTGCCACATTAGAGCCTATCGCGGTCCCGGCTATCTGCATATAGTACTGATCCCCAAAAAGAAAGTAATTTTTGGTGAGGATGATGTGTAGTAGTTCTAAGCAGAATTCTTTCTGGTTGTGTGTCAGGTTGGTCTCGTTATTTAGAAGGTTCCTAGTGGCTTGTAGTCCCTCAGTGTGTGGGATACATGTGTACAGACTACATACGTCCAGGGTTACTAGGATGCTTTCAGGAGATACTGGGCTGCTGTTCTTGATGTGAGTCAGGAAGTCAGAAGTGTCGAGTAGAAAGGAGCGAGTACATCTGATGATAGGTGTAAGGATTTTTTCCACAAACTTGGCTAGAGGTGATAAGATAGAGTCAGTAGAGGCAACTATAGGGCGCCCAGGCGGTGTCTGTAGGTTTTTGTAAATCTTGGGCAGTGTGTAAAAGACAGGTGTCACTGGGTGGTGGTTGATGAGAAATTCCTGTAATTGGGAGTCAATGGTGTTGTTCTGGACGTATTTGTCCAGTATGTTGTGAATGTCCTGTCTGATGTTCGGAGTGGGATCTCTGTCTATGGGGATGTATGTGTTGTTATCGTTGAGTTGTGAGTGTATTTCTGTTATGTAGTAAGAGCGGTCCATGGCGCCGCCCTTGTCAGCTGGTTTGATGATGAGTTCTTTGTCTTTAGTTAGTGAGTTTAGGGCCAGGCGTTCCTGATGTGAAAAGTTATGTTGCAAGCGATATTGTCCCTTCCTGATGTTTGTGATTACACTCGTAATGTCTCTCTGGACCAGTGTAATATAGGTTTCTATTGGATGATGGTGTCTCGGGGGGTTATACGAACTGGGATTACGTAACCCAGTCTCTTTCAAGGTAAACATGCCTAATGGTGCGGGTCTCTCTGTGTTGGTGTTGATGTTCTGGAAGTGTACTTTGAGGCGTAGTGTCCGAAAGAATCGGTTAAGTTCCTGTTCAAGCTTAAATGTATCGAAATTGGGTGTTGGGCAGAATGAGAGACCCTTCTGTAGAAGGCTCATTTCCGTGTGTGTTAGAGTCTTGGAGGAGATGTTATAGACAAGTGGGTTGGTTCCTACCTGGGAACGCGTCTGTATCCGATTCGTCGCCCCCCGTGTGGTGGTTCCTGGGTTGGTCCTGTTGCCCCTTCTGTTACGGTTGTGGGGTCCCTGGAAGGACCTCCCTCTGTGCGAGCCGAACTCGCTCCCTGAACTTGATGAGGCTTGTTCTTCTGATGAATAATGTGGGTATCTGGTTGAGCGTGGGCGTTGGGGAAGCTGTTCCTGCCATTTATATACCTGGTCCCGCATCATAGCCTCATAGCCTCTCTCCGCCTCCCATACATGAGACATCCCAAATGCAGTCCAGGCCCGCCTTCTCTCCGCCCCCGATCACGTAACACTGCGCCTTCGCAGTAGGTACGCACGCATTCACTAGACCGCATCAGCGCGCATGCGCCAACCCTATAAGACGCTCGGACGTCATGCCGTCCGCGTCATCAATGCGCGACAGAGCTCCGCCGGATCCGGGTCCCTGCATGGTGTCAACGCGGGTAAATATCCCACCCCGTCCTGCCTACTTCCCTCACAATATAGCTATCTTACCGGCCTATTCCTTTGCAGCCATATTGTCCGGCACTCAACCTTCCCCCGAATCTCCTCGGGCTTCCACATCTCATGGACTTCCCGTTACCAACCAGGTAACTACTACATACCATAGACCCCACACTACCAGCATTATAAGCTATAACCCACCTCACTCTGTACTCTCCTCATCTACAGCAGACCCCTACTACCGAGCCATACACAGGCATTTCCATCACCTGTACTTCTACCCTGACTCTAATATCTATCTGATTTCAACTCTTTTCTATGTCTTATAGCACTCTTGCTGCATGCATTTATGTACTAATCTTGCCCTGCTACTGCTGATACAAAATGTGAATAGACCTATACTAATACCTGTATATTTCCTCATAGCAATGGAATATCCTCTGCCTACTCTTGTCATCAGCCTCTACATATTCCAACCAGCTTCCACTGTGTTATGACTATATTTATGTACTATATGTCATATATGATGTTACCTTCCCTATAAGTCTTGTACCCACTTCCCCAACCTTCCCCACTTTTTTATCATAGTCCTGTGCATGTTACTTACCCTGTAACCATGTCTCATTGTATATATATTTGTTCACGTTCATAGACCCCTGAAAAAGGTGTCACCACCGAAACGTCGGAATTTATGTCTGTGAATACACTTTATGCCAAAATAAAATTGTGCACAAGAGCACTTGCATCAAAGATTACGAGCATTTCTTCTATGATCATTGTCTACTAAGTGGATAATCTTCTAACTGCAAACTCTGCCCTCCTACCACTTACACACTGCATACGCGTAAGATGCCCAATTCCCTCGCTCATGACGGAAGCTACGGACACGTCCACCATGTTTATTGATGTCATCGTGGTACTCAATGTCTGGGTCTGAGAACATGCTCAGTATAGCTTGTGGGATGGGGAGTGGAGCTGGAAGCCTGCAGACACAAGATATAAAAGTCAGAAGAGGATTTTAATGTGGTATAAAATAGTCACGTATCCATATAATAACAAGACTATGTAATAATGTAACAGTAATACATGCATAGTATTAACATGACTGTATAATAAAAAAATTGTTTTTAAAATAAATGCAGAGATAGAAATGTTGGATTGCTGCAAGGCTCGTCATAAAGTTATGTCCCAGGCAGATATATGTAATGAGCCCTCAGTCTTGTCTGATATACTACTATAGATAGATAGATAGATAGATAGATAGATAGATAGATAGATAGATAGATAGATATTAGATAATAAAGGAGGACTCAAGTGCCACATGTTAGGCCTTGTTACTGTGCCACAATGGTGGAGACAGCAAACACGAGACTTCCAAAAGGCCATCTCCAAAGACCCTGGTATTAGGGATGCACGATGCACCGAAATATCGATACTACTATCGATATTTCGGGCAAAAAAACGATTTGATACGAGGATTCCCTGGTATCGAATTCTTTATGTTAACCGGCGCATGGAATATACCGCGGAAAACATTGCGGGCGGCAAGACGAAGGCCTGCTATGTGTTTATTCAGTTACCGGCTTCCTCCCTGCTGCGGTTTGCTATTGTCCGCCGCCCCCCTGCTGCTAAAATTTACCTGATTCGCCGAACTTGTACTCCTATTGCCCGCCTCTCATACTCCATTGGATGCTAAACTTGCCTAGTCCTAGTTACTTCCGTGGTCACAAACTTCACCACTTTAGGCTGCTGCCCCAGCTTCTCCCTGTTCCTGTGCAGGTTCAGCCCTTCCGTTTTAACCTTACTGAGATCGTGGATCGGAGCATGCATAGAGGATGTGGAAAGCCAAACACAGCACAACTTTCCGGCAGCTCTATTGATCCTCTGTGCATGCTCTAACCTCTGCCCCCATCCCCCCAAGGGAGCTTTATATCGCCACCTCGGCTCCTTTGTGGCCACGGGATACAGGATCTGGAGAGCCGAATACAGCACAACTTTCAGAGTGTGCATAGAGGATGAGTAGAGCTGCCCGCAAGTTGTGCTGTATTCGGCTCTCCAGATCCTGTATGCACGCTCCTATCTACGATCTCTTACAAGTAGAGTTCAATAGGAAAACCCCTGTAACCATTTAGATGCCGCTTTCCAAAACTAACAGCGGCATTCAAATGAAACTGCTGTGTGTTGGTGGTGGTGTCAGCATCCTGCAAGTGCTGGACATCATAGTAACGTGGGGGTGACTGGGGGATTGGCTCTGGCTATAGGGGGGATGTAACCTGAATATTACCCTCTCACATGGGAGCCGGTTGTGCTGCCTTCATTTTATTAGAAGAAACTGCATTCCTGTGCAGACACCGTCTAGGGAGAAACCAAACTTCATCAGGGGGTCTGAAGATAACGCTGCAGCCGCCAGACAGGTCCACATGACATAAATCATTGGCCTGTATGTGTGTGTGTGTGTTTCAGCGGCGTTCTCCGTAGCACAGGCCGTGCTTCCCGGGCAGTGTGGTGACCTGTGAGTCCTGCCCAGCCTGTCTGCGTCCTCCCTCCTCCTTAGTCTCTGGTGCAGCGTCCAGGATCCCATGCTGTAAGCCTAATGATTCTTTTCTCCTATCTATCTATGTCCTATCTATCTATCTATCTATCTATCTATCTATCTCTTCTTTCTCTCTGCCCCCTCTATCTATGGCAATGCAGTGTCTGAATATTCTGTGGCAGTCTCCCCCATGTATTTTGTGCCAACCCTGGTGCCATGTAAAAGGACTGCTGCAGTGCCACAGTATATACAGACACTGCCATCTCAGAGTATATACAAACACTGGGGGATGGGGGGGGGCATAGGAACATGGAGAATTTAGCTGAAACAAAATAGCGCCAGTGTGGCTTCCAAAAAAAGGCGTGTCAATTATCGTTACCACTGCTACATGTACGATTAACCACGACATTGATTTAGGCCAATATCGCCCAGACCTATATATTTCCAATAATAAATAAAGGTCCCTTCGCCTTTTCCCACCTTAGGATATCACAGCAGAGTTTATGGATCCCATTCTGGCAGTCAAATCTGAAGCGATACTGATTTCAATTAAAGCGACTCTGTACCCACAATCTGACACCCCCCCCCCCCCAAACCACTTGTACCTTCGTATAGCTGCTTTTACTCCAAGATCTGTCCTGCGGTCCGTTTGGCAGGTGATGCTGTTATTGTCATAAAAAAAAAAATACTTTTAAAATTGGAGCTCCGTGCCCTATGGGCGTATCTGTGCGTATCTGGGGGTCAGGATTGTGGGTACAGAGTCGCTTTAAAGTCTATGGCACTCCATTCTGCTGCAACAATATAGAACAATAGCCCTGTAATTTAACTGATTTGGATGCCCAGCAGACTCCTGCCTGTTTCTCCAAGTTCCCTGCTTTTTGACAGCCTGCTTAGCCAATCACTGGCTGCGCAGGAACATAGCCGTGATTGGCTGAGCGGGAGGTCAGTGAGTAGGGACCCTGGAGAAGCAGGCAGGAGCCTGCTGGGCATCTAAATCAGTTAAATTACTCAGTATTGCAATGGACTTTACTGTGAGACTCAATGTGCTGCAATACGCTATGTGTGAAGGCACCCAAATGGTCCCTACCATTCACACATACAAGATCTGCTGCACATTTAATGCTGCAGATATTAATGTAATTGAACAAAGGAATCACATCATGTATGTGTAAATGGATCCCAAGGGAAACAGAAACCCACTCACTGGCTAAGGCCTTAAAATGGAATCTAACCTGCTGATAACCCCCTAGTGGGCACAGGGGGTATGTCCCCAGTTGTGCCCAATAAGCAGTTAGGAGCACTGTGGACGTGGCTACCACAACTCCAAGCACCGATCTGGCCTGACCCCTTCATTGATTATCATTAGAGGGGGTGGGTTGGCCAAGTGGTGCATCCCCGCTCCCCACATGGCAATCTGCCTCCGGCAGCCTGTCCCCCCTGATTATCATCAATTGAGTGGGCCGTCACAGAACGGTGCTTGGAGGGGCAGTAGGCACAACCCCTGTGCTTACAGGGCACAATTTACAGCACAGGAACATAGAGACCAGATCAACCATTGTCAATGCAAGACTGTTTGTAGTTTTCAAGCCAATAAAAATTTGGTGTTGAAAAATTTGGCAAAATCTTTCATTGTGGTTTTTAAAAAATTACTTTTAAAAGTATCGAATTAGTATCGGGTATCGAAATTTGATAGTTGGTATCGGTATCGAAATTAAAATTCTGGTATCGTGACATCACTACCTGGTATCCCAGTTTCAACAGCATGCAATGTTATGAAGAAGTTTACCAAGCACGGAACCATAAAGAACCTCTCTGGACATGGAGGAGGAGAGGAATTTTGACAAGAGAAGTCTTTGAAGATTGGTGCAAATAATGGAACAAACACGTCAAACATTCACAAACCTAAACGTGGAATAGTCTGGGGTCATGGTTACAACAAGTACCATATGCCGAACACTTGTCATATAGGTGTATATTGGGCATTTGTATAACTTTTTTTGGGGGGGGGGGGGGGCAATACAATACTTTAATAAAAATTTTGGCCGGACTTCTCCTTTATGGGCGAAGACCAAGAAAGAAACCATTGCTGAAGAGAATACATAACAAGAATGACTGATCTTTGCCAGAGAGTACCTTGACAAACCACTATTCTTCTGGGAAGGTGTTTTGTGGGCAGATTAAACAAAAATCTAGCTTTTTGGCATTGCAAAGCAACACTTTGCTTACAGACGGCACAATGACGCTTATAGGGGAAAGGACACCCTACCAACAGTTAAGCATGGTGGAGGATCCATAAGGCTGTGGGGTTGCTTTACTGTGTCTGGTTTCTAGAGGCCTTGAAGGTATCACAGGACTCACGAAATCAAGAGAATTATCAAGGTTTTAGAGCAAAATGTCCTATCCAGTGTAAGAAAACTTGGTTTTAGCTGAAGACCATGGGTACTCCAGCAAGACAATGGCCCAAAGCACGCATCCAAAAGTACACAGGAATGGTTGAAAAAGAAAAAATGGACTGTTTTAAAATGGACAGTAATAAGTACTGACCTAAATCCCACTGAAGATCTTTTGATTGAGCTAAAATCTGCCATTGGGGGGGAAAAAAAATCAAAAACTATCTGGTCTTCTACACAAAAAGTAGTTTTCAGTCTCCAGTCGCTTTTTCTGACTATTATATGTAAGGACACGCTTTATCCATATTAGTTATCTGCTTGTTTTTCTTTCTTTAATCTTCATTTTTTAGGGGGACAGCATTTTATGGTGACATTTTGGGGGCTTCAGAACCAATTACCAGTTTTCCATAGAGTTTTGGCCTCAACATACAATATTTTCAACATACAATGATCGTCCTGGTACCAATAAATATTGTATCTTGAGGGACCACAGTACTCCAATGCCTGCAACACTTCCATACATTACGCCTGTACCAGCAACACCTATAATAACACAACAGTACCAATAACACCTCCATACTTTATTATTATTAGTAACACATCCATACTACAGCCGTAGCGGTACCACGTCCATAGAACAACACACTGGTGAGAGTAACACATCCATATAATACTACAGCACTACCAGTAATATGTCCATATAACAGCACACCGGTGAGAGTAACACATCCATACTGGTAACACGTCCATATAACAGCCGCACCGGTAACACGTCCATATAACAGCCGCACCGGTAACACGTCCATATAACAGCCGCACCGGTAACACGTCCATATAACAGCCGCACCGGTAACACGTCCATATAACAGCCGCACCGGTAACACGTCCATATAACAGCCGCACCGGTAACACGTCCATATAACAGCCGCACCGGTAACACGTCCATATAACAGCCGCACCGGTAACACGTCCATATAACAGCCGCACCGGTAACACGTCCATATAACAGCCGCACCGGTAACACGTCCATATAACAGCCGCACCGGTAACACGTCCATATAACAGCCGCACCGGTAACACGTCCATATAACAGCCGCACCGGTAACACGTCCATATAACAGCCGCACCGGTAACACGTCCATATAACAGCCGCACCGGTAACACGTCCATATAACAGCCGCACCGGTAACACGTCCATATAACAGCCGCACCGGTAACACGTCCATATAACAGCCGCACCGGTAACACGTCCATATAACAGCCGCACCGGTAACACGTCCATATAACAGCCGCACCGGTAACACGTCCATATAACAGCCGCACCGGTAACACGTCCATATAACAGCCGCACCGGTAACACGTCCATATAACAGCCGCACCGGTAACACGTCCATATAACAGCCGCACCGGTAACACGTCCATATAACAGCCGCACCGGTAACACGTCCATATAACAGCCGCACCGGTAACACGTCCATATAACAGCCGCACCGGTAACACGTCCATATAACAGCCGCACCGGTAACACGTCCATATAACAGCCGCACCGGTAACACGTCCATATAACAGCCGCACCGGTAACACGTCCATATAACAGCCGCACCGGTAACACGTCCATATAACAGCCGCACCGGTAACACGTCCATATAACAGCCGCACCGGTAACACGTCCATATAACAGCCGCACCGGTAACACGTCCATATAACAGCCGCACCGGTAACACGTCCATATAACAGCCGCACCGGTAACACGTCCATATAACAGCCGCACCGGTAACACGTCCATATAACAGCCGCACCGGTAACACGTCCATATAACAGCCGCACCGGTAACACGTCCATATAACAGCCGCACCGGTAACACGTCCATATAACAGCCGCACCGGTAACACGTCCATATAACAGCCGCACCGGTAACACGTCCATATAACAGCCGCACCGGTAACACGTCCATATAACAGCCGCACCGGTAACACGTCCATATAACAGCCGCACCGGTAACACGTCCATATAACAGCCGCACCGGTAACACGTCCATATAACAGCCGCACCGGTAACACGTCCATATAACAGCCGCACCGGTAACACGTCCATATAACAGCCGCACCGGTAACACGTCCATATAACAGCCGCACCGGTAACACGTCCATATAACAGCCGCACCGGTAACACGTCCATATAACAGCCGCACCGGTAACACGTCCATATAACAGCCGCACCGGTAACACGTCCATATAACAGCCGCACCGGTAACACGTCCATATAACAGCCGCACCGGTAACACGTCCATATAACAGCCGTACCGGTAACACGTCCATATAACAGCCGTACCGGTAACACGTCCATATAACAGCCGTACCGGTAACACGTCCATATAACAGCCGTACCGGTAACACGTCCATATAACAGCCGTACCGGTAACACGTCCATATAACAGCCGTACCGGTAACACGTCCATATAACAGCCGTACCGGTTACATGTCCATACAATAGCCATACCGGTAACATGTCCATATAACAGCCGTACCGGTAACATGTCCATATAACAGCACACCGGTGACAGTAACACATCCATATAACAGCCGTACCGGTAACATGTCCATAAAACAGCACACCGGTGACAGTAACACATCCATATAACAGCACACCAGAGTACCATATCCATATAATAATCTTCTGGTACCAGTACATATAATAATATAATGATCCCAGCACAAGAGTATGCTAATACTGCAGCATGCTGACTGGGCTTACTGGTGGGGTGTACCTACTGGTGACCATCTCTGCTCCATCCCACAGGTATACTTCTTCTGTGTGAGACTCTTATGTGTGGCAGATCTAATACATCCTGCACAATAGGCTTACATTGAGGAAATGGACCGAAGGAGTGCCCACCAAACTATATTCAGCCATGATCCCAACTACACTGGTAAATGGAGGCTAAACCAGCAAGTAAATGAGGCCACATAATACAAGTCCTTATCAGTACTATACTAAGGGCTGCGACCCCTGACATTATACCGCCCATAGAGGGCGCCACACCTCCCGGGGTCCCGTCACACACCCGCTCCGCTGCGCGGTTTCCCCCTCATCCTCGGAGCTGCTGTACTCCACGAGCGCCAGCCTGACGCTGCCCCGGAAGTTGTGCTCTGCTAGAACAGGTCTCCCTGGAAACAGTAAAGCACATATAGGGTTCCGTTATAACAAATCACGTGTTCCTTCCTGACCTCACCTTGTTAGGTCAACCGGCGAACCCCGATCTAGTCACCACTGCCAGCTGTGTACCCCCCTATAACCACCACAACTACACCCCGCTGTGTACCCGAATATAACTACCACCAACTATTCACTGTCATGTAATCACACCCCACTGTGTACCCCAATATAACTACCCTAACTATTCACTGTCCTGTAACTACCTGCTATAACTACCCCAACTGTTCACCGCCCTGTAACTACACCCCGCTGTATACCCCAATATAACTACCCCAACTATTCACCGCCCTGTAACTACACCCTGCTTCGTACCCTGATATAACTACCCCAACTATTCACTGTCCTGTAACTACACCCTGCTTTGTACCCCGATATAACTACCCCAACTACTCACTGCCCTGTAACTACACCCTGCTGCGTACCCTGATATAACTACCCCAACTATTCACTGTCCTGTAACTACACCCCACTATGTACCCCGCTATAACCACCCCAACTACTCACTGCCCTGTAACTACACCCTGTTGCGTACCCCGATATAACTACCCCAACTATTCACTGTCCTGTAACTACACCCTGCTTTGTACCCCGATATAACTACCCCAACTACTCACTGTCCTGTAACTACACCCTACTGTGTACCCCGATATAACTACAACAACTATTCACCGCCCTGTAACTACACCCCGATGTGTACCCCGATATAACTAACCCAACTACTCACTCCCCTGTAACTACACCCTGCTGCGTACCCTGATATAACTACCCCAACTATTCACTGTCCTGTAACTACAGCCTGCTGTGTACCCAGATATAACTACCCCAACTATTCACCACCCTGTAACTACACCCCGCTGTGTACCCCGATATAACTTCCCTCAACTATTCACTGTCTTGTAACTACACCCTGCTTTGTACCCCGATATAACTATCCAAACTACTCACTGCCCTGTAACTACACCCTGTTGCGTACCCTGATATAACTACCCCAACTTTTCACTGTCCTGTAACTACAGCCTGCTGTGTACCCTGATATAACTACCCCAACTATTCACTGTCCTGTAGCTACAGCCTGCTGTGTACCCCAATATAACTACCCCAGCTATTCACTGTCCTGTAACTACACCCTGCTTTGTACCCCGATATAACTACCCCAACTACTCACTGTCCTGTAACTACACCCTACTGTGTACCCCGATATAACTACCCCAACTATTCACTGCCCTGTAACTACACCCCGCTGTGTACCCCGATATAACTACCCCAACTATTCACTGTCCTGTAACTACACCCTGCTTTGTACCCCAATATAACTACCCCAACTACTCACTGCCCTGTAACTACACCCTGCTGCGTACCCTGATATAACTACCCCAACTATTTACTGTCCTGTAACTACAGCCTGCTGTGTACCCAGATATAACTACCCCAACTACTCACTGTCCTGTAACTACACCCTACTGTGTACCCTGATATAACTACCCCAACTATTCACTGTCCTGTAACTACAGCCTGCTGTGTACCCAGATATAACTGCCCCAGCTATTCACTGTCCTGTAACTACACCCTGCTTTGTACCCCGATATAACTACCTCAACTACTCACTGTCCTGTAACTATACCCTACTGTGTACCCCGATATAACTACCCCAACTATTCACCGCCCTGTAACTACACCCCGCTGTGTACCCTGATATAACTATTCACTGTCCTGTAACTACACCCTGCTTTGTACCCCGATATAACTACCCCAACTACTCACTGCCCTATAAATACACCCTGCTGCGTACCCTGATATAACTACCCCAACTATTCACTGTCCTGTAACTACAGCCTGCTGTGTACTCAGATATAACTACCCTAACTATTCACCGCCCTGTAACTACACCCCGCTGTGTACCCCGATATAACTACCCCAACTATTCACTGTCCTGTAACTACACCCTGCTTTGTACCCTGATATAACTACCCCAACTACTCACTGCCCTGTAACTACACCCTGCTGCGTACCCTGATATAACTACCCCAACTATTTACTGTCCTGTACCTACAGCCTGCTGTGTACCCTGATATAACTACCCCAACTATTCACTGTCCTGTAACTACAGCCTGCTGTGTACCCCGATACAACTACCTCAGCTATTCACTGTCCTGTAACTACACCCTGCTTTGTACCCCGATATAACTACCCCAACTACTCACTGTCCTGTAACTACACCCTACTGTGTATCCCGATATAACTACCCCAACTATTCACCGCCCTGTAACTACACCCTGCAGTGTACCCCGATATAACTACCCCAACTATTCACTGTCCTGTAACTACACCCTGCTTTGTACCCCGATATAACTACCCCAACTACTCACTGCCCTGTAACTACACCCTACTGCGTACCCTGATATAACTACCCCAACTATTTACTGTCCTGTAACTACATTTCACTGCATACCCCGATATAACTACCACAACTATTCACTGTCCTGTAACTACACCCTGCTTTGTACCCCAATATAACTACCCCAACTATTCACTGTCCTGTAACTACAGCCCGCTGTGTACCCCGATATAACCACCCCATCAACTCACTGCCCTGTAACCGTACCCTGCTGTGTACCCCAATATAACTACCCCAACTATTCACCGCCCTGTAACTACACTCTGCTGTGTACCCCGATATAACTACCAACAACAATTCACTATCCTGTAACTACACCCCACTGTGTACCCTGATATAACTACCACCAACAATTCACTGTCCTGTAACTACACCCTGCTGTTTAACCCAGTATTACTACCTCAACTATTCACTGTCCTGTAACTACAGCCCGCTGTGTACCCCAATACAACTACCCCAACTATTCACTGTCCTGTAACTACATCCTGCTGTGTACCCCGCTATAACCACCCCAACTACTCATCACCCTGTAACTACACCCTGCTGCGTACCCAGATATAACTACCCCAACTATACACTGCCATGTAACTACACCCTGCTGCGTACCCAAATATAACTACCACCAACTACTCACTGTCCTGTAACTACACCCTGCTGTGTACCGATATAACTACCCCAACTATTCACTGTCCTGTAACTACACCCTGCTGTGTTCCCCGCTATAATCACCCCAACTACTCATCACCCTGTAACTACACCCTGCTGCGTAGCCAGATATAACTACCCCAACTATACACTGCCCTGTAACTACGGCCTGCTGCGTACACAGATATAACTACCACCAATTACTCCCTGTCCTGTAACTGCACCACGCTGTGTACCCTCATATAACTACCACCAACTACTCACTGTCCTGTAACTACACCCTGCTGTTTAACCCAGTATAACTACTTCAACTATTCACTGTCCTGTAACTACACCCCACAGCGTACCCCGATATAACTACCACAACTATTCACTGTCCTGTAACTACACCCTGCTGTGTACCCCAATATAACTACCCCAACTATTCACTGTCCTGTAACTACAGCCCGCTGTGTACCGATATAACCACCCCAACAACTCACTGCCCTGTAACCGTACCCTGCTGTGTACCCCAATATAACTACCCCAACTATTCACCGACCCTATTACTACACTCTGCTGTGTACCCCGATATAACTACAAGCAACAATTCACTATCCTGTAACTACACCCCGCTGTGTACCCTGATATAACTACCACCAACTATTCACTGTCCTGTAACTACACCCTGCTGTTTAACCCAGTATTACTACCTCAACTATTCACTGTCCTGTAACTACAGCCCGCTGTGTACCCCAATATAACTACCCCAACTATTCACTGTCCTGTAACTACACCCTGCTGTGTACCCCGCTATAACCACCCCAACTACTCATCACCCTGTAACTACACCCTGCTGCGTACCCAGATAAAACTACCCCAACTATACACTGCCCTGTAACTACAGCGTGCTGCGTACCCAGATATAACTACCACCAATTACTCCCTGTCCTGTAACTGCACCACACTGTGTACCCTGATATAACTACCACCAACTACTCACTTTCCTGTAACTACACCCCGCTGTTTAACCCAGTATAGCTACTTCAACTATTCACTGTCCTGTAACTACACCCTGCTGTGTACCCCGCTATAACCACCCCAACTACTCATCACCCTGTAACTACACCCTGCTGCGTACCCAGATATAACTACCCCAACTATACACTGCCCTGTAACTACACCCTGCTGCGTACCCAGATATAACTACCCCAACTATACACCGCCCTGTAACTACACCCTGCTGCGTACCCAGATATAACTACCACCAGTTACTCCCTGTCCTGTAACTACACCCCGCTGTTTACCCCAATATAACTACCCCAACTATTCACTGTCCTGTAAGTACACCCTATTGTGTACCCTGATATAACTACCCCAACTATTCACCGCCCTGTAACTACACCCTGCTGTGTACCCCGATATAACTACCCCAACTATTCACTGTCCTGTAACTACACCCTGCTGTGTACCCCGCTATAACCACCCCAACTACTCATCACCCTGTAACTACACCTTGCTGTGTACCCCAATATAACTACCCCAACTATTCACTGCCCGGTAACTACACCCCGCTTCGTACCCAGATATAACTACCCCAACTACTCACTGTCCTGTAACTACACCCTGCTGTGTTCCCCCAATACAATGCAGACTATTCAACACCCTGTAACTGCACCCTACTGTGTACCCCGATATAACACAGACTATTCACAGTACTGTAACTACATTTTGCTGTGTACCCCAATATAATCCAGACTATTCACCATCCTGTAATTAAACCTTGATGCATACGCCAATATTTTGGAGTGTGGGGTGAAGCTCAGGAATCTGTAGGAAACCCACATAAATAGGGAGAACATACAAACTCCAGGGTGATGTTGCCCTTCTTAGATTAGAGCCCAGGAGTCCCGTGCTGACAGACAACAGCACTAATCCCTAAGCCACCATACTATCCCCAGTATAACTGCCCACACTTACTGAAGTGTCCCAGATCAACTTTCATGTAGGCTTTCGGATGGGCCCTATTCATTATTGTGCCTAAGTATTATTGTGCCATGTTTCATGTTTAGGTCACTTTCCTACTGTAGTATTCCAGGCAGGTGGATGAGGGGTTTACCTAAACTTTCTCGTTCACATCCCACATCACATTTTAATCTTTAGGAAATACTACCATCTAGTGGTCATTTGTAGAAACTCCACTTAGTGTAGGTTACATAGCCACCAGACATATATAGGAAAAGTTCTAGAATAGAGAAGAGCTCAACTCAACCATGCCCCAGTCTGATCATTTGCAATTTGATTACTGATGGCCGGAGAAGCTGGATGCAGCCCTAGGGAGTTTGGCAAAACATGGATACCGCCTATGTCCGAGGGCTGTATCCATGTTTTCCAGGATTTCCTAGTTCGGCATCCAACTTCTCCAGCCATTGGTAATTAAATGGTGAATGATCAGATTGGAGAACATTGCCGAACCCGAACTGCTCGGCAGGTCCGCTCAACAATACCCTAGAGTCAATCTCAAAACTTGTTTTCTTGAGAATGTACAGCGGGGAAAATAAATATTTGATACACTGACAATTTTGCAAGTTTTCCCACCTATAAAGTCCTGAAAATCCTACTGTATGATTTTTTTAAATACTAATTTGTATTTTATTGCATGAAATAAGTATTCGACCACATACCAACTAGCCAGAATTCTGGCTCTCATGGACCTGTTAGTTTCTCTATAAGAAGCTCCTCCTACTCTGCACTCATTACCTGTATTTGAACTTGTTACCTGTATAACAAAAAACACCTGTCCACATACTCAATCACACTCTAACCTCTCCACCATGGCCAAGACTAAAGAGCTGTCTCAGGACACCTGGGACAAAATTGTAGACCTGCACAAAGCTGAAATGGGCTGCAGGACAATTGGCAAGCAGCTTGGTGTGGAGGCAACAACTACTGGTGCAATTATTCGAAAAAGGAAGAAACACGAGATGACTGTCAATCTTCCTCAGTCTGGGGCTCCATGCAAGATCTCGCCTTAAGGATGATTATAAAAAAGGTCAGGAATCAGCCCAGAATTACAAGGAAGGCCCTGGTCACTGACCTGAAGAGAGCTGGGACCACAGTCCAAAGATTACCATTAGTAACACACTATGCCATCATGGATTCAAATCCTGCAGGGCTCACAAGGTCCTGCTGCTCACGCCAGCACATGTCCAGGACTGTTTAAAGTTTGCCTGTGACCATTTAGATGATACAGAGGTGGCATTGGAGAAGGTCATGTGGTCACATGGGACAAAAATAGAACTTTTTAGTATCAAATCCACTCACTATGATTGGAGGAAGAAATAGAATGTGGAAAACCTCAAGAATACAGTCCAAACCATGAAGCATGAGGGTTTAAACATCATACTTTGGGGGGGCTTTTCTGCAAAGGGGACAGGACGACTGCATCGAATTAAAGGGAGGTTGTTGGATGTATCACAATATCTTGGCCAACAACCTCCTTTCCTCATTGAAAATGGGTCATGGCTGAGTCTTCCAACAAGACAATGACGCATGTCCACAAGGACATGTTGGTGCACCAAAATATCGATAATACTATTGATATTCTGGGCAAAAAATCAGTTCGGTACCAGGATTTCCTCTTAGTTGATAATTTATGTTAATCTGCTCAACAGCATATTTTAACATATAGTATACTGCAGAGAACATGGCAGGTCGGCAGGCTGAGCCACTGACTTGTTGGCCCCACCCCGCTACTCACAGTGGCTCCAACCTCAAATAGCCGTCACAGAGCGGTCGCTTGTGCTGGCTATTTAACTGTATAGATGTCATGTTGACAGCAGCATTTACCCCTCCTGAGCCACTCCATAAACAGCGAGGGTCGTCTATCATGTGTAGCAGACCCCCAGTGCTAATGTCTGTCAGTGATCCCACTGGTGGCAGTCATTTAACCCTTTCAATGCCGCGATGTAACACGATCGCTGCATTAAAATGGATGATTGACAAGTGCCTGTCAAGTATCTGATCGACACTCTCGCGATGTGACTGTGGGGTGCTGATGGCTCACATCACAGCAGGAAGTCTGTACTCACCAATCAATTGACTTTAAGAGGTCTAAGGGCTAGAAGCTGATGACGTCACAGAAGGGCATTACGGGCGTGGCTAAGTGACGCTGTGCCCATGAAGCCCCACCCAGGTGGCACAAACCACCAACAAGACCAAGCACCAAGAAATTTATTATGAAGTATGAAAACTGCAGAATTTTTGCAGCCCTTATACAGAAAGGGGGTGACAGTATCACTTTAAGGACTAATAAAAAGTGTGAAAAAAAAAACTAAAAATGTTTTTAAAAAAACAAAAAACCCTCTCATTATAAAACACAAATATACAAACGTGGTACTGATCAAAACTACTAATCACGGTGCAAAAAATAACCCTCATACCACCCTACAGACACAAAGATATAACAGTTCCAGGAGTCAAAATTTTTTAATTTTAAGCATATTTATTTAAAAAAAATTCAGTTTAACTAAAGTAGTAAAATAAAATAAGAGGTTCATAAATTGTACCACTGTAACAGAGCTGATCTGAAGAATATAGATCACGTCAGGTTCACAGTGTAAAAGCAGTTTGGGGGAGGGGGGGTTGTTTTATACCTTATTAAGTATCAAAGTATTGAAATAAGCTTGTGTGAAACATAAAAAGAAGTGGCTCTGTAAGAAGCATTTCAAGGTCCTAGAGTGGCCTAACCAGTCTCCAGACCTGAACCCAATAGAAATTATTTGGAGGGAGCTGAAACTTCCAGCGACAGCCCCAAAACTTGAAAGATGTGGAGAAGATCTATTTGGAGGAGTGCGACACGCTCCCTGCAATTGCAAACAAAGATTTTTGTATTTTTCTATTCTATAAAATACTTATTTCATGCAATAAAATGCAAAATAATTATTTTGTTATCATACAATTTGACTTTCTGGATTTTTTTTAAATAGATTCTGTCTCTCACAGGTGTAGTGTACCTACAATAAAAATTACACATCAGTATAAGGTTATGGGACTCTCGAGAGACTGATGTTGTTGGAGACAGGGGTAGAGCATGATGGCATTTCACTACCCAACCCCTTTTTTCTCGGAGAGATAAGCCACCGCTTAGAGTTTGCCAATGGTTGGAGGCAATAGTGTCCACTATGTTGACTGTGCCCACTTTGTTTAATCCTAGCTATTATCTGGTAAACCACATTCTATAATTCTGTAATAATAATGTATTACACATCCATAGCACCCTCCTAATTAGCACAAACCCATTCATACCAATGTATTGGTGTGTGTATGGGGACATGAATGGGTCCTTATTCTGCCCGCATTTGCAGAAAAATCTAATTTGTAAAAAAAAGGGGACTTACTTTGAAAGCTCCAATTTATAGGAACCCCTGAAGCAAAACTGAGCGTGGGCCGGTATGTACTGGGTCGCAGGGAGTAAGGGGGCTGCCTTTTGCTTACTCGCAGCGGGATGATAATTCCGCTGCAAGTATGTATTCTTATTGAAAGTGACAGGGAAGGATCCACAGTGGATTTTGCTGCAAACTAGCAGCGTGAAATCCACTGCGCATACGTTATTTGTGAACCCACCCTAAAGCTGCGTTAACCAAGTACAGGGAGCAGAGTGGGATCCATCGATGACTTTTGCAGAAAGTGCAGGTTGGACTGTCCTCTAGCAATGGAGCAAGTTAAGGAGGATCGGCCAATCACCATCAAGGGAAACCTGAATTGTTGCATTGCAGATATTGTGTCCCTCTTTATTACTGTGATGGATAAACTCTGCTTAGAGATTAGAATGATGGATGAGATCCAATGAGACCTGCGAGGGTTGATGGGAGACCATGAAGAGGATGAGCCATCTACCACCAGACTTTGAGGGCAGAGAGAAGGTCAGCCATTGGTTACAGAAGTTGAGCAGCATGTCAGCCTCTGATGAACTTGATGATTCCCAAATCCGGCAGATGTTATTTGACCTGAAATCTGCATATAATGCCTTCAATCGCTTCCTTCACTCCTAACCCCATATGTTATTCTGGAGCATGTCCCCCACATCAGGCGCCATACCTCCAGATCAAAGCAATATGGTCCTTGTGTAACGCCTTTGGCCTGTCACTTGGCAGCCTCTCTTAACTTAGTTCTCCGACCCCTTACTGGACAGCAACCCTTGATTTGAACGCTCCCAATGCATCACCTGACAGCTCCCCTACCTGTCCTCACCACCATCTGACAGCTCCCCCCGACCTGACCTCTCCAACATCTGGCCTGATGAGGTCAGGTAGGGGAGCTGTCAGGTGATGCAGTGGGAGCGTTCAAATCAAGGGTTGCTGTCCAGTAAGGGGTCGGAGAGCTAAGTTAGGAGAGGCTGGCCAGTGACAGGCTAAATGGAGCCATGGTGGGGTCAGCTGGTTCTCTTTCAGGATAGGCGTTACACAAGGACCATATTGCTTTGATCTGGAGGTATGGCTCCTGATGCTGCACCCTCATCCAGTACTGGTGGTCTCCTGTTCCAGTGCAGTGACCGCTGCACCCTCATCCAGCACTGGTGCTCCCCTGTTCCAGTAAGGTGACTGCTCTACCCTCATCCAGCACTGGTGGTCTCCTGTTCCAGTGCAGTGACTGCTGCACCCTCATCCAGCACTGGTGGTCTCCTGTTCCAGTGCAGTGACTGCTGCACCCTCATCCAGCACTAGTGGTCCCCTGTTCCAGTGCAGTGACTTCTGCACCCTCATACAGCACTAGTGGTCCCCTGTTCCAGTGCAGTGACTACTGCTCCCTCATCCAGCACTGGTGGTCTCCTGTTCCAGTGCAGTGACTGCTGCACCCTCATCCAGCACTGGTGGTCCCCTGTTCCAGTGCAGTGACTGCTGCACCCTCATCCAGCACTGGTGCTCCCCTGTTCCAGTAAGGTGACTGCTCTACCCTCATCCAGCACTGGTGCTCCCCTGTTCCAGTAAGGTGACTGCTCTACCCTCATCCAGCACTGGTGGTCTCCTGTTCCAGTGCAGTGACTGCTGCACCCTCATCCAGCACTAGTGGTCCCATGTTCCAGTGCAGTGCCTGCTGCACCCTCATCCAGCACTGGTGGTCTCCTGTTCCAGTAAGGTGACTGCTGCACCCTCATCCAGCACTGGTGCCCCCCTGTTCCAGTTCAGTGACCGCTGCATTCTCCTCCAGCACTGGTGGTCCCCTGTTCCAGTGCAGTGCCTGCTGCACCCTCATCCAGCACTGGTGGTCCCCTGTTCCAGTGCAGTGACTGCTGCACCCTCATCCAGTACTGGTGGTCTCCTGTTCCAGTGCAGTGACTGCTGCACCCTCATCCAGCACTGGTGCTCCCCTGTTCCAGTAAGGTGACTGCTCTACCCTCATCCAGCACTGGTGGTCTCCTGTTCCAGTGCAGTACCTGCTGCACCCTCATCCAGCACTGGTGGTCCCCTGTTCCAGTGCAGTGACTGCTGCACCCTCATCCAGTACTGGTGGTCTCCTGTTCCAGTGCAGTGATCGCTGCACCCTCATCCAGCACTGGTGCTCCCCTGTTCCAGTAAGGTGACTGCTCTACCCTCATCCAGCACTGGTGGTCTCCTGTTCCAGTGCAGTGAGTGCTGCACCCTCATCCAGCACTAGTGGTCCCCTGTTCCAGTGCAGTGACTTCTGCACCCTCATACAGCAATAGTGGTCCCCTGTTCCAGTGCAGTGACTACTGCTCCCTCATCCAGCACTGGTGGTCTCCTGTTCCAATGCAGTGACTGCTGCACCCTCATCCAGCACTGGTGGTCCCATGTTCCAGTGCAGTGACTGCTGCACCCTCATCCAGTACTGGTGGTCTCCTGTTCCAGTGCAGTGACTGCTGCACCCTCATCCAGCACTGGTGCTCCCCTGTTCCAGTAAGGTGACTGCTCTACCCTCATCCAGCACTGGTGGTCTCCTGTTCCAGTGCAGTGCCTGCTGCACCCTCATCCAGCACTGGTGGTCCCCTGTTCCAGTGCAGTGACTGCTGCACCCTCATCCAGTACTGGTGGTCTCCTGTTCCAGTGCAGTGACTGCTGCACCCTCATCCAGCACTGGTGCTCCCCTGTTCCAGTAAGGTGACTGCTCTACCCTCATCCAGCACTGGTGGTCTCCTGTTCCAGTGCAGTGACTGCTGCACCCTCATCCAGCACTAGTGGTCCCCTGTTCCAGTGCAGTGACTTCTGCACCCTCATACAGCACTAGTGGTCCCCTGTTCCAGTGCAGTGACTACTGCTCCCTCATCCAGCACTGGTGGTCTCCTGTTCCAGTGCAGTGACTGCTGCACCCTCATCCAGCACTGGTGGTCCCCTGTTCCAGTGCAGTGACTGCTGCACCCTCATCCAGTACTGGTGGTCTCCTGTTCCAGTGCAGTGACTGCTGCACCCTCATCCAGCACTGGTGCTCCCCTGTTCCAGTAAGGTGACTGCTCTACCCTCATCCAGCACTGGTGGTCTCCTGTTCCAGTGCAGTGCCTGCTGCACCCTCATCCAGCACTGGTGGTCCCCTGTTCCAGTGCAGTGACTGCTGCACCCTCATCCAGTACTGGTGGTCTCCTGTTCCAGTGCAGTGACCGCTGCACCCTCATCCAGCACTGGTGCTCCCCTGTTCCAGTAAGGTGACTGCTCTACCCTCATCCAGCACTGGTGGTCTCCTGTTCCAGTGCAGTGACTGCTGCACCCTCATCCAGCACTAGTGGTCCCCTGTTCCAGTGCAGTGACTACTGCTCCCTCATCCAGCACTGGTGGTCTCCTTTTCCAGTGCAGTGACTGCTGCACCCTCATCCAGCACTGGTGGTCCCCTGTTCCAGTGCAGTGACTGCTGCACCCTCATCCAGCACTGGTGGTCTCCTGTTCCAGTGCAGTGACTGCTGCACCCTCATCCAGCACTAGTGGTCCCCTGTTCCAGTGCAGTGACTTCTGCACCCTCATACAGCACTAGTGGTCCCCTGTTCCAGTGACTACTGCTCCCTCATCCAGCACTGGTGCTCTCCTGTTCCAGTGCAGTGACTGCTGCTCCCTCATCCAGCACTGGTGGTCCCCTGTTCCAATGCAGTGACTGCTGGTCCCTCATACAGCACTGGAGCTCCCCTGTTCCAGTGAGGTGACTGCTGCACCTTTATCCAGCACTGGTGCTCCCCTGTTCCAGTGCAGTGACCGCTGCATTCTCCTCCAGCACTGGTGGTCCCCTGTTCCAGTGCAGTGACCGCTGCACCCTCATCCAGCACTGGTGGTCCCCTGTTCCAGTAAGGCGACTGCTCTACCCTCCTCCAGCACTGGTGGTCCCCTGTTCCAGTGCAGGTTAGCTGCCCCCCCAGTCCTTCTTTATGGGAGCTCGGAAGCTAGCAGCGCTGCCCTGTATGACTGAGGTGCCGGCCAGTGTGTGGCCTCCTCTCACTCAGGGGACCGTGTTGCTATGATCCATCCCCTGCCCTGTAACCCTGGGATAACTCCTTTCTGACGGTTCTCCTCATTCATCCCCTTGTAGACTTGGTGTAAATAAGAAGCCGTGTCCCGCGCTGTCTGTCCTCCTTCCTCTGTCTCAGCTTCTTCATCTCTTCTTCCTCTCACGTCTCTTTCTTCCTCTGTGTCTCTCATGGTCACTCTCATCCTCTCTCCGTCTCCCTGAGGCCTCCACGGTATCTCTCGGTCTCCTCCCCGGTGTCCGGTAGGGGGCGGCTCTTCTAGCTCCTCCCAAGACATTTTACAGCCAGAGCCGCAGCCGCCCGAATCTACCCGCCTCCTCCCTCGTTCTTCAGGCCCCGCCGGTCCCCGCGGTATACAGGTAACGTGCGGGGTGCGGGGAGGGGGGCGGTAGGCTGGGGCTGCTCAGGAAAGGCCCCGGCTTGTGGCCTATTCCCGATACCTCGCCCTGACACCTATATATATAATGCTATCACCCGCCCATGCTGTGTGATATGTGTATATGATCCACTGTATAACACCATGCCTGCTGTGGGATCTGTGTGTGTGTATATATATATATATATATATATATATATATATATATACATACACACATACATAAACACACCATCCTCTATATAATAATGCCCCTGCTGTGTGATATATACAGCATCCTCTATATAATAATACCCCCTGCTGTGTGATATATACAGCATCCTCTATATAATACCCCTGCTGTGTGATATATACAGCATCTATATAATACCCCTTCTGTGTGATATATACAGCATCTATATAATACCCCTGCTGTGTGATATACATACAGCATCCTCTATATAATACCCCGCTGTGTGATATATACAGCATCCTCTGTATAATACCCCTGCTGTGTGATATATACAGCATCCTCTATATAATACCCCGCTGTGTGATATATACAGCATCTATATAATACCCCTTCTGTGTGATATATACAGCATCTATATAATACCCCTTCTGTGTGATATATACAGCATCTATATAATACCCCTTCTGTGTGATATATACAGCATCTATATAATACCCCTGCTGTGTGATATATATACAGCATCCTCTGTATAATACCCCTGCTGTGTGATATACATACAGTATCCTCTATATAATAATACCCCCTGCTGTGTGATATATACAGTATCCTCTATATAATACCCCTGCTGTGTGATATATACAGCATCCTCTATATAATACCACTGCTGTGTGATATACATACAGCATCCTCTATATAATACCCCTGCTGTGTGATATATACAGTATCCTCTATATAATACCCCTGCTCTGTGATATATACAGTATCCTCTATATAATACCCCTGCTTTGTGATATATATACAGCATCCTCTATATAATACCCCTGCTGTGTGATATACATACAGCATCCTCTATATAATAATGCCCCTGCTGTGTGATATATACAGCATCCTCTATATAATACCCCTGCTGTGTGATATATACAGCATCCTCTATATAATACCCCGCTGTGTGATATATACAGCATCCTCTATATAATACCCCGCTGTGTGATATATACAGCATCTATATAATACCCCTTCTGTGTGATATATACAGCATCTATATAATACCCCTGCTGTGTGATATATACAGCATCTATATAATACCCCTGCTGTGTGATATATACAGCATCTATATAATACCCCTGCTGTGTGATATATACAGCATCCTCTGTATAATACCCCTGCTGTGTGATATACATACAGTATCCTCTATATAATAATACCCCCTGCTGTGTGATATATACAGTATCCTCTATATAATACCCCTGCTGTGTGATATACATACAGTATCCTCTATATAATACCCCTGCTGTGTGATATATACAGCATCCTCTATATAATACCCCTGCTGTGTGATATACATACAGTATCCTCTATATAATACCCCTGCTGTGTGATATATACAGCATCCTCTATATAATACCCCTGCTGTGTGATATATACAGTATCCTCTATATAATACCCCTGTTGTGTGATATATACAGCATCCTCTATATAATAATACCCCCTGCTGTGTGATATATACAGTATCCTCTATATAATACCCCTGCTGTGTGATATACATACAGTATCCTCTATATAATACCCCTGCTGTGTGATATATACAGCATCCTCTATATAATACCCCTGTTGTGTGATATATACAGTATCCTCTATATAATACCCCTGTTGTGTGATATATACAGCATCCTCTATATAATAATACCCCTGCTGTGTGATATATACAGCATCCTCTATATAATACCCCTGCTGTGTGATATATACAGCATCCTCTATATAATACCCCGCTGTGTGATATATACAGAATCTATATAATACCCCTTCTGTGTGATATATACAGCATCTATATAATACCCCTGCTGTGTGATATATACAGCATCCTCTGTATAATACCCCTGCTGTGTGATATACATACAGTATCCTCTATATAATACCCCTGCTGTGTGATATATACAGCATTCTCTATATAATACCCCCTGCTGTGTGATATATACAGCATCCTCTATATAATACCCCTGCTGTGTAATATACAGCATCTATATAATACCCCTTCTGTGTGATATAAACAGCATCTATATAATACCCCTTCTGTGTGATATATACAGCATCTATATAATACTCCTGCTGTGATATATACAGCATCTTTATAATACCCCTTCTGTGTGATATATACAGCATCTATATAATACTCCTGCTTTGTGATATATACAGCACCTTTATAATTCCCTCCTGCTGTGTGATATATACAGCATCCTCTATATAATACCCCCTGCTGTGTGATATATACAGCATCTATATAATACCCCCTGCTGTGTGATATATACAGCATACTCTATGTAATACCCCCTGCTGTGTGATATATACAGCATCACTGTACTGAGTGCTTTAGCCGACAGTGTTATCTTTGGCTGGTCTCCCTGATATCAGTGATCTGTTTCTCTTATGAATGGAGTGTGTCTTTGCATTCTCTATGGGGCCGCCAAATTCCTCTTTTGTGAGGATTGCATCCCCATTTTCTGCATCAGTGGTTGGACCCCCAGCGATCAGCCTATTGTCCTCTATGGCTAGGGAAAGAAATACCCATATGAGAGTTCCCCTTTAAAGGAGAACTCTGTTGAAATTTTTAAAAGCAAGTGCTGGCAGAATGGGTTGAGAACATAATAAAGAAGTTATACTTACCTGTCCCTATGTGTGGGGAAGTGTAAGTATGACTTCTTTATTATGTACCCACCCTGCCCTGCTAGCATTGGTTTTTAAAGTTTGTCCGGAGCTCTCCTGTAAAGCGTACCTCTCATGATGAGTACTCATGCGATCAGTGTGCGGTGGCTCTTGCTGCCGGATGTTCAAGTAACTATTGGATGCGACTACAGCCAGTCAGTTCTGCACACAAACCCTATTGGATCAAAATAGAGCTTTTTCTCGGATCTTCTCAGGGCAGCCTTTTATTTTATTAAATTACTTCTTTGACCTCTAACCTGTGTGACACCCCTGCTCCTGTCAGTGCTGCTGCACAGACATTTATAAACTACACTAAACAATTATCGCCCGTACATTTAGTGCAATAGTGCAAAAGACCACAATCAGCCGACATGCACAACGTCGTCTTTCAAAAATTACGATAACGACAGAGACTGTCTGCTGCTCTGTGTAATAGGACCGGTGGCAGAAGACCCCCGCTGACTACAATGAGCAGCCTCTCGCGCAGCTCCACGCCCCCCCCCTCTTGCTGTCCATGCGTGAAGCAGCACCTGCAGCGAGCGAAGAACAAGGAAGAAGCAAGCGCTGATCTGACAGGTCGGCTCTTGCTTTCTCCTCTAGGATATGGCCTTACTTTCCAAACTGCTGACACTGTCATATATCCGTCTGTGCTTCCAGAATGTAAAAGAAAAGCTCTTATTCTCTAGTACAAGAAGTCCAAAGAGGCTTTTCCAAGTTCCTGAATAGCTACGGGCTAGAATGTCCTCTCCCCCTCCCTGCCTGATAGACACAGGGTCAGGTATGGGAGGGGAGGGAGGTGTTGCAGCCTGGTGCACATCAGGAGCTCAGGAACAACTCTTTGACTCTTTTTAATACATTCTGGAAGCACAGACGGATATATGAAACTTACCCTGTGTCTCCTTGTCCTAGCTGCTATCCAACAGTGTAAGCAATTTAGAACATGACAGCTGACAGATTCCCTCTAACATGGTGATATAGTTACTGCTATAGCTTTGCAACTGATCTGTATGCTCCTTTATATTATATACCTATCCCCCTAGACACCCCCCCCACACACACACACACACACTTACTTTATTTTGGGTTCGCAGCAGGTCTTTCTCAGCTTCTTTGTTTTTGTTACCAGATTTTCTCTAGAAGATGCCGTGACGTCATGCAGAGATCACCCATCTTCCTGGTAACTGCTTAGCTGTAAACCTGAAGCCTTTCCTGTTGGACTCCTGTTTATTGGTACCCAGCATGTCCGAGGGCTGGGCTCCTGCACAGGCCCCTCCTTCCTCCTTGCAGACATCCCAGCAGCAGACGCCACAACATCCCATTGCACTTGGGGAGCATCCCATCGCCAACCAAGCCTCCGCCGACAACCCATTGGGCTGTACTGTCTACGGCATTCTTGTCCAACCTGATCTTGGGATCCAGCATCCTCCCTTACCCCCTGCCGAGCCTTTGCACAAGTGTGGGCTGTGTGGACATGACCTGACCCATCTGGCCAACCCGCAAGAACATCAGTGCATCTCCTCCGCCAGTCAGGACCGCTCCTTCCAGTGTACCCAGTGTCTGAAGATCTTTCACCAAGCAACTGACCTTCTTGAACACCAGTGTACACAGGTTGAGCAGAAGCCTTTTGTATGTGGAGTTTGTAAAATGGGTTTCTCTCTGCTGACCTCACTGGCTCAACATCACACTGCCCACAATGGCAGCTCTTTAAAATGCTCCATCTGTGAGAAGACATACAAGTCTCCGGAGGCAGAGAGAGCTTGTTTACCAACTGCACCTCCTCCTGTACCAGCCACAACCTCACTTGACAGACCCTTCATCTGCACCTTATGTCATAAGCCATTTAAGCACCTGTCAGAACTCTCCCGCCATGAACGTGTTCACACCGGTGAGAAGCCATACAAGTGCACGCTATGTGATAAAAGCTTCAGCCAGTCCTCACACCTGGTGCACCACAAGCGCACACACAGCTCAGAGCGCCCCTACAAGTGCACAGTGTGTGAGAAAAGCTTCAAGCATCGCTCCCATCTCTTGCGGCACATGTATGCCCACTCAGGTGAGCAGCTCTTCCAATGTCAGACATGCCAGCTGCGCTTCAAGGAATCTTCTCAGTTACTGCAGCACCCTTGCACACCAGCTGGGGAGCGACCCTTCCATTGTGGCGCCTGTCAAAAGACTTTCCGGCGGCCATCAGACCTCAGGCAGCACGAGCGGACACACAGCGAGGAACGCCCTTTCCACTGTGATCTTTGTCAGATGAGTTTTAAGCAGCAGTACGCACTTATGAGGCATCGTCGCACACATAAAGCTGAAGAGCCTGACAACTGTACTTTTTGTGAAAAAGGCATGGCCTTCAGTCAGCATGGGGCTGAGAGCATCTTCAAATGCAACGCTTGCCAGCAGGGCTTCCACCAGTCACAGGACTTGTTACGGCACAAATGTGGACAGAGCAACGCAGAACGGCCCTTCCAGTGTAGCGTGTGTCATAAGACATACAAGCGCGCCTCTGCCCTGCAGAAACACCAGGCCGCCCACTGCACAGAGAAGCCACTAAGATGCACAGCCTGTGAGCGCCGCTTCTTCTCTTCTTCAGAGTTTGTGCAGCATCGCTGTGATCCAGCTAGGGATAAACCTCTTAAATGTCCAGACTGTGAAAAACGCTTTAAATACGCATCTGACCTGCAAAGGCATAGACGGGTGCACACGGGCGAGAAGCCCTACAAGTGCCTGTCCTGTGACAAAAGTTTTAAGCAGAGGGAACATCTGAATAAACACCAGAGTGTCC
The DNA here is from genome assembly GCF_027789765.1 of Dendropsophus ebraccatus. Taxonomy (NCBI): domain Eukaryota; kingdom Metazoa; phylum Chordata; class Amphibia; order Anura; family Hylidae; genus Dendropsophus; species Dendropsophus ebraccatus. The sequence continues at coordinate 100,149,177 of NC_091457.1, forward strand.
ACAACAGAGAGCAGCATTACAAGTGCTTGTGGTGTGGCGAGCGCTTCCATGAACTGAGTCAGCTCCAGGAACACAGTGCACAGCACACAGCAGACGGTGCCTTCCAGGTGGCAGCATGTCTGCCCTGACATTTCTCTGAATACGACACTATTGCCCCTACATCCTCCCACACCAAATCCTGTTCATGTGTTTTATACTCCTGTCTATGTCAGTGAGTAATAAAGCAGTCTTTAAAGTGGAAGTGCTCCCATGGAAGCTGCTGCCTCCTGTGTCTTTGTTGTGTGCCCACACTTGTATTGACATAAGATAGCAGGCATATGTCGCAGGAAGAAATATAGGGTGAAGATGGGAAGCGGAACTGTGGGTCAAAGCCTTTAGTGGGACATCCAAAAACATGACAAGAGAACCCCTGACCATGGTAGCTGAAAATAGACTGTTAACTATTTTCTATGCAACCCCAGCAATACCTTAAAAAATATGAATACTCAGAGTACCCCTTTATGTAACTAAATCTATATAGTCTGGAGGAAAGGGGGACAGGATTCAAACCTTTAACCCCTGACCAGTGCATTTTTTATTGTCACCTTTAAACCTTTTCATTTTTTAGACAACTAACCTATGAGGGCTTTTTTTGCAGGACAAGTTGTACATTCTATTGGCACCAATTTACGGAGGCAAATTGACAAAATACTTTCTGACCATGGTTTCTTTTTATTTCATATTTTTGTAAATTGTCATGGGGCTGCCATCTTAACAAAGCTGGTTTTAACAGCAAGAAACTAAACTTGATTCCTCCAGCTCATATAAAATTCCACTTTATTAATTCCAAAAGTCTAAAATAATAGCCGACGTGTTTCAAGCTTACTCAGCTCTTAATCATGGCATCTATACAATTAGACAAACAGACTAAGTGTTAATGTACAAAGGTTACAAACGTGATTAAAAACATATATATATATATATATATATATATATATATATATATATATATATATATATATATATATATATATACATACACATAGAAAAACAGACACAGGAGGAGGTTCTTGTACATCATAAGTAATCATATTTTTGTGACCATGATTGATACTTGAGACAAGTATCAATCATGGTCACAAAAATATTATTACCATTGTATAGATGCCATGACTAAGAGCTGAGTAAGCTCGAAACGCGTCGGACATAATTTTAGACTTTTGGAATTAATAAAGTGGAATTTTATATGAGCTGGAGGAATCAAGTTTCGTTTCTTGCCATTTACACCCCGGAATCCAGGGGCTTCATCTCCCATGCTCTATTTTTCCTACGTGATCCAAGGAAGCATAAATATTACTGGAAGCTGACCGCATTCACTGCTTTTAACAGCATTTAGTGACATGCTTCACAGCAATACTCGTCGACAATAGAGTCTGTCCCCTTGAGATGAATGTGAAGCATTATTGAGCATACTCTGCGACCTTTGAAGAGGTCATTCCGCAGGGAGCTGCTATTGTCTCCTATATCTACTGGTGTCACATGTCCTTGCAATGCTGTACAGATAACTTTACAGCAGCCTCCTCTTATCACAACAGGAAGACCCATCGGTGAGAATGAAAACTGCAAGATCTCAGGATTAATTTATTATTTTATAATATAGATAGAAAAATAAAAAATTAGAAAAAGTTACCCAAAAGTATTTAAAAATATGTTTTTAACATAAAAATACATTATTTAAACAGTAAGTTATTTTATAATAACACATTCCCTTTAACCCCTCCAGGGAAAGGCTAATTATAGTTTTTGCACTTTTGTTTGTTCCTCCTCATGTTTAAAAGCCCATAGCTCTTGCATTTTTTCACATGGACCCACATGAGCCCTTTTTTTTTTGGTAAATAAAGATTTTATTGTACACAACTAGTAAAATACATGTGAATAGATGGGACTTGACATTGTTCAGTTCGCTATACACATAACGTAGCAATCCTGCAAAACCATATTCCTTCCTGAAACAGACTACAAATAGTCATCAAACAAAATACGGGGTAAATTTTAATTACATTCACATCCTGCCAGAGTATGATATGTATTGCATATAAGGACATTGATAATGTTAGAAAAAAGGAGAAGCAAGAAATGAGAGAAAAAAGAGCCATAAGAACTAACAAAAAGGGGGGGGGAGAGGAGGAAAGAGGAAGAGATATTAAGTGCTTCAAACCGCCAATGGTCTAAATAGAGATGTTAGGAGGGTATAGTTAGCCCTATGTCCAATGTTGGGAAACCCAATTTAAAAGGCCTCATGAATCACTGAACACATACCAACGGTGTCGGACTGGGCCACTGGAGGACCCAGCCCCCCCCCTGACAGTGACAGTGCTGCCCCTCTAGCAATGCTGTCACCTGACTGGGCCCTCATTTACCCAGTCAGGTGACAGCAAACCTCCCTTGGACGACTGCGGCTAATTTCTCCATCTGCTGAAGTCAGGTAAGACAATCCAAAAAGTCTCCTGAAGAAGGAGGCATAGTGGATGTCCATTTATGGGGGGCCGTTTGCCTAGCGGCTTGCGAAAAATGGCGGTGGAGCCCTTACTCAAAAGATTTGGTGGATCCACCTGGAAAGAACAGCAAAGCCAAGTTCCATTGAGGGCTGTGTCGTGACCGAGCGTATCCTATAAAGAGCGAACACAGAGGTCCAAAAGCTCTTATTCCCAAGACAGGACAACCAGATGTGCTCAAGGCTTCCCTATACCATACCTTCAACAACGGGTCCTTCGAAGGTAAAAATTTATGGAGGATATCCTCCTCATCTTTAGTATTAAGGAACAGACTATACAACAAAGAAATAGCGTAAGCAAGATGTGATGAGCCCTTATTTTTTGCAAAACAAATTTTACTTTGCAATTAATTTTTCCATTAAATATGCTGAGAAACTTGCATGGTGAAATTGAACTTTTTTTTTTTATTTTGTCAGTACGATTACTACATTAGGCAACTTAAAAATTAAAACCTTTAAAAAAAAATAAATGTTTAAAATTGATCTATTACCATCCTTATAACGCTTTTATTTTTTGGTCTATGGGACTTTTTGATGTGCCATGTTTTGCACCATGATCTTTACTTTTTATTGGTAGCTTGCTTATATGCATATATATTGAGTATATGCATCTATTTTCTAGAATTGATATGGCCTAAAATCATCAATTTTGTATTTCAGATTTTCTTTGCGTTTCCCCGTTTACCATGAAAGATCATGAAAGTGATAATTTAATAGGCGTATTGCAGAGTATTATCTTATTTTTTTTATTAAAATAGGAATAGGGGAATGATTTAAACTTTTATTATGGGATAGGATATTTTTTAACTAATGAAGGCCTTTTTTTTTTTTTTACTATAACTTGAAGTCTCCCTGATGTCTCATATGGACTGCATTGTTCTAGAATCATAGCGTTGCTGAGGGGTGGCCAGAGCATGGAATGCCCCTTCACAATCGCAGCATGCAGGGGGATTCAACCACTAGGGATGGGGTTTAAACAGTATTTAAATTCCCATATCAGCCTGCGTCGGCTAAACGTGGCAGCCAGGAACAGGGCAGTTCAAAGCAGGGTCATGGCGACTCTCGTCTGAACCCCCCTATCCACGCTATTATGTTCGGGTAAATGCCACAATTACAATCTAAGCAAAGCATCTAAGAGCTTAAAAGGGTACTCCAGCGGGGGGGGCACTTTTTTTTGCTGGAACCGGTTCAAGCGGCGGGTCCCGCATCTCGGCGCTCCGGTTCCTGGCCGCTTCCTGGTGTCTGACGTGGGCCCGAGACATGATGTTTTAGGTCCGCTTAGCCAGTCAGTGACGGAGGCGGGATCCGTTTCAAGTCCGCTCAGATCCCACCTCTGTCACTAACTGGCTGAGCGGACCTGAGACGTATCGTCTCGGGCCCGTGCCAGACACCAGGAAGCGGCCAGGGACCGGAGCGCCGCGATGCGGAACCCGCCGCTGGAACCGGTCCCAGCAAAAAACTCTGCTCTTCTTCTCTGCTCTTGATAGATAAGGCAAGGCCTCTGCTGTCATGCTACATCTAAGTTCCCAAGATATTCTGCACAGTAGACCAGTAACAGACTACTTTTGCCCTGATGATAAAAGACTTATTATGATCCTTAAGGGGGTAGATATGTTAAAGAGCTAAATAAGATTCGGAAAGGAAGTGGTTTTAATAATGAACTAAACAAAGGGACATCTAAGGTTAGATGGAAACAGGAGGAATATGAGAAAATATTTTGCCGATAGATTAGTAGATACTTGGAACAAACTTCCAGCATATGTGGTTGGTAAATCTATAGTAAGTGAATATGAACATGCCTGGCATAAACATATATCTATCCTAAGATAATAAGAAACTAAATAATATAAGAGCAGACTAGATAGATCAGGTTGTTTGTTTTTCTTCTACTATCCATGTGTTAAAGAGGAATACATTGGGAAAAACTTCCTAAATTGACAAAAGACATATGCCTTCTGGAGCAGGGTACTCTCCCATGCAGGAAGGATGCCATAGTGTCAGATGATATGAAATTCCAGAAGGTGCCAATAGTGTTTCACAACTTTACACCCAGAGATTATCTGCTATTCTGAGTGGAATCTGGGGAAGCAACTCCATATTATATGCCTATAGATTCAGAATAGTAGGTTGTCAAAGGCCCTACAGGTCTCCCTATACATGTCCACCAAATGTGTGTGTGTGTGTGTGTGTGTGCGCGCGCGCGTGTATGTATATCTTAAATCACAAGGCTCGGAGCCCTTTTGCAGCACATTATACATCTCATGTGCATACAGGTGAATTGCCCTGCCTGTGTATAGTGACCTGGAATGCTTCTGGGTGCCCATAACCAGGATGGAAGGGCTTTGCATATATGCACGTGGGCTAGGCATGTATATAGGGATGAGGGCTGGGCCCTCTGTATAAGGGCGGGGGCTACTGGTGATGGGGATTAGTTGGGGGTTGCACACATCTGACAGTATTTGGCTATTAGGGACAGTGTGAAATCCATTTATCCTGTGGCGGTGAAAGGATCAGACTTTACTTTGCTGCTTCAGCAAAAGAGGGATTTAGTCAAGGACGCTGTGGCTGCAGGAGCCAAGGGAAGGACTGCGAGCCCTGGGTGCCTGGAGTGCTGGAATCACAAGGTAAAGAATGCGGGGGGCATCTTACCTATCTGATATGGTGTGTGTGGGGGATTTGTGGGGAAGGGGTTTGGGGGGGTTCACTGATTATAATCTAGTCTGTTGAAAGTGTTGTTCACCTCCACTCTGCTGTATTCAAAACCCTAACAGTACTATTATGCTGTGATCAGCCATAATATTAAAACCATTTGCCTAATATTGTGTAAATGACCAACTTGTTGCCCAAACAGCAAGACTCATCGAGGCTTCGTCTCAACAAGACTTGATGTGAAGGCTTCATGGATTGTACCTATTTTTTCAGCACATTCTACAAATTTTGATTGCGAGCTTGGAAGTATCATTCCTGAACATTTCTTTCAGTGTGGAAAGGTGCAGTGAGAGGTCCATGTCAGGTGTCTTATGTCACACCACAAGAGTACACGCAAACGGCAATATTTATTCATATATAGAATATTCTGTGAATTTCCATCAAGCTTGGATAATGGACCAGCCATCTCTGATCTTTCCTCACAGCAAAAATCCTAGAAGCCATTTAGGTGTATAAACACATTTTTAAATTTGGATGAAATACCTATAGAATAGCAAAGCTTTCTTAAATGATATTGCCTAAGGAAGTGTGGAAGTTCATTCACAGAACATATATATATACACACACCTATTTGTATCTACTTTTCTGCTGCACTAAGGAATTTTTTTTTTTCTTGGCAGATTTAAAAATATAACATAGAACACCTTCTTATGTCAGTATTGCGGTACAAATATTTCCTGAAACGTGCACTAACATTTCACATGACCTGTACTCATCTGATAGCAAGAGTTGTCAAAAGAGACTCTCTATTTTTTTATTTTGCAATCTTAGCTCTAAAAATGTGTCTAAAGTTCCAGCTGCTATGGGTAAGGCTAGGTAACAACATACATCTGCCTAAATGGTTCGATTAGGAGATTGTCACAGGTTCCGCGGTAAATGCTGGATAATATAGCCCCTCGTGTGTGGTTTTGTTAGGTACACTGCCGGACACTGTGAGGGAAACCGAATGGATACCATTAAAGTAGGGTTTATTGGGCACTGTTAGTATTCAGCATGCAGCAGATCAGGCACATCCGTTTTTATGTTTACACATAGCATTTAATTAGCTCTATATTACTCAATGCAATTTATGGCATAATATCGCCATATTAAACTATGTGTGAACATAGCCTCAGATCTAGGCTGCTTTTTTAAAATAACCAGTTTTATTCTTTGTTCATGTCCCCCCCCTTTTCTGTGGTGTTCTGCGGTTGGGGGGGGGGTGTCTGCTCACATAATACCTTGAAACCCCCTCACATGCCATGTATAATAGTGTATTATAAATCTACCCCACAGTACTAGCCTTTTCAGTCTACTGCACTTTCCCCAGTAATTTAGCTGTTGCTGTGCTGTCCAGATATGTAAGAAAAGGGAAGTCCAGATGTGAGTACTGCTGCCAAACAGCCCAGCCATGCTTATCCCCCTGAAATGGAGAGAATAAGAATCAGATGTGCACCATGTAGGGACTCGAAAAGGCTCAATAACAGCAATGAGAGCATTGAAGAATTTGGCGAAGAAAACTATGCAGGTTTTTAGAAAATGGCAGAAAAAGACCACCTGATCCATCTAGTCTGCCCTTTTAGTATTTCTTTTTTTAATCTATATATGTGTATAAAAATGTGTTATCCCAGGCATGTTTAAATTCAGTTATTGTAAATTTATCTACCACTAGAAATAAAAGCAACTGCAACATGCTCAAGTTCGTCTGAAATCAGAAATCTATGCATTTGAATACTGTGGCTGAAGAGATTGGGTGCAGCCCCAGGGAGTCCTGGAAAACATGGATACAGCATATGGCTGTATCCACGTTTTCCAGGCAGCCCTAGGGTTGAATCCAACTTCAGCTACCAGTAATCAAGAGCATAGACTTCCGGGTTCGGACGGACTCGAGCATGCTAGAGTTGAACTCATCTCTACCTACCACATCTGCTGAAAATTTGTTCCAAGCATCTACTACTCTTTCTGTAAAGTAATATTTTCTTGTGTTATTTCTCATCTTTCCCCCAACTAACCAAAGACTGTGCACCTTGTTCTTGTGTTCAGTTTTTTTTTTTTAATTAAAAACACCTCACACCTTATTTAGTCCATTAACATCTTTAAAGATTTCAGTCCTGTCTCTCCCATTTACTGTCTTTCCTCCAGACTATACAGATTTACATCCTTTCGTCTTTCCATATGTTTTATGATTTGGACCGTCCACCATTTTTGTAGTACTTCTCTGGATCCATTCTATATTATAAATATCTTTGTAGGTGAGGTCTCCAGAACTTGACAGTCAAATGTCGTTTTCTTAACACAGTCAGCCATAGGCTGTATCCATGTTTTCCTGCCAGTTCTGGGGCTGCATCCAACTTCTCCAGATGCTGGAAGTCAAATGCTGAGCGTTTGGGTTGAGACACATGTTTCTGATTGCGAATTTTCGGCAGGTGCGCTCATTACTACTCATTAGAGCTCTATACAGCGGATCACAATCTCCCTATTCTTACTTGTTTTACTTTTAGCTATACAGCCCAGCATATTGTTTCCCTACAGCCTGGTTTCACTGGTGAAAATAACTTCCCCTGAATCCTTCTCTTCTGAATTCTTTACTAAAACTACTACCTATATGATACTTGGATAGAAGATTGTCTCCCCGAGAGCGTTATTGTACATTTAAAAACCTTGAACTGCAAATTAAATTGTGTCGACCACTTATCTAGTCTTCTCTACCAGCTCTTTGTGAGAAACATAAATAAGAGTTTTGATAATTTTTACTACTACAGATGTCAAACTAACTGGCCTGTAGTTACTGGGCTCTTCTCTAATACCCTTCTTGTGGATGGGTATGACCTTCTCCAGTCATCAGGAACATCTCTTTTTAGGAGGAATTGGTTATACAAAGTCAGCAATTGCAGATCGGAGTTCTTTAAGAACCCTGGAGTGGACACCATCTGGACCCTTCACCATATTCAACTTTAAATAGGCAAGCTCCTCTGAAAACACTCTAAAAAATATATACTCTCCCATTTCATTAAAATTTGTTTTGCTAAAATACTATACTCTTCTTGTAGTGTAGGATTGCACACAGTCAGTTTGTATATCAAACCATAAACACTGGTGGTCACTGGAACCTAAATTTTCTTCCACTCTAACTTCAGACACCAGATTCCCATTAGTAAATACTAAATCTAGAATGTTCCCTCCTCTGGTTGGTGACTTCACAAGCTGTTTTAGAGATGCCCTTCTAAGGTCTAACGTCTGGTGCCGGCCAGGGTCTGCACCGTAAAGCAATACAACACTGATCTCATGGATCTATGCAGTATAACTATACTGCATAGATCTCTATGAGAAATCAGTGTGCATATACTAGAAGTCCCCCAGGGGGGCTACTAGTATATGTGTAAAAAAAAAGAAAAGTTGTATTATTAAGAAATAATTCCCTCCCCTAATAAAAGTTTGAATCACCCTCCTTTTCCCATTTTATAAATAAAAATAAATAAACATGTTTGGTATGGCCGCGTGCGTAATCGCCCACAATATTAATTTGTCACATTCCTGATCTCATACAGTAAACGGTGTAAGCGAAAAAAAATCCCAAAGTGCTAAATTGTGCATTTTTGGTCGCATCAAATCCCAAAAAATTGTAATAAAAAGCGATCAAAAAGTTGCATATGCGCAATCAAGGTACCGATAGAAAGTACACATCATGGCGCAAAAAATCACCTCAAACAGCCCCATAGACCAAAGAATAAAAGCGCTATAAGCATGGGAAGGAACATATATTTGTTAACTGGTTTGAATTCTTTACAAGCCGTCAAATAAAATAAAAGGTATGCAAGTTGCCTATCGTTTTAATCGTACCGACTTAAGAAATATATATAACATGTCAATTTTTTTTTCAATTTCACCGCGCATATAATTTTTTTCTGGTTTCGCAGCATATTTTATGCAAAAATTCAGCCTGTCATTGCAAAATACAATTAGTGACGCAAAAAATAAGGGCTCATGTGGGTCCGTAGGTGTAAAAATGCAACTGCTATGGCCTTTTAAGTACAAGGAGGAAAAAACAAAAACGCAAGAACGAAAATTAGCCCCAGTCCCTAACATAATTGCCTATCCCACTCCCTTTTTCCCTGCTCTACATTTCCTGAACAAAATTTACCCTAAACAGAATAGGTTTTTTTAAAATCTAATTTAAAATCTGATAAAATAGACTAATGGAATTAAGAAATACTAATGCTATAGGTGTACTTGGTCTGCAACAATATTTAGGTAGGTGGTACATATTAAATTTACATCCATATGAATGCCAGCACCCAAGGTTTCCCAGCAGAACATTGCCTAGAGCATCATACCCTCCCTACAACTTACCTTCATTTTATAGTACATCCTGGTACCACCCAGGTAAGTAACATACCATGCACCTGATGATCCATATAACGTAAAGACAATTAATCAGACATTTTATATATATATATATATATAATCTCCCATATAGTATTTAGGACCCTTTGTGCCCATATAGTACTGTGGCCCTGTGCAGCCTCCATATAGTATTTGACCCCCATTGTTTATTCCCCATATTGCATTAGGGCCCTCTGTGCAGTCCCCGTGTAGTATTAGGCCCTCTCTGTGCAGTCCCTGTATAGTATTAGGCTCCTCTGTGCAGATCATGTGTACTATTAGGCCCCTCTGTGCAGCCTCTATATAGAATTAGGCTCTCCTTTTCAGCCCCCTTATAGCATTAGGCCCTACTGTGCAGCCCACATATACATATGAGGTACCTGCTCTTCAGCCCCTGTATAGTAGTGTAGTGATACCCCTTCAACACATGAAAATATTAAAATTTCACCTGTTAACCCAACCCCCTGCATCTAGTCTCACAGCATTTGTTTTGTTATGGTGCAGACAGAATGTCACACAGATGCTACCTGCACTGGAAGTCCCCAGAAGCCTGTGAGCACCATCTCAACTGTGTGTTTTAAAAAGGGACAGACTGTCCCTGCAGTAGGCCAGTCCAGTGCTGTTTGCAACTATCCAGCCCCATGTGCAGCCAGCTGGGGTGCACTGAGTGTTCTTTTTATTATAGCCAGCTGTCATTTGTTTCGACAATTTGAGCTACAAATTATCTTCTTCAACATTGGACCAAATGGCCTACACCTTAATTCCCACGTGGATCAGTGCGTCTCGAGTGTCCAGGACCCTGTCTCAAATTTTTTGGGTGTCCTTCCTTAAACCACATTGTGTTGGTACTTACCACTGCATACCAGGAACACCCCAAAATGCTTTAACCAAGTCTAGCCATCCTAATCTGACCATTGTTAAAGCTGTTCAGATACTTTCACTTGCTAAGGTTTACTGCTCTAACAAATTAATATGAAAGACTGACTGTTAACTTGTTACCTAGATAATAAATGCCCTTTGGATTATCGAAGCTGGGAAAAACATCAAGCCCCTTTGTGAGTCCCTATATAGTATAAGGCCTCTTTGTGTAGCCTCCGTGTAGCATTAGGCCCCCCTATGCAACCCCACACATAATATTATGCCCCTTCTGTGTCCCGTGAAAATACTTAAAAAACTTACCTATCCCAGAGCATCTCCGCAGTTAGTATCCCAGCATGAGTGCATGTCACATGGGTGCTGCCTGCACTCGAGGTCCCCAGGAGCCTGTGAGCATCAATTGTGTGTCTGTCTTAAAGAGAGGTATCTTGGGTTATCCCAGAAGAGAAGAAAAGAATTAAAGAAAATGGATCCAAGTTATAATAACACACACAACCTAAAAAAAGGTGTGGCACTATTCATGGAACAAAGCAGTTTTTTAAAAAAAAAAATATTAGATAACCCCTTTAATAATGGTGTAAGTCAATAATAACCGGGGCAATAACACCACTTTTGAACTGCTGTATCTAATCCTATGTGTGATACTGTGTTTTGTGCCCTTCTGTCTAATCCTATTATGTTTGATACTGTTTGCTAAACTGTGCATCTATCCTTAACATGTGTGATGCTCTCTTACTCTTAGAACCACAGATCTACAGTATATTCCACATCATAAAAACTAAATCCTTTTTCTGGTATCATCATTGATTTTATCTCATTGCAGGTTACAAAATGTTCGGCTGGATTGATAAAGTGATTCCACAACCTCCAGAGACCCCGCAAAAGTCATCTTCTGATGGGCAGGATACAGGCCCCCCAACCCCTTCCCTTCCTAATGTGGTATGTAGAATGATGCACAATATGTGGGGGGCATCAGAATGAGTGATGGGAACCCTATGCAGACCAGGAACTGCACTCATAGTTTACTGTTTTATATTACAGAATGTGACCTGTGCACGGAAAGAGTCTGGAAACCCCCCAGGTAACCATAGATCCTTTACCTCCTGCCCCAGTAAATTGCAGTTATCCACCAGATTAGACAGTTATGTGGTTGACAGTTAACTGGTTAGTTGGGTGGATGGTTAGTGAATTAGCTTGATGTCCTGGGCTATTTATCTGGTTATATAGTTTGCCAAGGATAGTTATCTGATTAGGACTTTGTCCGAAGATGGACATCTGGTTATATGATTTGACCTGGTTAATTTCCTGGTTATATTTTTGGGTTGGGATTATTATCTAGGTTTATGGGTGGCCTAAGATAGTTATCTAGTTATATCTTTTCCCCAGGATAGTTACCTAATTATGGGATTCACCTGGGATAGTTATCTGCTGCTATAGTTGGGCTTGGAAAGTTATCTGTTTGTCCTTGTTATAGCATTTTTTTAATATAAGATTGGCCCGTGATGATTATTTTGTTGACCTGGCATAATTATTTGGCTATATGGGATGATTATCTGGCTATATGATTGGCCCAGGATGATTATATGGCTATATGGTTGGCTTGGGATGATTATCTGGCTATATGGTTGGCATGGAATGATTATCTGCTTATATGGTTGACCCAGGATGATTGTCTGGCAATATGGTTTGCATGGAATGATTATCTGGCTATATGGTTGGCCCAGTATGATTATCAGGCTATATGGTTGGCCTGGGATCATTATCTGGCTATATGGTTGGCCTGGGATCATTATCTGGCTATATGGTTGGCCTGGGATCATTATATGGTTGGCTATATGGCTATATGGTTGGCCTGGGATCATTATCTGGCTTTATGGTTGGCCTGGGATCATTATCTGGCTATATGGTTGGCTTGGGATCGTTATCTGGCTTTATGGTTGGCTTGGGATCATTATCTGGCTTTATGGTTGGCCTGGGATCATTATCTGGCTATATGGTTGGCCCAGTATGATTATCTGGCTATATGGTTGGCCTGGGATCATTATCTGGCTATATGGTTGGCTTGGGATCATTATCTGGCTTTATGGTTGGCCTGGGATCATTATCTGGCTTTATGGTTGGCCCGAGATAAATTATTTAGTTATATAGTGGGCTCAGAGTGGTCAGTGGTTGTTAAAGTTTTTGATTTTCTATATTTGCAGCTGATTCCAATGCACAGGACACAAATACAATGTCTGATAAGAGGTGAGTTTTTCTGTTCTCTTCCATTAACCAAATTGGTTAGAATCTTGTGTAACTGGTTTACTATGTTATCTTGCAGTTCGGGGGGAGTTCTTGGCTGGCTAGCACAAGGACTGGGGAAGGTGGTCCCTCAGCCTGTGGACAGTCCCACTTTGGCAAGAGGAAGCAAGGAAATGACAGAGCCAGTTGTGGAACAGGTAGTAGGCAACGAGACCCTTATTCTAAACCTGGCGTTTTCTAAATCTGACTAAGGCTGGCTTCACACACAGTAAATTTCTGGCAGTATTTGGTCCTCATGTCAGGTCCTCATAGCAACCAAAACCAGGAGTGGATTGAAAACACAGAAAGGCTATGATCACATAATGTTGTAATTGAGTGGATAAACAACGGCTGTTGTATTGAAATAATGGCAGTTATTTACCGTTATATGGCGGCCATCCACTCAATTTCACCATTGTGTGGACAGAGCCTTTCTGTGTTTTCAATCCACTCCTGGTTTTGGTTGCTATGAGGACCTGACATGAGGATCAAATAGTGCCTGAAATATACTGTGTGTGAACCCAGCCTAATAATGGTATTGTTTTTGCCATCATACACTGTACTGCTCTTTGTGCCACTTCCTCCTTTGTTTGTCTAGTATATTTGTCCCGATAAAATAGAGGTAATGGAGCTTGTGTGGCCCAGTACTAGGCAAAGTCATTGTTGGTCTATGTTAATGTCCCCTTTTTATTAGTCACATATAACTGTCCTGGATGATGCTCCAATTCCATTTAAAATTTATTTATATTCCAGAAGATGAAGGCAGCCAGTGAAGCAGGTAAGGAGAGATAGAGACAGGGAGGGGCAATTTCATTTATTGTGCTCAAACAGGCTTTACCATTTATATTTCTTTTTCTTCTTAGTAAGTAAAGTAGAAGAGAATGGTCCAGCGGAGCAGAGCGACAGGTACTGACACAAAACAAAACAATGCTCATGACCCAGCTGATTAAAAGGTGTGCAGAATCTTCCTCTGTATGACTAGAAATCTAGAAAATCTGGGTGACAACTATTTAGCAGCTGTAATGGCAACCATATTGGCTGTTGCCCCGCGTTTCCAGGATCAGATAAAACTTTGATTTATAATGTTCCAGAACTGATATTAACTGGGTAATAGGCTGGTGTATTTGCATTGCTGTCACTCACCTCATGTGATATTTAATTGCAGTTCCTCTGCGGGTGTCCTGTCCTGGTTGTCACATGGCTTGGAGAAGGTTGTCCCCCAACCAACATGGGTCCCAAGGATGAGCATTGGTGCTGGCCATGAGCCCAGTGCTGTGGCTGTGGAACAGGTAAGTAGCTGTGTGTACTAGGGTGATATAAGAAATAGACCCCACAAGGGGAACATTGGTGCATTCTCTGCACCCATCTTACCTTCCTCTTTATTCTGTTTTCCCAGCAGAAGCCGCCGCCGGAAAAGGTGGAAGGTGGGTGCTCCATTAGCTGCAGCATGGTGATGGCAAAAATAGTATGTGAGTGAGACAGAAACTGCATAGCATCATAAATAGGGATTTTTGTTATAATGGGACAGGTGGAGACTAGAGCTTATATGGTAATGGGTGAACATCAGTGTGGTGAGTCTAATAATGTGCTAAAAGTGAAGGGTAATGTAATTGTAGGAGGTTACAATGTGACGCATTGTGACTGGAGGTTATAGTGACAGGTGAATATAAGTATTACTTTTACTAGTTACACTTTCTTTTGCTGCAGAAGTGATAGCTTCTCCAGCATCCCCAGTCGTCAGTCCTTTACCACCACCACTACTTCCACCTCCCCCAGCTGAGGTACAACCAGTAGTCACCCTTGAAGTGGAGGCTGCAACAATTGAGGAAAAGTCTGAACCAAGGTACATCCAAAGCTGTAGAACTGAATTCCAGCCCCCATGTTCTGCATGATGTTAGCTCAGAAGAGAAGAAAAATAATTCATGATAAACCGGCATATCCACTGCCCTCTGGCACTGACCTCAACCCCTCACACCAATTCCCTGCCCCTACTAGTTCCCAGTGCACCAGAGTGGCTTCACAGAGAACAACCTTGTCTTACAGTGCTGGCACAGGAGTGTTAAACTGGCTCATGCAAGGACTAGGAAAAGTGGTGCCACAACCGGAGATACCAGCTGTAGCCCCTAAAAATGTAGAGGTGAGTAAGTTGATCCAAAATACAGACCAAAAGAAGTGCTACTGTGCAGTCTCCAGACAGTTCACAAACAGAGAACAAGTGGTACTCTGCATTGTGTATACATGCACATATATATGACCAGTGTTGCTGTGCAATGTCCACATATATGTCTACCCACTGGTAATTTATAACTCATGTGTCGGCAAGACCCCATTGGTAATCTGATGAAATAAACACTTAAAGGCATTGGACACTTTGGGGGAGATTTATGAAAGGGTGTAAATATACACCTGGTGTAAACTGCCCACAGCAACCAATCACAGCTCAGCTTTCAACTCTGGTAAAATTTAAGAGGAGCTGTGATTGGTTGCTGTGGGCAGTTTACACCAGGTGTATATTTACATTCTTTCATAAATCTCCCCCTTTGGGTTTTGGGATGGTAATTATTCGTTTTTCGTTTTTTTTTTTGGGACAGGTGGAGAAGCCTAAAGTAAAGGAGGTGCCTCCAGCAGGTAAGGGCTCAGTGCAGCAAGGTCAGTGTCATTACTTGGAAGGGTTTGCACTAAGGTTAAGTGTGTTTGTTTGCAGTGACCAAGAAGGACTCCAAGGCCAGGTATGTGACCCCCCCCCCCAAAAAAAAATAAAAAAAAATAATAATAATAATAATAATAAAAAAATATCAATGGTGTCTACTGAGACTGATCACATGTGAAACAAAGCTTCTTTTCCCTCCTCTTCCATGTGGCGGATAGCAGCACTGAAGGCATTGGGTATGTCACATGTCTCCCCTCAGTAATTACTTGCCACCCATGTGTAACTGAGTGATGAGGTCATTGAGTGAGGTCACAAAGAATGAAAGGGTGCATGAGTGAGGGCATGATTTGTAATGATGGTGTGTGATTAGGTAATTGTGTGAGATCATGTGATACGAAAAGCCTATTGTGTGAGGTCACGAAGTGTGAAAAATATTTGTGTGAGGCCATAGGTGTTGTGACATCATTTTTTTTTTTTGTAGGGTGCTGAGCTGGATCAGTCAAGGTCTAGAGAAGGTCATCCCACAACCAATAAAACAGGTATACACCCATCAGTGTAACAGATGGCAAAGCACAGAGTAGCTCCCAAGAACCACATTCGATAAAGGTGTCTTCTTGTGTTGGCAAAGGGCTTTTGGGCCCCCACGGACACCAGTGCCTGGGTACAAATAAAATCTACAAGCTGCCACCTATAACTCCCCCTCCTAATGAACTTGTTGGGCTGAGTCCCCCCTGCAGCGGGTGGTGCTACATTTATCCAGGTGCCTTGTTGCCCTTTAGAGGTCTAGATCCATAAATGACAGCTCTTGGTGTTTACCTATAGACACACATATAAAATATTCAGGAAGTATGCATGATGTGACAGCATCAGGTGCTCTTTATTTTATATGTCAGTAAAAAATGTTCCCCTTCTGACAGGACTCTCAGAATCTAACACTGGGCCAGGTGGAAGAAAGTAAGTACCCCCTGCTCATACATGCTTCTTCCTGTTATGTTGTGTTCTCTTTTTATATCAGTAGTGAAATACATTTATATATTTACATATCCATGGGTGTACCGATGATAAATTAGCGGTGCAGCTATAGTTGCATACTAGCAGATGTGTCCATGTTATACTAGCATGAATCTATAATTATATCAACAGTGCAGCTGTAGTTACTCATCAGCAGATGTGCCCATGTTATATCAGCAATGCAGCTATAGTTACATACTTGCTCATGTGCCTATGTTATATCAGTAGATGCGCCCATGTTATATCAGCAACGCAGCTATAGTTACATACTTGCTCATGTGCCTATGTTATATCAGTAGCTGTGCCCTTGTTAAAGTCCTAGTGCAACCAAAATTACATGTCAGCAGATGTGCCCATGATATCAGCAGTCTAGCTATAGAAACCAAAAGATGTGCCAAAGTTTTATCAACAGTGCAACCATAGTTACATATTGGCAGATGTGCCCATGTCATATCAATATTGCAAGTATAGTTATATACCGGCAGATATGCCCATGTTATATCAGCAATGCAGCTATAGTTACATACCACAAGGTGTCCCCATGTCCTTTCATTGGTACCTTTCATTTTATTACCATTGTCCATATTATAATCTAAGAGGTGTGCACATTTATTCTCTCACATTTCCTTAGGGGAAAGTTTCTCTCCCACAGTGGGTGGATGATCTAAGGGATGGGGGTATGAACTAGGGTATATCTTATTAGCTCTGAGGCCTCCATGATGTTTTTCTGCCCTGGGCTTGGGGGCTTAGGGGCAGCACATTCTCTATTAATTGTTTTCTCTTCTCCTTTGTTTCAGAGGGGAGTGGGGTTTAATTACCCCTGAAACAAATGGAAAACAGAAGACACTGGAGCCGTGTCCTGTCCCTGGGCCCCGAACATTCCGCCTCTGCTCTCCAGCTGTAGTCATACACTAGTAGCAGCACTAGAGTCACCACCTTCTAACGCTGCACTGAAATCACTGGTGTACACTGCTGCCATAGACTCATACAAGGCTGCTATTCCCATATGAGTGGCCATGCTGAGCACCTTTGGTGACATAACCATTGTTTCTTCGCAAATAATGCGTGATCATCACTGCACCGCACATAGTCCTCACTAAACATGTCATAGTTATCATTGAACCCTTCATAACCCTCCTAAGGTTTTCACTGCATCCTTGATGGTTGTCAGTGTACCCATCATGGTCATCATTGCACCCTCCCATGGTTGTCACTGCATCCCTGATGGTTGTCAGTGTAGCCATCATGGTCATCATTGCACCTTCATATTCATTAATGCACCCTTTCAAGTCTCTGCACCCTTTATAGTCATTATTGCACCCCGATAGTCATCACAGAGTCATAATAAAGTAATGGTACCACCTTTCCCAGCTATGAATGTATCATCCTTCACTAGACAACACAAGTGAGAATGAAAATTCTCATGAAATGTCATGAAAATGATAAAATAAAGTTTGTGCACTTTGTCTTTTTGTGTTGTGTTGTGTTGCGTTATGTAATTGTGTCAGTGTCCCAGTCAGGGGTGTAACTTTAAGGAGGTAGCCCAAATGCATTAGAAGACCCCAGTATTTTAAATTGCACATGGTGGGGGGAGGTTTCTCTCACACATTTTGAACTGTGGTCCAAGAGCTTCACGTTATACCTCTGTCCAATAGTAAGTGTGCGGGGCATTGTGTTCTTCTATTTTGCTCCCGTATCCACTGCTATGAGCAGTAAGGCCCCATCGTTCTGGTTCTGTAACGGGCAAGACATTTATTTAGTTTGTTGGGCCAGTTACTCAGTCAGACTTTTGTATTGTGATGCTGCATTCATATCCTATGTTATACGTTCTCAAACCACCAAACAAGGATACTTGACCCCTAACACTATTCCAACCACAAGGCTGACATTTCCACCATTACAATCACCTGAGTATTGGAATCTATTTTATTAATATATTCAGTGGGAAAAGTCTGAGGATGAATGATACTGTAAGTATAATTGTCACATACTAAACAGTAAATGGCAATGATGAGCCTTAAAGCGTAACTGTCATTTCTGGGTAATTTTTCTGAAAACAATAAATATCTATAGTACAAGCAATTTAAAAAAACTCTGAAATAGGTTTTATATACCAAAAGAGTTTCCTTATGTACTGAAAAAGCTGCTTTCCTAGCTCCCCCCTCAATTCAGAAGAAGCAGGATTTCTGTGTCCATTATGTGGCTATGGAGAGGGTAGGGGCTGAGAGGAGTGAGTGAGCACAGAGCAGTCCTGCACAGCACAACACCCTGCAATCTTCTCAGCAAGTTCCTAGATAAGCACTGACCTTTCTGATCCCTGAATCCAGTGTTTTAGGTGCCCAGACAGTCTACAAACAGCTGACCTTCATGTCTCTTCTCCCTGCTCACTCATCTCTATGGGGCCCCTCCCCCCTCCATAGGATAAAATGGACACAGCAGAACCCGTCTTCACTGGCTTCTATATAATAAAGACTGATTTGTCTGATAATGAACAGATAAGAAGTGAGCGGGGGGGGGGGGGGGGGGGGGGGTCTTGGAAATTGCTTTTTGAGTACAGAAAGAGGCTTTTTTGCCTAATAAAACCTATTATACAGTTTCTTAAAATCGCTTATACTACTGATTTCCGGCACAGAATCCCAGTATGATTGTTTTTTTTATCTAAATAGTTTGAAAATTCTTTGTATATATATATGGCGTAATAGATCTTTATAATTTTCTAATATGGAGCCCAAAATCCCTGTACAACTGTTTATTGCATTATATAATTCTATCTTCCTGCATCTGCCACTGACATATGACATTGGACGCTGTAATTACGCAGTATGCAGTGAGCTCCACAGCTCCCCTATTTGCTGTAGCAAGAAGACGTATGCCATGTAATATAATGCCATGTAACTCTCTAGGGTATTGCATTTTGTAGATTTTTAGCAGAAAAATGCATTTCCTCCCACTATGCAGATGTATTAGGGAATCAATCATCTCGGACCTATTAACTTTTATCATTCTGGACCTAATAATCACCTGATGATAAAACATGAAGATTCAGTTTAAGTGGTTGTACTGATACACATCACAAGACCTGACATTGGACACTGCTCACATCCTGTAAGGGATTATCCAGCCTATAAAGAGAATCTGTCAAGTCCCAGGTGCCTCACACACCATCCTGGTTATTTCTAGTCAATTACGAGATGCAAATCAGTTGCCATGACAGTGAACTATACAAGTGGGCAAATCATAAAGTCTCCTACAAGGACTAAACATGTTTTTAAAGGGAAACTACCGACAGATTAGAAGCATCTAACCTGCTGTTATTTCCTTATGAGGATGATAGTATTTTTTTTTTTACTTTGATCCTTAGAGCTGTTTTCAGGAAATTTGTAGTTTATTTCCTATGTAATAAGGCGTTTTGGTGCACTGGGGGCAAGGCTATCGCCCCCAGTGCTCTGATCACCCAGAGTGACCTGTCCCTCTTAATGAATATGAGCAAAGCGTTGCCACAATACTCATTAGGAGGGGTGAGCTGGGCTGGGCAGACTGGTGCACTTAGGGTGGTAGCCCTGCCCACAGGGCACCAAAACGCCTCATTATGTATGAAATAAACTACAACAAAAAAGAAACACAATCATTCTCAGCGCCCCATTTTCTATAGGGACATAACAGGTTAGATGTTTTTAACCTGCTGTTAGTTTCCCTTAAAAAAAAAAAGTAAAAAAAGGTTTTAGAAAGAATTTAAAAAATGCTATATTAATATTTAAAATACCACTCCTTTTCCCATTTTTCAAATAAGAAAACATTAACATAAGTTGCGCCACTGTGCCAAATGGGAAAACTATTAAAAGGTAACATTATTGATCCAACCCAACGCATGCCAAAAAAGGAAGAAAACTTCACATCACACTTCACATCATACAATAAAAATAGTTTAAAAAAAAAAAGGTCTCCAAAATGCTGTAAAAAAACCCCTTCAGTCTCCTCACAGGTCTGCAGATGAAAAAAACAAAAAGTATTATAGGGATCAGAATGCAAGGTTATTATTAAGTTTTGTTTTTGCTGTAATTATCCTGACCCATGCAATAAAGGTAACATGTCAGTTTTAATGCACAGAGAACAAAATGATAACATAAAAGGGGCAGAATTGTGTGGGGGTTTTTAAAAAATTTCATCCCACAAATAGTTTATTGGTAAAATTACGGATGGCAGTGAAAAGTACAATTGGTCCCAGAAAAAAGAATCCCTAGAACAGCTTAATTTATACAAAATAAAAGAGCTACTGCTCTGGGAGGAGCAAAAAAACACCTAAAATGTGGAGTGGAGAGTTTGTTGTCAGTTCCTCAAACATTGCTTGTTTTTCTAGTTTCAATACATTATCACACCCACATTTGTATCTATTATTTTCCTGCAGTTTGTATTCTGCCTCCAACTACTGAGCAAGAACTCTCTTGTGTGGAGGAAACTGTGAGCACAGAGCCGCAGTCAAATGGAGGTCCAGCAGAACAGGCACCTGATGGTAGGTCTGATATTTATTGCTGCATGAAACTCTTGACTGTCTGCATTGTGCCTGGAAGCTGTGAAGAAAGCTTCCTCAACAATTACATTTTTACATCATTGTAGTCTCCTGTGAAAACACACAATAGAGACAGACAGTAATATAAGCACCGCGAACTTGTGTTCTAGTGACCAGTCTACATGATACAAGCTTCTTGGTGTCACATGGTACTACATTACACTACTGTACCACTCATAAGTCAGACGTTTCTGTCTCACACAGTGATAGATATGACTAAGAAGGCCTTTAAACCAGCCAAGTCTGAACTTGCGACAAAAGTCCCAACCCAACTATCACATTTTCTTCTTGACCTGATTCTGATCCTAAGGTCACAGTTCTCCAGTCTGAACCCAGTTTCCAGGCTTAAGTCCAGAAATATTTTTGCAGAAGTATTAATTTCACGCTTGTCTATTGAATCTAACTGCAGCCTTATTGCTAATGGGTGGGATATAGACACAACTGGTACCTGCTATGCTCTAAACAAAGGCAACTGATATGAGCTTGTAGTTGATGGCACTGTATCTGGCTTGTGAACAATCTGGTAACCCCGTGCCCTGCTCCTCCCTTCCAGGGAGAGGTTCCATCGGGGTCCCTGAAGAGCTGAGTAGAGGCTTCAACACAGCAGAAAATATGGACCAGGATGGAAGGAGCATGGACATATCAGAGAACCAGGAACATTTTCAAAATGAGACAAATACCTATAAGCAGGAACATAGTGGAGACATCTGTGCAGGTGGTATCAAGAAGAATCCAAGAGACCAGATGAATGAGCACGTGGATTTAATCCAGAAAGATTATTCTGAAATGCGTGAAATGCCATGTCTGAGTCATGGTCCGCCTACAAGATATGAGGAGGAAGTGCAGTGTTTGAGCTATGATCAGACTACAAGACATGAAGAAGTGCATTGTATGAGCAATGATCAGTCTATAAAGAATGAAGAAGTGCAGTGTATGAGCAATGATCAGTCTACAAAGTATGAAGTGCAGTGTCTGAGCAATGATCAGTCTAAAAAGTATGAAGTGCAGTGTATGAGCAATGATCAGTCTACAAAGTATGAAGAAGTGCAGTGTATGAGCAATGATCAGTCTACAACGAATAAAGAAGTGCAGTGTATGAGCAATAATCAGTCTACAAAGTATGAAGAAGTGCAGTGTATGAGCAATGATCAGACTACAACGAATAAAGAAGTGCAGTGTATGAGCAATAATCAGACTACAAGACATGAAGAAGTGCAGTGTGTGAGCAATGATCAGTTTACAACGAATGAAGAAGTGCAGTGTGTGAGCAATGATCAGTCTACAAAGTATGAAGAAGTGCAGTGTATGAGCAATGATCAGTCCACAAAGTATAAAGAAGTGCAGTGTATGAGCAATGATCAGTCTACAAAGAATGAAGAAGTGCAGTGTGTGAGCAATGATCAGTCTATAAAGAATGAAGAAGTGCAGTGTATGAGCAATGATCAGTCTACAAAGAATGAAGAAGTGCAGTGTATGAGCAATGATCAGTCTATAAAGAATGAAGAAGTGCAGTGTATGAGCAATGATCAGTCTACAAAGAATGAAGAAGTGCAGTGTGTGAGCAATGATCAGTCTATAAAGAATGAAGAAGTGCAGTGTATGAGCAATGATCAGTCTACAAAGAATGAAGAAGTGCAGTGTCTGAACTTGGAGCTTAATGAAGCTCCATGTTCAGAGACAATAAGAAAATGTGACCAAAAAGAAGATACTCAGCCTGACAATAATCTTCTACAGCCTAATATTCATGGAGAAGGAAGTCAGTTCAAGAATGGACATCATCTGCAAGATGATATGAAGGAGACTGAACAAAAGATAATACATGAAGAGGAGAAACCTACAGAGAAACCAACAAAAATGCATGGAACAGAAGATCTAGAACAGTCAACCACACTTCTGGCAAAGGATAATGTTACTATGCTTAATGCTGATCTGAAGAGATCAAAGACAGGACATGTTGAAATAAAGGATCAAGATGTTGTTGATAAAGTGGAGAGCCCGGAGGATGGCATCATATGTCTTGAAACTGGCCAGATAAACAACCAGATTAAAATAGAAACCAAGATGGTGCAGAGGAATGAGGAACATGAAGTTAAACCTCAAATGACAGGTGTAGAGAGCCAAGAACCAAGTGTTCAGATGGAGGAAGCTACTATACTTTGTCTCCCACAAGAGGCCACATCTTTACAGGTCACAGGAGACAAGATGACAGACACATTCCCTCAATCAGAGAGACAAGAGCGCCCAAGTGTAGGAGATGGAATTTCAGAATGTCAAAAGTGGCAGCCTGTGGAGGAAAACCAAACCAAGAGACAAAAAGAGGGCAACATACCAGCAGATGACAGTATGGAGATGGAGAACTGGAGGTCTCAAACTGAGGAGAGAGAGATCCAAACAGAAGACACTGCTTGTCAAACCACTGACCTTAGGGGGGATTCATATGATGAGGACACGCCAATTCAGACCGAAGAACGACAAACTCAGACAACACCACCCCAGGAGAAGGAGGTCCAGCATGATGAAATGGACATTTTCAGAGAGCACCCAAAGGGGACTGTCAATGATGGCCTAACCCATGGCAAGATTACACATAATGAAGATGATATATTAGGAAAAGTTGATGAAAAAGTAACCTCAGCAAGAGAAGGAATGGTGACTGTGAAGGCCCTACCTGAAAAGGTTGCCATGAAAGATAGGAAAGAAAATGACAACAGCCAGTCCTTTCCACCCAGTGTCCCTTGTAACATTGTCTACAAGACCCCAAAGCATGATGAGACACTTATCCCTGAAGCTGCTGCACTGGGCCCCCCTGAAGAGTTACAGGATCGAGAAGGTATAGAAGACATGAAGATCTTGGAGGTGTCATTTTCAATGATCTGCCCTGTTGATGATAATATAGTGAAAAATAGCCCTGTTTTGTGGTCTTAAGGTGCCAGTGGTGATGTTCAGGAGCAACTCCCCAGGAATATCACCTGTAGATATCCAATATTTTTAGGTTTGCTTGTTTTAGAAATTGTCAGTGATGGAATCCTGGTCACATGATAGAGATACATCCACTTACAAAGAAAGGAGTCTTCTCTAAAATGTAGTTGAACATACTACAACATAATAAAGTATCTTTCTGCTCACAGGCAAGACCCTTCATCAATTTTACATCCTGCTCGACATATACACACAAGGTTTACTGAGCACTATACATACTTTCTTACCAGTGCTGACTGTAGGCTGCATGTTGCCCTGTGCAAAATTGCCCTCTGGTGCTTCCACTCCATTTTTTAATGGGAGCTTCTGGCATATACCTCTGATGGAAGCCTGTGATGGATAGGTGTGAATGGGAAAGACTGGGCCCCAAGTAGACTAAACCAGATAGCATGAACATTTACCAGCTCCATGTAAAAGTCAAAGAGATCGTCCGGATACATATATATATATATATATATATATATATATATGTTTTTTTTTTTTTTTTACATATGGTTAGAAGATGCGTTAACAAAAAAAGTCATAGTCAACTACCCCAATCCCTCACAGCTTCCAAGAACTCCTTGTCCCTGTTCATTAATGCTGCTTCATGGTTCCTGCCCCAGCAAAAGTTGCCTACTCATCCAATGACTGCCTAATATGGGACATTTGTCACAGGAACTAGGATGGGGCAGTGATGAACAGGGGCAGAGAGGCATCGGAATTGCAGCTGCTGGGATGGGGGTAGGTGAGTATGACTTATTTTTTATTTTTACCATGCCTTCAAATATATGCAAACAAATTTGGAAAACCCCTTTAAGGCATGGCTACATTTGCTTGCCAAGTCACTTAAAGACATGTAATTAGGCTGCCACATTTGCGCTTACCCTTACAGTTTTAGGAAAAACATAACAAACAGTTGAGCATAAATTTATGCAGACTTCAGACCAGACCCAAAGATTAACAGATCTTTTATCATGATCCTTAAGACAATGTGGAAAAGGGCTTATAAAAGGCAAAGCGGCTCTAATGGGGCACTGAATTCTGTGCCAATTTGCAGTTCATTTTTAAGTCTTTTCAGTGCCCAGTACTCCAGTTAGTGTATTAAAGCCTGAAGGGACTGGTCTGTTGCCTGCTGGACTTTGCACTTGTGAAATAGCAAGATGACCTTGTAATATACGGTGCTCTACCACACATAAACATTTCATAGAGAATGAGGGCCTCTCTAAGTGGGGCCCCTGCCCTTTCTTGCACCCTTACACTGACTGATGTGATAACATCATTGCAGTAGTGCATTTCTGTTACTGTTGCCACCAGACAGAGAGAAGTGCACATAATAAGTTGTGCCCAACCCGCTGTTGCCCACCCTACAGTCTGGCAGCTGGTGCCCTGTGAAGCTGCATAAGTTGCATGTACCTAGTGCCAGTCATGCTTATCACCATCTTCTGACTTCAGCCCTCTAAGGACAAGCCATGGTTTGTCAATGAGGGATCCATAGCCCCCCCTATTCCAGCAGGGCATACTTGCTCTGGATTAACTAGGGATCCTGCACTAATATATTAGCTTGGCTTGAGTTTGGGTGACACCCATGACAATTTGATATTGTGCCACACTGGGGGGGGGTGACTGTCTACATGTGTTTTTCTTATATATAGCAAGTCATTGACTCAACAATAACTAGGTTCTTGCCATCTCTCTCTTTCTTTCTTTCTCTCTCTCTAGTAGTAGAGTGGTCAGAGGACAAGAGCCTTGTGACTGACGATATCAAGTCCCACCTCCACGATGATTCTGCGCCAGACGTGAGCACAGAAGAAGTTGGAACACAACCTGAGGTTCCTTCACAACCTGAGGATGCAAAAGGGTGAGGAGTTTAACGTAACGGCTTGTTATCTCCAGTGCCGACAGAACCTGCTTCTCCCCATTTTGTCACCCATAATCTGTAGCAATAAAAGTATTTGTGGCATGAAGGCCAAGCCACCCAAAAATAAAAAAATCCTGGCAGACTGTACAGCTGAAAGACCTGGTAGTATACAGAAATCCAGTGACACTGCATGAAAGCCTGGTTTTAGTGCACATCCACACTCATTCATGGTATTCCCAGTAACTAAGTGGCTCTATAGAATGTCACTAATATTCTGATTGTATGCCAAGCTCCTGTCTCTCCTTCCCAAGTGATGATTCTATATTTCCTGACCCAGGGTGGAAAAAGAAGTCTTGGAGTCTGATAATGAGTGAGTATTGGATGACCTGTAGAGTGCCTCCTTATGTAGTTTCCCAGATATATAGCATCTCTATATGTAGTCTCTTAGATATAGAGTGCCTCCTTATGTAGTCTCCTGAAAGTCTCCCTTATACATAGCATATCTTTACGTAGTCTCCCAGACATAAAGCACATCTTTATGAAGTCTTGTAGAGAGTGTTCTCTTTATGTAGTCTCCTGAATATAGAGTGTCTCTTTATGTCAGGGGTGGGGAACCTCCGGCCCGCGGGCCGCATCCGGCCCCTGAGACCTCCCGATGCGGCCCGCGGCCCGCAGCTCCCCTGTGATGCGCGCCGCTCTGGAGGAGGAAGGAGCCGGCATACACAGCATCCTCCGGTGTCTGTGACAGCTGCCGGACACAGGAGGATGCTGTCTATGCCGGCTTCTTCCCCAGCAGAGCGGCGCGTGTCTTCAGTCTCCTGCGGGCCGGGCGCGATGACGTCATTTCATCGTGCGCCGCCTGCAGGAGAAAGACCGGCACAGAGGACATGGGCAGCGTGGGAGCGGAGGTAAGGTGAGTGGGATGTTTATTTTTTTTATTTGGGGGTTAACTAGGCCACCAGAGACATGCCTGATGGGGGTTAACTAGGCCACCAGGGACATGCCTGATGGGGGTTAACTAGGCCACCAGGGACATGCCTGATGGGGGTTAACTAGGCCACCAGGGACATGCCTGATGGGGGTTAACTAGGCCACCAGGGACATGCCTGATGGGGGTTAACTAGGCCACCAGGGACATGCCTGATGGGGGTTAACTAGGCCACCAGGGACATGCCTGATGGGGGTTAACTAGGCCACCAGGGACATGCCTGATGGGGGTTAACTAGGCCACCAGGGACATGCCTGATGGGGGTTAACTAGGCCACCTGGGACATGACTGATGGGGGTTAACTAGGCCACCAGGGACATGCCTGATGGGGGTTAACTAGGCCACCAGGGACATGCCTGATGGGGGTTAACTAGGCCACCAGGGACATGCCTGATGGGGGTTAACTAGGCCATCAGGGACATGCCTGATGGGGGTTAACTAGGCCACCTGGGACATGACTGATGGGGGTTAACTAGGCCACCTGGGACATGACTGATGGGGGTTAACTAGGCTACCAGGGACATGCCTGATGGGGGTTAACTAGGCCACCAGGGACATGCCTGATGGGGGTTAACTAGGCCACCTGGGACATGCCTGATGGGGGTTAACTAGGCCACCAGGGACATGCCTGATGGGGGTTAACTAGGCCACCAGGGACATGCCTGATGGGGGTTAACTAGGCCACCAGGGACATGCCTGATGGGGGTTAACTAGGCCACCAGGGACATGCCTGATGGGGGTTAACTAGGCCACCAGGGACATGCCTGATGGGGGTTAACTAGGCCACCAGGGACATGCCTGATGGGGGTTAACTAGGCCACCAGGGACATGCCTGATGGGGGTTAACTAGGCCACCAGGGACATGCCTGATGGGGGTTAACTAGGCCACCTGGGACATGACTGATGGGGGTTAACTAGGCCACCAGGGACATGCCTGATGGGGGTTAACTAGGCCACCAGGGACATGCCTGATGGGGGTTAACTAGGCCACCAGGGACATGCCTGATGGGGGTTAACTAGGCCACCAGGGACATGCCTGATGGGGGTTAACTAGGCCACCTGGGACATGACTGATGGGGGTTAACTAGGCCACCTGGGACATGACTGATGGGGGTTAACTAGGCTACCAGGGACATGCCTGATGGGGGTTAACTAGGCCACCAGGGACATGCCTGATGGGGGTTAACTAGGCCACCTGGGACATGACTGATGGGGGTTAACTAGGCTACCAGGGACATGACTGATGGGGGTTAACTAGGCCTACCAGAGGCATCACTGGGGGGGTTAACTAGGCTACCAGGGACATGACTTGGGGGTTAACTAGACTACAAGGGGCATCACTGGGGGGGTTAACTACAATAGCAGGGGCATCACTGGGGGTTAACTACAATAGCAGGGGAACTAGGGGAACAATACTTTGCCTTGCCCCGGGTGCTTCAAACCCACGCTACTAACTGCCGCACACGGTATGCGGTCCTCGAATGATTTTATTAATGCCCGACCGGCCCTCGACATGGAAAAGGTTCCCCACCCCTGCTTTATGTAGTCTCCTGGATAAAGAGAACATTTTTATGTGGTCTCACAGATTGAAAATGTTCTCTTTATGTAGTCTCCTGGACATAGATTAACTATTTATGTATTCCCCTAGATATAGACTGTATAGACTGCGTCTCTTTTATGTATTCTCCTGGATATAGAGAGCACCTCTTTATATTTTTGTGCTGTCTCCTCAGGAGACTTTCCTGGATTTTGGAGGAAGATGAAGATGAATCAGAGTAAGAATTGTCAGATTCTCTTCTGGGTATGGTTGTGGTGGGGGTTATAATGCTATAGGTTAAAATGTGCCTAGGGTTAGGGTTATAATTCATTTATTTATATAATGCCAACATATCCCACAGTGCTGTCCAAAGCTTGTCATCACTATATCCTCCCTGAACATTATAACATATATAAATTGTCACATGACTTTATAGGATATAATGATGCCCACAGAGGTATCATTAGGTATTCCGGGGGAGGGTGGGCTATAGGTGTTATATAATGTACTGGTGGTATAAAAATGTCCAACCTCAGGGCAGCATGTTAAGGCTACAGTAAGGGTCCTATTACACGGAGCGATTTCTAATGATTAACGATAAATGATCACAAACGAGATTGTTTATCGTTAACCTGAAATCGTTCACCATATTACACAGAACGATGCTCGTTATTGCGATCATTATTGCGATTGTTTATTCCTTCTGATCTCAGGAAAACAATGGGCAATGTGCTATTACACTAAACAATTAGTGAAAAAATGCGGAACTTGAGCGAACGAACGTGGAATTACAGCCAACGATTAACGATAATTTTAGGTTCAGAACTAAATCAACGATCAACGACATACGAATGATTTTTCAATCATTGCCTGCAATTACACAGAACGGTTATCGTTTAAATTCGAATGATATAACGATTTTTCGCACGATAATCGTCCCGTGTAATAGGGCCCTAAGAACCAGTAATCAGGGCCCTCAAATTGAACTTCTTGCAGATGAAATTATTGTTTTATTCAAATACTGTATATGACATAATCAAACCAGACCGATGTGAAAAGTATATACAGTAGAAAATACAAAGTTCGATTCTAGGGCCATGATTACTGGTTCTAACAATTGTAGCATTGAGGAATCCCTTTGTACAGAGCACCTGCATTGGGAAAGTGCGGTACAGACCTTTAAGGCTAAAATAAGAGGCTGAACCATCGCCTGTAGATATATCCCCAAATCTAACAAATAGCAGGACTACAAGGTGAAAAAATCCAAAGTGCACAAGAAGCAATGTTTCATCCTTTCAATCAGGTCTTTCTCAGGCATGCTGGATCAATAAACAAGTGAGGTTTTTTCCACCTCGGAGTGCTGCTATCTGATGGATTTGTAGTGTTGGTAAATATTATACTTTTCAGGGGGTATATAATCTACATGGGGTATAGTTATGTTTGAAGGTTATAATGTAGCAGATAGATATACTGTACTAGGGGTATAACTTATAATGTTTTGGAGGTAGATTTAATCTAGGGTAGAAGTATATATAAAGGGTATAAGGTATGTGTGCAGGTGGGGTATATAATATAATGAACTGGGGGTATATATCATCTATAGTAAAATGCCTAGGGTATAAATGATAGTGTTCAGGTGGGTTATACATAATGTACTGGAGGTATAGGTTATAATGTTCTGGATATCATGTCTGTACTAGGTGGGGGGGATAACTTATGTCTGTGGGTGGGAACAGGTTACTATGTACAAAGGGCGATCATGTTTAACCCCTTGTGTCGCGCAGACTGCAGATGTCCTGCTATCACAGTGAAAGTGATGAGGAGACCCGGGTGACGCAGTAAGTAGCAGTCGCTCATGATGTCCTGACGTGCAGTCCCCTTGGAGTGGTCTCCTAGCAACCCTGCCTCTCCCCTAGTTACAGTTGCGCTTCCCTTAGAAACGGTCCTGTGCAGAGAGCAGAGATGGTGTTACATGGATAATCAGATTAACACACAACCTCTCCCAAGCCACGGCCACCTGAAACAAGAAGGTACATTACCCGCCATTCAGCAAGACACTGTGGGGGAGGGAGAGAAGATACTGTGAGAGAAGATACAGGTAGACAGTACTGCCAGCGGAGGTAGAGGGGGTCCGTGCTGTGGGTGATGTGCAGGGAGCTGGTCCTGTGGGGGGTGGGGGGCGTAGAGGGTTTCAGCACTGTCTGGGGAAATATAGGCGGTCAGTATAGGCTGTCAGTACTGTGAGTTGAGGTACCAGGGAACAATAGTGGGTGAAGTATGTGGATTGGAGGGACATCTCATTGGCACAGGTCAGCACTGTATATTGGTAATACCCTGGTAACTGGAACATTCTGTCAGTCAGGTGACGGTGCAGGGTCCTCCAGAATGTCTGGACACCGCCATTCTGCCACCAACAGTAGTTGAAGAAGTGGCGAGCACTCAGTACATGCAGGTAATGTGGAGTTGTGCCCCGGGGTGGTATGTATCTTATGGTGGCTCTAATGTGGCATCCTCCTGTGATGGTGGCTGGGATTTGACGGCTATGTTTTGGCATCATTGTGTCATGTCTGCTGTGATGTCATCCTGTCATGGCTGGCCTGATATGACATTGTCCTCTGATGTGATATCATAGAGGCTCAGATGGGATGTCATCTTGTCATGGCATCTCTGATGTGATGTCCCGGTCTTGTTATGGCTCTGATGTGATGTCCCTGTTATGTTACGGCTCTGATGTGATGTCCCTGTCTTGTTACGGCTCTGATGTCCTTGTCTTGTTATAGCTCTGATGTCCCTGTCTTGTTATGGCTCTGATGTGATGTCCCCGTCTTGTTACGGCTCTGATGTGATGTCCCCGTCTTGTTACAGCTCTGATGTGATGTCCCTGTCTTGTTATGGCTCTAATGTCCCTGTCTTGTTATGGCTCTGATGTCCCTGTCTTGTTATGGCTCTGATGTGATGTCCCTGTCTTGTTATGGCTCTGATATTGGCATGGTGTCTGTCTTTTTCTGCAGGCTCTGGAACAAGCAGTTGGCATTTTCTCGGTTGAAGATTCTGGTAATATCTCAGCAGATGTCTGAATGGGTGTGCTGGACCCTAACCATTTATTTCAGTTCATCTCCTAATGCCCTTCTCCCTTCCTGGGCCCACCCATAGCACCCAGCTACAGACACAGCTTTTTACCATGTATAGTTCCTGCATCCTTCCATAATACTAGGTCTAGGAGGCACCTATAGTTCTATTACGCTTTATCAATAGAATGCCACGACTGCTGTCCATCCTGAGCTACTTGGTTCACAAGTAGAATACCAGAGGTAGGGAGCAGGGCCATAGTAACAGCTGCTGACGCCCTAGGCGCTAAACCTGAAGATGCCTATCTTCGCTCACCAATCAGCATCATGATCTTCTAGTTTCTGAAGAAATTCCCACCACAGGATTGGTAGATTGGTTGGTAATAGCTCCAGGCGTCACATTTAACACCACCACACCAGACCTGACCAATACCACCATACTGTGACTGGATAACACCGCCACACCAGACCTGACCAATACCACCATACCCCCCACCCGCCCCCCTCGAAAAAAACATCAAATTTACAGGCAAGTCTGAATAGGAGGTGAGTGACAAAAAAAAAATTCCTTCCCTGCTCCCGGTGCTGCCCCCCTCCTGCAAAGTGCTGCCTTAGGCACCGGACCACGGGTGCCTAGTGGTAAATACGGCCCTGGTAGGGAGTACACTGACTTTCACAGTAGAAAGGATGTGAGGCCTCATAGCCTGTGGATCAGGGATCTGACTGTGTTTGTGGATGATGAGACACAGTGGGCATGCTTCTGACGTGTATGAGCTTGGCTTCTCCTCTTACACTTTCCTACTCATTTAGTTCCAGGTCCAGCGCTTTGCCTGCTCTGTAGTTTCCGCCATCATGTCCCGCCACACTGCTGATGTAGAACTGTCCAGACTGGTGCCTGGTCGTGTTCGTGATGGGCGCCGCTCACAAGCTGCACTTTCAGAAGCCTTAGACGAGCTACCCAATGTTCCCCACTACCGAGCCCCTTCAGTCCCCCTCAGCTTCAGAAATGGGGTGCTGAATCCCACCTTCCAGGGGGACAGCGGCTCCCCCCACCATGCCATAGGTAGATACTATAGGACTGGTAAACTGTGTCCCTGACCCTTTTAACCTGAAGGTTGGTGTGAGCTACATCCTCACCGGGTAATCTATCTTCAATATATTTGATATAATGACTGGCTGCAGGAGAAGCAGAAGTTATGGTGCCTCCTGTATACAGTCACCTGGGTAAATCTGATTGGTCTAAAGGCCCTATTACACTATGGGCCATATTTGGAGCGTTGGCAGCAGACTGCTGTTATCTTCTATGGGCTCCCCAGATGATCTAAAGATTGTCCAGGGAGCCCTTTCCACAGCTCCCCGCTGCCCCCTGCATTTACCTGCTAACTGTTGGCACGTGTAATTGCAGCTGCATTGAGCGGGGAACGAGGAGCAAGCGAGCACTGATCTGACAGGTCTGCACTCACTTGCTCCTGCTGATTGGCCTGTGTAATAGGGCCTAAAGGAAATGTGGTCTCCAGCCTTATGCCCACCCTCAGCATGCCCTGACAGAAATAACTATTAGGACATGCACCTGCTGAAGAGCTGTAGGATGGGAGACTATTCATCTAAAGTAGAGACAGGGGACTCTCGGCCCTCCAGCGGTTGCAAACCTACAGATCCCACCAAGCCTGAACAGCCTAAGCCAAAGCTTTGGCTGTCCAGGTATGATGGGAATTGTAGATTTGCAACCACAGGAGTGCTGGAGGTTCCCCATCCTTTGTCTAAAGTCTATTAATACCTGTGCAAATATCATCCAATGCTGTGGGCACCATGTGAGGAGTAGCACTGCCTACCTGCATCTGTGTTGTTCATCATATCATAGTAAAGTGTTGCTGTGTATAATAGCTTCCTTTTTTATCATTTGTAAATATCATTCCTATCATTACCATTGTTTTAATGCATCATATTCATTCCCATGATTCATCTATGTTACCAACTCTGCTTCCTAACCACCATCTACACTATGGTGTTCAAAGTTATTTACTAAGTTCCTATGTCTGCTGTGTTGAGCATTTTCTGAGTGTGGCTATAGCTGGGAAGAGATATTGTTCTCTAAAGGTGGACCACCGAGGGCAGTGGTGATTATCCCATTTGTCTATATTGTTGATGTATAATGGCCTTGTGTGTCCTCCGTTTCCAGATGTGATGTCTTTTAGTCACCCCGCAGTCAGCATTGAGGATGTGGACTCTGGCAGCATAACAGAAGGTCTAGGATCAGTGGCTCCTATTAAACCCCCTCTGTCCCCCTACAAACATAGGACTCTGACTGTTCCGGGTACTTCCCTGGCAGCAAAGAGGTAATGACTGTCCCAGTCTGCAATGTCCAGTAATCATGTAGCATAGTACTTGATCAGGATTTCCATCTGTACATGTTGTAAACATCTGTAAACATGTTGTTGACATCCTGGGTCCATAAATGGCTGTGGTTTCACAAATTCTTAATAGGTCAGCTCTAGAAGCGAGCAAACTTTGAGCACGCTCAGTTTAGTCCGAACCCGAACTCTGCATTTAATGTTGGCAGAAGAAGTTGGATGCAGCCCTTAGGCTACCTGAAAAACATAAATACAGCCATAGGCTGGGTTCACACGCTGTATGACACCAGCCGTTCTGTGACCCAGCCGTGTCACAGAACGGCTGGTGTCAGTGAAGATCATCCCAACCAGTACCGCTACACAATGGAAAGTGCGGCCAGAACTGCACTTTCCATTGTGTGAGCTGTCCATGAATAGCGGCTGCAAAAAACTGACATGTCAGTTTTTCGTGCTTCTGCTAGGACTCCCAGCCAGAGCGTATACTATGTATATACACTCCCGCCGGGATTCCGTTGACTGCGGTGCAACATAAATTTTCTATTAATCAAGACGTTGTTGCAAATTGGCAACAACGACCGTGATTAATAGAATATTTACTTTGTGTCCATAGGCTGTATCCATGTTTTCCAGAACTCCCTAGGGCTGCATCCAACTTCTTCAGCCGCCGGTAATCAAATGCAGAGCATTGGGGTTCGGATAAACCAGAGCGTGCTTAAAGTTCGCTCATCTCTAGTCAACACTAACCTTTGATATTGCACCATATCTGGAGCTGCTCAGCCTCATTGCTCCGTACATGGCCATCAACCTTGACAGAAAATACTACATGCATAATGTACAAATTTCAGTCCTAATATTCATTCTTACAGTCGGAAGAGGACACAGTCTGAGACAGAAAACATGGATGATGCATTAGAAGCTCCAGAGGAAGAAGAGTAAGTGTGCTTATTACTGGCTGCCATCATCATGTTGTCAGCTTACTTTCTCTTTCCCTTATGACTTCTTGCAGCATTGTTTTGGATCTTCAGGCTCCTTCTGGTTCCTTTGGTTGTCTTCCTCAGTTTAATCCTCTTTTACCTTAAAGAGTCACTGTCGTAAACATTTTTTGCAGAAATCAATAGTCCAGGCGATTTTAAGAAACTTTGTAATTGGGTTACATATATGCCATTATCTGCATTTAAAATAACTTTTCCCAGGTCCCCCCCTCCTCTCCTTTCTGTCATCCACTGCTCATTATTAGGAAATCTCGACTGTTTTACATCTGTCAGATCCTGTCTGTGCTATGGAGAGGGGAGGGGGGAGGAGGAAGGAGGGGGATTAGTCGGGAGCACAGAGCAGAGAACAAAGGATTCACCACAGGGAGCCCTATTCAGAGGTCAGAGAGGTCAGTGCTGAGGTCAGAGGAGAGAGCCTGGTGATGTAGCTGTAAATTAACTCTTTGTTGTCCTGTTTTGGTGCCTCATCTCTCCCCTCTCCATAGAGAACAATGAAGACGAGGGGGGGGGGAGGGTTTGAGGTGTAGAGCTTCAAACTGCTTTTTCATGATAAAAATGCATTTTTCGGCTAATAAACCCAATACAAGGTTTCTTAAAATCGCCTGTACTATTGATTTCTGCCAAAAAATTTTTTATGACAGTGACACTTTAAAGTGTCACTGTCATCATAAAAGACTTTTGACATGTCATAGAGACATGTGAAAAGTTTTGATTGGCCCGGGTCTGAGTGTTCAGACCCATACCTATCGGGAGAATGAGCCAGAAGAAGACCACACTAAGCGCAATCCTCTACCGGTTTTGTGTCACATGATCAGTTGGACTGATAATTTAAGTCTATAGAGCCCAACTGATTATGCTGACACAGAGTGGGGAGTGGATGCACTGCAGTGGGGTCCTCTCCCGGCTCATTCTGACAATCGGTACAGGTCTGAACACTCAGAACCAGACTGATCAAAATGTTTGACATGTCTCTATGACATGTCAGAAGTTTTCTATGATAATTGTGGCACTTTAAATTAACTGGTGTTAGAAAGTTATACAGAGCAGGAGAGGTTTTCTGTTTCAATCTTTTTAAAAATATTTCATATAATAAATGTCAGAATTACAACATCATATTAAAGTTGCATCAAACACTAGCTTATGCTTATACCCTGCGTAGCATATTTGTCTGTTCACACTGATTGTCATTTATGGAAAACTGACAATAAAAATTATCTCATAAAAAAAAAAAAGTTCCATCAAAGATATTTGACCTTTATTATAGACAACACAACTTAGCAACAACATATATAGAATAGCTTGGGATCTGTATTTCTAAAACAGTGTTCATTGGCATAGAACATAGTAATCATCAAAGTAAAAAGAAAACAAGAATAAGAAAAATAATATAACAGGCACTAATGAAAATTATCAAGATGTATGGCCGGAGAGGTTTTCTATAGGGATTTGCTAATGCTTTGGACAATTCCTGACATAGAGGTAGCAGCAGAAAGCACTGTGTAAGACTGAAAAGAATCCACTATGTCCTCCGTGGACATACAGCAGCTGATAAGTACTGGAAGACTTTAAAAAAAAAAAAAAATAGAAGTTATTTACAAATCTATATAACTTTCTGACATCAGTTGATTTGAAAAATTTTCTCCCATCCAACCTCGCGGCGGACGTTTCGGAGGATAAGCTCCCCCTTCCTCATGCGCATGAGGAAGGAGGAGCTTATCCTCCGAAACGTCCGCCGCGAGGTTGGATGGTTTGGACTGAGAGGAGAGCACGTATCAGCCTGTGAGCTCCTTATTATGTCTTGTACGAGAAACCGAATTAAACTGCAAAATTTACAAGTAAAGCCTGCACTCTTGTGAGTATATGTTCTTGCGACTACAGAGAGCAAACATTGAAGAGCTGCAATACAAGGTATTTCTCGTACGCTATACACATCTTATTATATATAATTCCCCCAGAGTACACCTTTAATAAATGTGGAATCTTGTCCTCTTTCTATGAATTCAGGGTTATGGAGCGCTCCGCATCTGCTGTCAGCCGCAGCAGCGCTATCATCACAGAACGGCTACAGGAGCTGGTCCGCCTTTTCAAGGACAGGACGGAGCGAGTGAAGGAAAAACTCATAGACCCTGAGATGTCTTCGGAGGATGAGAGTCCTCCTTCATGTCAGTCTATAATAATCTGAGGCTGGGGGAGAAGGATAGCAGGGGAAACATTAACTCTTCTGTGTTTTCATTTTCTGTAGCACCATCCAAAAAAGCTGATGCTCCACCACCCCCACCTCCTCCTCCACCTCCTGAGGTGAAGAAGCCAGAAGATGCAACTGCTGCAGTGGAGGAGCATTACTGTGAGATGCTGTGCTGCAAGTTCAAGACTCGACCCTGGCGCAAATGCTTCCAAAAGTACAAGTTCCCAGACAGCATTGATCCATTAACCAGTAAGGAGATTTAGGGGGGTGTTCGGTCTAATCTGACTTCTCATGGTGGGTTTAGAGGTAACAGGGATCATAACACACAAAGCGCTGCTATAGTCATTGGAAACAGGTCTGGGAGTGACTAAAACTAACTTTCCTGCCTAGGATTCTAAAGCACAGTGCTAGCCACATATAGGCCCCCACCAATGAACCCTCAAATATAGTACAGATTTCTGGATGCCACAAGTCTGTCCTAATGTTCTTTATGTATAGAGACAATAGATGTGTATATTCTTCTGCATTGCAGCAGGCATTACTTCAGTCTATAGTTCAGAAATTACCTGCCTCACAGAAGGATCTGTGGTCCTCATTGCTGTCTCTTGTGTGCAGACCTCATGTATGTCCTGTGGCTTTTCTTTGTGGTTATGGCGTGGAATTGGAACTGCTGGCTGATCCCTGTGCGCTGGGCTTTCCCATATCAGACACCAACAAACATCCATTATTGGTTATTAATGGACTATCTGTGTGACCTCATCTATCTACTGGATATCGTTGTCTTCCAGGTCCGGCTACAGTTTGTGCGTGGTGGTGACATCATAGTAAGTACCAGGCAACAGCCATAGCAAGTGCTGTTGGTGAATGATTAGCACCATACTGTTCTTTATATCATGTAAATTGTCTGAATAGCCCTACAAATCCTGTATATCATTTATACATCCTTCCTGTTATGTGCATTGTCTATATATCCTTGTATATCATAAATAGTCTATAAA
Source organism: Dendropsophus ebraccatus (assembly GCF_027789765.1). Lineage (NCBI taxonomy): Eukaryota > Metazoa > Chordata > Amphibia > Anura > Hylidae > Dendropsophus > Dendropsophus ebraccatus. Next base: position 100,187,103 of record NC_091457.1, read on the forward strand.
TACCCATAAATCCTGTAGACTGTCAATGTATCCCGCCATATCATCTAAATATATCCCTCTACATCCTGTATATCATATTTATATCATGCTATATGTATATTATCTATATATAACTCTACATCTTGTACATCATTTATATATTCCTCTACATCCTATATATTATCTCTATATTTTCATTTACTTTATAGACAGATAGAAAGGAAATGCGTAAAAACTATATCAAGACTGAGCGGTTTAAGGTAAGTCCTTGGTTTCTGTAAAGATCAGTGCTGGAGTGTTATATTGTTGTCAAGATTGGTGTGACAGACTGTTGGCTATTTCCTTACTAGATGGATGTCATCTCTCTCCTCCCTCTGGATCTTCTCTACTTTAAATTTGGAGTGAAGTCCATCCTGCGTTTGCCACGTATACTAAAGGTGAGTGAATGTGGAGGTGCTGGGCTGCACATCATACACTGCAGGTCAATAACCTATATCATCTTCTATTTCAGTACATGGCCTTCTTTGAGTTTAACAACCGTCTGGAGGCAATTCTGAGTAAAGCGTACATCTACAGGTTAGTGCCTGATGTTCACAGCTCTGCTATTAGGTTCAATGACAATAGATTACATCTGTTGCCTGTTATCTATTACCAGAGTCATACGCACCACTGCCTATCTCCTGTATTGTCTGCACATGAACGCATGCCTCTATTATTGGGCCTCTGACTACGAGGGGCTGAGGTCAACCAAATGGGTGTATGATGGAGAGGGCAACAGGTGAGTAGGGCCTATTCCAACTCTCCGTCACATAGCATCCCCTGCTCCATCTGTCACTGGCACTTTCTGTAAAACTGATTGTATTGTTTGATTTGGCGTCCTTGCTGCCTATATTCTGCTATATTCATTCATTATGTCATATTCTTCAGTTACATCCGCTGCTATTACTGGGCCGTGAAGACTCTAATCACCATTGGGGGCCTCCCAGACCCACAGACACTTTTTGAACTTTGGTTCCAGTTGCTGAATTATTTCATGGGTGTGTTTGCCTTCTCTGTAATGATTGGTCAGGTAAGTAGTGACACAGATCTATGCATTAGTGAACCGATATAGGGAAACATTAATATTGAGGAGCAATGTTACCATTCTGTACTCCTGGTATATCATGTAGTGATTACACTTTCCATGTGTTGTAGATGAGGGATGTTGTGGGTGCAGCAACAGCTGGTCAGACATATTACCGCAGCTGTATGGATAGCACCATAAAGTACATGAACTGCTACAAGATACCACGATCAGTTCAAAACCGTGTGAAGATGTGGTATGAATACACCTGGCAGTCACAAGGCATGCTGGGTAAGAGCTGATGCCTGTGTATCAGGATTTGCATGTCAGATTGATCACACTGTTGTCAATGTGTTTGACACCTCTGTTGGCAATCATTGGTGGTCAGGTCATGCCCCACAGTATAATAACCTTTCTCTTATATTAATCTAGATGAGTCAGAACTGATGGTTCAACTTCCTGATAAGATGAGGTTGGATCTCGCCATTGATGTAAATTACAACATTGTTAGCAAAGTGGTGCTCTTCCAGGTAAGGGCTGCAGCTTTTCTTTTGTCCACATTCTGTTTTGCCCCCTTCCCGAAAGGTTGTCGTTATTACCCATTGCTGGGTAACTATCTCCATTTCACTTGGCAGGGTTGTGACCGCCAGATGATTTACGACATGCTGAAAAGACTTCGCTCTGTCGTTTACCTGCCGGGAGACTATGTGTGTAAGAAGGTGCGCTGAAATGTTGTAGTGTTATATGACCTCACTGCTAGGGCTGTTACATCACCACATAAAGCCAGTGATTATACACCAAAAGGTTTCTGTGACTTTTATGAACGCAGCTTTCAAGTTTACACTATGTCAATGACCTAGATGTACAATGTCTTTTATAGGGAGAAATTGGACGTGAAATGTACATCATAAAAGCTGGACAGGTGCAGGTCTTAGGTGGCCCAGATGGACAGACAGTGCTGGTCAGCCTAAAGGCTGGATCTGTGTTTGGAGAAATCAGGTAAATGTAAAAAGTAGTTGCATACATATGCAGACACATATTTTCTGCTGAGGTCTGACAGAAATTAGTGCATGAAGCCAGGTAATAAAATTGTTCATTTTCATCCCTCGAAGTGCAGCACAGGGGCTGGATGGTTAGTATTGCAGCACTGGGTTCCTGGGCCTAAATCTTGAGTGCAGTGGTACCTCGGTTTTTAAACTGCTTGGAACTCAAACAGTATTTTCAAGGAAAGTTTGCTTTGGTTTTCAAACTCTTACTCAGTTCTCAAACACTTTTTCGGGCACCCAGTCTTGAAGTACAGTAATATTGTGGTATTCGAACGAAAATTTACCTGGAAGAAACAATTCAAACTTTGCTCAGTATCTGAACGTTCTTGCGAGCATGGATCATGGGCTGTACATGGCGAGTTTAGCACTGGTGAGGCTTCACATACAGGACTGTATAAGACTGCTGGAGTGCATATACAGTACAGTAGTAGTACAAACAGTGCACCACCATCTCCCATCCTTTACAGTGCTGGGATGGAAGGGGGACTCTATACAGTAAAGGATGAGTGAGGAGTTAGTAACTACTGTACTATAATTGCTGGTTTTGTTAAATGTTTCTTGTTTATAATGTATTGTACTGTATAGTGCTCTTTTGTACTGTACTGAAGTGATTACACTGGGCACTTTTCAATGTAATAAACGATAATGTAGTTAATTATTGGTGGGTGCTGGAATCAATTAAACACATTACATTATTTCCTATGGGAAAACACTTTTTGGTTCTCAGACTGCTCGGTTCTCAAACTGCCCTCTCTGAGGTACTACTGTATTACAGCCCTGAGTTCCTGGGCCTGCATCTAGAGGACAAGATCAGCAAGAAGTTTTTATGTTTCCTATGTGTGTGCCAGATTTCCCACCTACACCTAAAGTTCCCAGATCAAAATGCCTTCTTAGGAATTAGGTCTTTAAGAGAAAAATTAGATTGTGAGCCCCACTGGGACAGGACTGTGTGCCCATCTGTAAGGTCAGACATTGTGCTTTATCTCCATACATAAATTTTGCTGTTTGCTGCACTCATGTGTTTTGCATCTTTCAGTTTGCTGGCAGTTGGTGGAGGAAACAGGCGAACAGCAAATGTAGTTGCTCATGGATTCACCAACCTGTTTATCCTGGACAAAAAGGATCTTAATGACATTCTCACTCACTACCCCGAGTCTCAGAAGGTTCTTAGAAGGAAAGCAAAGTAAGTAAAACAAATTATAAGGACTTCTATTTGGCCATTCACTTGCCAATAGTCACCAGTAGCACCATAGCAGAACTGGAAACAATTAGATAACCAAAGGCTGACAGCATCAGTAATGGATGGCAGAAAGATGTCACCAGTGTATAAAAAGGAGAGACACTGGCAGTCATGGATAAAAATACAGCAGGACATATAGATAGAGATAGGGACAATGGGAGAGGGTAATTTATAGATTGAAATAGAAACCATGCAAGTCATAAATAGAAATATAAAAGCACCAATAGACACACAGGTGGCATCAGTCATGGATTGTGATAGAGACTGAAAGACTCATATAAAGATAGAGAGGACATTAGTCATGTAAAGAACTGTACAGAAGTATCAGTTGTAGATAAATATAGAGCCAGCACCATGCATGTGTAGAAAAAATGAATCAGTCATAGATAAAAGACAATGCCAGTCAAGGGATAGTAATGGAGGTGCCATTGGGTCACCCCAAAAGATGCGATCAACGAATTTTCCTTTTTTGTTTGAACATTGCCGTGTTTACACCAGAAGATTATCAATCAAATTCAAACAATTTGACGATTTATTGCATGATGATCGCCCCGTGTAAAAAGCCCTTAAGATCAACTCTTGTATCAGTTTAATATCTGATACGTCCCCTATCTGGGGACTATATATGAAATGGATTTTTAGAACAGGAAGATTAAAAAACGGTGTCAATCATAAGTAGGAGGAGGGATTGTGATACTCAAAGGGGCAGTGCTAGTCACAGGTGGGAGAGACAATATCATTTATAGACTCATCAACATCCATTGTGAGTGACTTTGTTGATCACTGTATGAGATACTGTAATGAACTGTATTCTGCCTATAGAAAAATGCTTAAAAACAGCAACAAACAAAAAGAGGAGGGTCCGCAGCAAAAGGGTTTCCAGCATATTATCCCACCAAGACCAGAGACTCCAAAGCTACTGAAAGCTGCTGTTGCTGCCACAGAGAGGATGGGTTTCAAAGGACTGTCTAAAATAAGACGCCAACTAAGAGTGAAAAAAACGGTGGAGGTAAGAAAAGAAAAGAAGATAATAGAGAAGAGGGAACTGTAGAAGTAATCAAGAAGAGGTTGTATAGAATTGGTATTGCACTAGAGGTGGTTTTAATGAGGGGGTTCAAAACAGATAGGTGAGGTAATGGAGAGGGGATTGTAGCAGAGGTGGCTGTAGTGGACAAGAGGCAATAGTAGGGAGGTGGTGGTTGGGCTCAGTTTTCCTATCATGGCTGCTCAGAGGCTACATAGGTTTTCCCCAGAATGCAACATTTTATAGTTGGAATTTGTTTAACACTTTGGGAGTTTCCCGTGTTGAATGAGATTACTGTCCATGCTCAGGGTCCTATGTGGCTTCTTATAAGTGGAGTATTATTCTGGGGTTAGGAAACTAGAAAAAAAATACCCCTGTAAATTTTAAGTAATGAGGAAACATCTACCTTTCCCTGTGCTATCTGCAGCCTACAAGAAGCAGCCCTGTCCCACCAGGATCTCCTGTGCATCGCCGCTCTCCAGTACCTGCAACTAAGTCAGAGGAAGAGGAGCCTGCAGAAATCGTAGCAGAGTCTACAGATAATACAGTATTTATAAGGGTCAGCCCATCCCCACGGGGAGATGAGCAGATCCTGTCTGTGGAAGTTACTGCCCCTGAGGAGGACAAGAAGTGAGAAGAGGCACAGCATACATTAGGCTTGGAGTACCTTGAGAAGGAACGAGAAAGACAGACAGCATAAAAGAACACAAGCCTGGAAGCTTCTCATTTGCAATTAGCACTTAATGCTCCATAGCTGCAATATGGGAATTGTGGGCGGTTCCTTGTACATGAATCCTGACATCTTGGTGGATCCACATGTGGAAGTAGTGGTCATAGTCCATCTAGATTAACATGCAAGGTTAACCATAGCCTGCCCTTAGACCCTGCGTGATTAGGGATATGGCTTGCGCACACAAGCTGGATGTGGCCTCCAGGTCTAGTCATGCTTTTCTAGGACTAAGAAAATTGTATCAGACCTGTGGGAGAACATAGTCCTGTCAGGGGCTGCCTGACGCTAATAGACTGGGCTAAGGCCATGCTGGCTTTGCCATGCGTAGTCCCCTACTTCTCTAGAGCTGTTGTGAATAGACAGAATAGATTGGGCATAATTTGACTTTGGCAAACTTTGCCCTATTGAACTTTGAGCAGCAGGATGAAACAGCTGTATATATAAGATCACAAGACATGTCTATCATGAGTTGAAGGTTCTTGGGCACAACATCTTGCTACTGCTGCAGAGAGATTCACGAGCTTCTGATCATCTCCTGTAGTGTGGCAGCTACATCCAGCCACAAAAGATGAGCTGCACCCACCAAGAGGGAACAGATGGACAGAAAAGCAATAGCTACAGGCACAAGATGGTTTTTCCTTTTGGAACATTGTTGTTGATTTGCAGCCCAACCTGCAGTGTGTGCAGAGAATCTGCTGCTGTCCCCCATCCTCGTGTAGTGGGGGCAATGGTTGTCACACCTTCAGATTAGTCACCTTCTTAGGCACCTTCTTCGAATTTCTTAGATGTTAAAATTAGATTTTTAAAATAAAAGTAATGGCACCAGCCAGTCCATGTTGTTGTGTTGTTGTTATCACCATCATCATCATACTATTGAATAGTGTGATGGAGTATTTACACTCTACAGCTGGCTATATGGATGACATTTACCAGAGTATGCACAAAATGGTAACTCTCTGGCCTCCTATGACCATAACACCTTTACAGAAAATTCCCAAATCCATCATATCCAAGAAGACTGGAGGACGTAATCACTACCAAAGGTGTTTTTTTAACTATCCTTTTACAAGGCCTGATATGCAGCTGCGTATGGCTGCAAATGAGTGCTAATCAGTAAGATCTGTGCTCACTTGTACTGCCTTTACAAGGTAAGAATAATCGAGCTGCAGGGGCGTAGCTACCACCATAGCAGCCATAGCGGCTGCCATGGGGCCGGCCACATCGGGGGGCCCCGTTGCCCGCTCTTGCAATGCACTGGGCTCCCTGAGCAATCATCATTTAAAGCACCAGGTAGCCGAGTGGACCTCGCAGGTTCTGCAAATGTCCCTTTAACTGCAAGAACTCCTGACAAGCGCTTGCAGTTATGACTAGACTTGATGGTTTAGTGGTCAGTCGGGAGGGGGCTAGGGCAATCAAAAGTTTTCTATGTGGCCCAGCCATTTCTAGTTATGCCCCTGTCAAGCGACCAGGCAGTACAAATGATCATTGTATTGTTTGTGCGGCCATTTAACCCCTACACAACAGCCATACAGCTCTCTATGTTCCTACTGCCGATGGTCCTTGCAATGAGAATGTATATATATATATGTTACTGCCGTAAAGGTTTTAATGTGTACAGGGCTGCTTCATTGTTATCAGCCTGCACACATTAGTGTCCCAGGAGCCAGGGATAATGAAAGGCAGCCGCCTGCCATAAACCCCTTAAATGCCCCAATCTATAGCGATCGCAGCGTCAGCGCAGGAGTAAGTGACTCCTCGTTGACTCCTCCTGAGAACTTGTCGTTGACTAGTTGGGACTAGTACCTAAGTATTGCACAGCTTCTCTTTATCTTGCACTCTCTTCTCACCCACTCAAAGCAAACGTTACAGATGCAGTAGAAGATGCTGTAGCCGGAGACTATACTTCATCTGGTCCCCGCTCCGGCTTGCTTCGGGGTTCACATCCTGCTCGGACAATCAGTACGCTGCCCCGCCGATGTGCATCCTGCTGCGAGTTTGTCTGCTTATAGAGTTTACTGGGTAGGGATCTGCAGTGGATCTCGCTGCAAATACGCAGCAAGAAATCCGCTGCGGATCCGATAAGTGTGAACGTACCCTTAAGGGGGTTTTACAACCAAAATATACTATTGAGCTGCATACTGGATAGCTCATTATTCACTTATCGGGGGGATCCAACACCCGGCACCAACGCCAATTAGTTATTCAGCGCCTGCACTATATATTGAATAGGCCTTAAGCTGTTGGCTCAGTTGACTGTGTGGTAGCCGGACCTAGTTACTGCAGCTCAGATGCCATTTACTTGAACAGGAGCTAAGCTGCAGTTACAACTCCCCACTGCTACACAGTAAACAGCCCCAACTGCCTTTTGCCCTGTTTACTGTATAATGCATGTGCTGAACAATTGATTGCCATAGGTGTTGGGTGTTAGCTCTCCCCGATCAGTGACTAATGATTTATATCCTTCCCAAAAAAAACCTTTAAGTCAATGCAATAGTTTACATTTTCCGTTTCAATAAATTAGCAAAGATTTCCAACGGTCTGTTTTCACATTCTCATTGTGGGGTATTGAGTTTACAATGCACACAAAGCCGCAACATAACAAAATGTGACAAAGGGGTCAGAAGACTTTCTGAATGCATTGTGCATGATGCAGAGCCATACCGTGCGACCAGCAGTAAATGTGCACATAATTTGTCATATAGGACGGGAAATGTGATAAATCTGTGGTTGAAAAGGAAATGTTACATCAGATGATATTAGGAAACCGCAGACAGAACATGAAGAGACAAAACCACTGCAGTCATGATCAAACCCACAGATAATATTTCATAGAGCTATTGTGCACAGCCCCATAGATACTGAACAGAGGTGCTATTGTGTTTTGTTTGTATATTCATAACAGAAGTGCTACTACATTGAGAACAAATGATATGCTACTATGCAGTGCTCTTATACACAGGAAATGATTAGGGGGTTATTGGAATAATACCTCCCTTCCCAAACCCCCCCCCCCCCCACAAATTCCTTTTTTAAGAAAGACATCAGGTAGCTGTATGTCGATTATAAACAGAGTATCTGTAATCAGTAATCTATACTTGTCATATGTCATATGCAGTATTAAAGGGGTTATAAAGGTTTTGTAACTCAGTTCCATTGAAGTGAATGGAGCTTAATTGCAAACCACATCTGAACTGGAGACAAGAGTCGTGTTGTCTCTAGAACAAAATTGGTCATGTTTTCGTAGTGCTGGATAACCCCTTTAAGCTAGTCCCTATTTGCACTGCCCCATCTCGGGATTGACAAATTTGTAATGTACAGCTACCCCTGGTTCCTATAGGGCAGTGCTTCCCAACCTTTTCCACCTCGGGGCACACCTTGGGAAAAAACATTTCCTCGGGGCACCCCTACTAAATAATGTTCTACAAAATAAGAAAACCGTCATACAGTGACTCACAGGTGACGTCTTCTTTGATCTGAGGAGTCACTTTCCCTTTTCCTCTCCATCCGCCATGATGATTTCTTCCAGCTACTTTTCATCTCTTCAGAACCTGCAAGACAAACAATTTAGGCTCCGCACATTTCTAGCAACTTCCTTCCCTTTCTCCCTCCTGTCGGCTCCCAAAGTAACTGCGCTGTTTAATGTTATGTGCAGTAAAGCGAGTAGGAATGTGGGATGCCCCCTGTATGTAGGATCCCCCGCTGTGCCCCCATGAGCTAATAATGCCCCCAGAGTTGCCCCCATGAAGTAATAATGCCCCCAGAGGTGCCCCCATGAACTAATAATGCCCCCAGAGGTGCCCCCATGAATTAATAATGCCCCCAGAGGTGCCCCCATATACTAATAATGCCCCAGGGGTGGCCTCCATATACTAATAATGCCCCCCAGAGGTGCCCCCATATACTAATAATGCCCCCAGAGGTGCCCCCATGAGCTAATAATGCCCCCAGAGGTGCCCCCATGAACTAATAATGCCCCCAGAGGTGCCCCATGAACTAATAATGCCCCCAGAGGTGCCCCCATATACTAATAATGCCCCCAGAGGTGCCCCCATATACTAACAATGCCCCCAGAGGTGCCCCCATATATTAATAATGCCCTCAGAGGTGCCCCTATATACTAATAATGTCCCCAGAGGTGCCCCCATATATTAATAATGCCCCCAGAGGTCCTCCTCTTCGGGCTCCATCTTGCGAGCCGCAGGGACGGGACTTCCGGAAGGCGTGATGACGTCACATCATCACGCCTGCCGGAGAGGTCACGTCCCGGCCTCCCCATAGGCTGCTGGCATGAAGTGCCGGCAGCCTATGGGACTGAATATAGGAGCAGGATGCTGACACTTCCTGCTCCTATATTCTGCTTACTTTAATGTTCCGCCCGCTCATAGTGCGGGCGGAACATCAAAGTGATCCGTGCATTCCGAGAAGCTGCGCGGCCGCAGCTTCTCGGGATGCTTAAAGAGACAGCGCACATTTTCCACCAGGATCCCGCGGCACCCCTGGCGGGTTCTCCCGTCACGCCAGTGTGCCGCGGCACCCCGGTTGGGAAACGCTGCTATAGAGCATTCTCATAAATCCGCATAAGCACAAATTATATAAGGGGGTTCACCATCCCCTGCTTATTCTATGTTATGGAGTCCAGTGGGCGGTGGACTCTTTAGCATGGAAACTTCAGAGATTTCAATTTACAAGTTATATTGAATCTTTTCTCATAAAGATAAATATCAATCTGTTCAGCTTCTTCTGCTCTATAACAAGGTTCTGATAGCTTTGGTGGCATTTTCATGGTGATGGCTTCCCTTTGACACTAGAACAAAGTTACATTTACTTGAAGCATAAGCCTTTTCTGGTAAAATTCTCTATGAATCTGGTGTCTCACACGCCTATCTTCCAATTTGAAATACTTAAGTTGAATCCTAGATGGCAGCATTCAGCATCATACAAACAGAACATACATAGTGGCACTGTGCACTTTCTACGCATATAGACAGAAACTAAGAATGTCATGCGTTGTATTGTTTTGCTGACGTTGAGCTCATCATCGGTACGCAGGAACCTGAAGATCCACATTCTCATTAATGACTCTTTGGCTGAGGAAACAGAAATCAGGAAGAGGACTATTCAAGGATTTCTACATCCAGTAACATCACATTGACATCACTTTTCGAGGTTCTGCCTTCAGTATACATCATAATATAATGTTAAGTAAGGTATTCTGACTCATAGTTTGCTGTACTTTAAGTATGGCCATAGACTTTAAAAAAACACATGTCGTCCACTTGTGACTGTTTGGTAGTCCACTACACAATTTACACAACACAGAAAGTGCCCACAATATACGTAGACACAGAGGAGTTTAACTACTATGTGGGAGCATAGAGAGGCCTAACTACTATATGGGAGCACTGAAGAGCCTAAGTACTATATGGAGGCATATAGAAGGCCTAACTACTACATGGAGGCACAGAGGGTCCTGACTAGTATATGAGGTCACGGAGGGGGGGGGGCTATTTTCTATATGAAGGCACAGAGGATGCATGTCTTTTATATGAAGGCACAAATCAAGTCTTTCTACTATGCTTGGGCAAAGAGGGGACCTAAGTACTGCTTGAGGGTCCAAACTGGACCTAAATACTACATGGGGGCAGAAAGTGGGCATAGCAGTAGCGGATTATAATAGGTCCTTTTTGGGCGGTAGCCCGGGACCTGAGCTCAAAGGGGGCTCTTGGCCACCCAAAAAGACTGATACTTTTAGTGGTGTATTGTCTCCCGGCTACATTTCTGCCATGATTTGCGAAAAATCGCTGATTTTTTACCGCAATTTTGAACAAATCAGGGCATCATGACATTATCTATGCTGTACTATGAACACTACACTAGTTGCCATAGTTACAGTGTGGGTGGGGGACCCAGGCTTGGTCAACAGCCCGGGTCCTATGGTAAAGTTAATCCGCCCCTAGGGCACAGTGTGGAGCAATACAGATAGGGAGTTTGTATAGAGATGAGGTGAGGATGGTGTTGGAGCAAAAAGCCTAAAATGCTTGTCTGGCAGATTTTGTGGGGACAAGTTGTGGCAGGGAGATGGCCAGGCCAGATGGAGAAGAGTAGATGCCCCGTGTGAGTCACTAGATGTAACTGCACTGTTATCACTTATATGGTGTGCAGAGCCTGTTTACCTTTGGAATTTACCTCTGTATGGGTCAGTGAATGGGGAAACACTGGTCTTTGCATAGTGGGTTTTATTTAGTAATGGTATGGTGGTATTAATCACTATGTGGTGGTAATGGTGGTGATCACTGTGTGGTGAATATTTACATGGTATGGCTATGGGGGTGTGGCATGTTATCTTGAATGTCCCTCTTTGCTCTCAGCAAACATTGGTTGGTACGCACCGCAGGGATGGTACTTCTATGGATTACACAGAGGGGTGGGCACTCTTTCAGTACATGACACAGTGTAATTGATCACACAGCGGGGACTGTCCCCCTGTACTGTTATATTAGACCTGAGTTCTACACAGTAATATAGCTCTATTAGTGCTGAGTATACAGAGGTGAACAGAATCTTCAACAGTTTCCTCCAGTCCACTTTGGCATGTCTTCACTACAACCTTGGCTGCTCCCCACTTGCTCTGTGAGCTGCCCACCGCACCTCCATTTCGCTGTCAGTTCTGCCACAATGAGGCTTCGATCCTCTTATAGTGGGACAGATGGAGCCATCAGAGACAAGGATTATTGGCTGCTGGGATTACTCAGGATATGCAGATTAATCCTATAATCTGGTCACCTGCGTCATCTCATGTAGATGGATCCGTCCATTGCTCAGGACTGCTGGAAGCTGGGATGCAGCAGGCAGGATGGATGTCCTGTGCTGCCTCCTTGTTACTGGCATCCAGAACTTTCTGAGAGGCCACAGTGCAAGAAATCCTTATATCAATGGATGTAAAAGGGACAGAAGAAAAAAGGTGCTGCCACTACCATCTTGTGCGATGATGGAGAAGTCAGGGGTGATGGAGAAGTCAGGGGTGATGCTGCAGGTAAGAGACCACTCTGTCTACTGACCCTGTGCATTATATTCATAGTGACTTGAAGTGATCACTAGTGTTCTGCACAAGGCATCTGCCTTTTTTGGGTGTCACAGAAGAAGATTGTCACCTGATCTCCCTTCAGCCAATCACAGGATACAAAAGATTATGGCCACAGACATCACATGCAACAGGAGCTGTGATTGGTTCATGTACCCCACATTGCGCTTACTTTTTAAACACTTAGGGATGGGGATGATACATTGCGTGTGTGAGACAGGAGGATTAAATAGTGAGCTCCTGGGATCAGACATGACGGGAGACATACAAAGTATTGGAATTAGAGATTAGATTGTGAACCACCAAGCACAGTTATTATAGGGGGAATAAATTCTAAGATGCACCAGGCTGTGACAATAACAGGAGCATTTGTTATTATAATTAGCTTGCTCATGGTAGTACTAGATGTATGGTGTTGCTCATGGTAGTACTAGATGTATGGTGTCGCTCATGGTAGTACTAGATGTATGGTGTTGCTCATGGTAGTACTAGATGTATGGTGTTGCTCATGGTAGTGCTAGATGTATGGTGTTGCTCATGGTAGTACTAGATGTATGGTGTTGCTCATGGTAGTACTAGATGTATGGTGTTACTCATGGTATTACTAGATGTATGGTGTTGCTCATGGTAGTACTAGATGTATGGTGTTACTCATGGTATTACTAGATGTATGGTGTTGCTCATGGTAGTACTAGATGTATGGTGTTGCTCATGGTAGAACTAGATGTATGGTGTCACTCATGGTAGTACTAGATGTATAGTGTTGTTCATGGTAGTACTAGATGTATGGTGTTACTCATGGTATTACTAGATGTATGGTGTTGCTCATGGTAGTACTAGATGTATGGTGTTGCTCATGGAAGTACTAGATGTATGGTGTTGCTCATGGTAGTACTAGATGTATGGTGTTGCTCATGGTAGAACTAGATGTATGGTGTCGCTCATGGTAGTACTAGATGTATGGTGTCGCTCATGGTAGAACTAGATGTATGGTGTTGCTCATGGTAGAACTAGATGTATGGTGTCGCTCATGGTAGTACTAGATGTATGGTGTCGCTCATGGTAGAACTAGATGTATGGTGTTGCTCATAGTAGTGCTAGATGTATGGTGTTGCTCATGGTAGTACTAGATGTATGGTGTTGCTCATGGTAGTACTAGATGTATGGTGTTGCTCATGGTAGTACTTGATGTATGGTGTTGTCGAGTAAGCATTGAGGGGACTTTAATCAGCTGATCCGCGGGGATGCCAGGATTCGGATGGATGGACATATAAATGGATGGACATATATATGGATAATATTAATAACTAGATTTGCATTTCCAGGGAAATACATAGTGCTTGAAAAGAGCGCCCCTTTACCAGTGACTTCCATTTAACTTTAATCCTGGGTGCCGTCCCTTTAAGAGCGACTTGGGTCCCATCCCTTTAAGAGCAACTTGGCTCCCGTCCCTTTAAGAGCGACATGGGTCCCTTTAGGAGCGACCTGGGTCACTTTAAGAGCGACGTGGGTCCCTTCGCTCTTGAAGGGACCCAGGTCACTCTTAACGGAACCCAGGTCGCTCTTAAAGGGACCCAGGTCGCTCTTAAAGGTACCTAGATCACTCTTAAAGGGTCCCAGGTCGCTCTTAAAGGTACCCAGGTCGCTCTTAAAGGGACCCAGGTCTCTCTTAATGGAACCCATTTCGCTCTTAAAGGGACCCAGATCACTCTTAAAGGGACCAATTTCACTCTAAAAGGGCCCCAGGTCGCTCTTAAAGGGCCCCCGTTGCCCTTAAAGGGACCCAAATGGCTTTTAAAGGGACCCAGGTCGCTCTTAAAGGGACCCATTTCGCTCTTAAAGGGACCCATTTCGCTCTTAAAGGGACCCAGATCGCTCTTAAAGGGACCAATTTCACGCTTAAAGGGACCCATTTCACTCTTAAAGGGACCCAGTTCGCTCTTAAAAGGACCCATTTTGCTCTTAAAGGGACATATTTCGCTCTAAAAGGGACATATTTCGCTCTAAAAGGGACATATTTCGCTCTTAAAGGGACCCAGGTCGCTCTTAAAGGGACCCAGGTCGCTCTTAAAGGGACCCAGGTCGCTCTTAAAGGGACATATTTCGCTCTTAAAGGGACCCAGGTCGCTCTTAAAGGGACCCAGGTCGCTCTTAAAGGGACCAATTTCACTCTTAAAGGGACCAATTTCATGCTTAAAGGGACCAATTTCGCTCTTAAAGGGACCCAGGTCGCTCTTAAAGGGACCCATGCTGCTCTTAAAGGGACATATTTTGCTCTTAAAGGGACATATTTTGCTCTTAAAGGGACATATTTCGCTCTTAAAGGGACATATTTTGCTCTTAAAGGGACCCAGGTCGCTCTTAAAGGGACCCATTTTGCTCTTAAAGGGACCCATTTCGCTCTTAAAGGGACCCAGGTCGCTCTTAAAGGGACCCAGGTCGCTCTTAAAGGGACCCATTTTGCTCTTAAAGGGACCCAGGTCACTCTTAAAGGGACCAATTTCACGCTTAAAGGGACCAATTTCGCTCTTAAAGGGACCCAGGTCGCTCTTAAAGGGACCCAGGTCGCTCTTAAAGGGACATATTTCGCTCTTAAAGGGACATATTTTGCTCTTAAAGGGACATATTTTGCTCTTAAAGGGACCCAGATCGCTCTTAAAGGGACCCAGGTCACTCTTAAAGGGACCAATTTCACGCTTAAAGGGACCAATTTCGCTCTTAAAGGGACCCAGGTCGCTCTTAAAGGGACCCAGGTCGCTCTTAAAGGGACATATTTCGCTCTTAAAGGGACATATTTTGCTCTTAAAGGGACCCAGATCGCTCTTAAAGGGACCCAGATCGCTCTTAAAGGGACCCATTTCGCTCTTAAAGGGACCCAGATCGCTCTTAAAGGGACCCAGATCGCTCTTAAAGGGACCCAGATCGCTCTTAAAGGGACCCAGGTCGCTCTTAAAGAGACCCAGGTCGCTCTTAAAGAGACCCATTTTGCTCTTAAAGGGACCCATTTCACTCTTAAAGGGACCCAGGTTGCTCTTAAAAGGACCCATTTTGCTCTTAAAGCGACATATTTCGCTCTTAAAGGGACCCAGGTCGCTCTTAAAGGGACCAATTTCCCTCTTAAAGGGACCAATTTCGCTCTTAAAGGGACCAATTTCGCTCTTAAAGGGACCCAGGTCGCTCTTAAAAGGACATATTTTGCTCTTAAAGGGACATATTTCGCTCTTAAAGTGACCCAGGTCGCTCTTAAAGGGACCCAGGTTGCTCTTAAAGGGACCAATTTCACGCTTAAAGGGACCAATTTCGCACTTAAAGGGACATATTTTGCTCTTAAAGGGACATATTTCGCTCTTAAAGGGACATATTTTGCTCTTAAAGGGACCCAGGTCACTCTTAAAGGGACCCATTTTGCTCTTAAAGGGACCCATTTCGCTCTTAAAGGGACCCAGATCGCTCTTAAAGGGACCCATTTTGCTCTTAAAGGGACCCAGATTGCTCTTAAAGGGACCCAGGTTGCTCTTAAAGGGACCCAGGTCGCTCTTAAAGGGATATATTTCGCTCTTAAAGGGACATATTTCGCTCTTAAAGGGACCCAGGTCGCTCTTAAATGGACCAATTTCACTCTTAAAGGGACCAATTTCGCTCTTAAAGGGACCAATTTCGCTCTTAAAGGGACCCAGGTCGCTCTTAAAGGAACATATTTTGCTCTTAAAGGGACCCAGGTCGCTCTTAAAGGGACATATTTTGCTCTAGAAGGGACCCAGGTTGCTCTTAAAGGGACCAATTTCGCTCTTAAAGGGACCTTGGTCGCTCTTGAAGGGACATATTTCGCTCTTAAAAGGACCCAGGTCGCTCTTAAAAGGGACCCGGGCCGCTCTTAAAGGGACCCAGGTCGCTCTAGCGACATGGGTCTCTTTAAGAGCGACATGGGTCCCATACCTTTTGGAGTGTCCTGTCCCTTTAAGAGCGACTTGGATCCCTTTAAGAGCTACATGGGACCCTTTAAGAGCGACTTGGGTCCCGTCCCTTTAAGAGCGACTTGGGTCCCGCCACTTTAAGAGCGACTTGGGTACCTTTAAGAACGACTTGGGTCCCTTTAAGAGCGACATGGCTCCCGTCCCTTTAAGAGCAACTTGGGTCCCTTTAAGAGCGACATGGCTCCCGTCCCTTTAAGAGAGACTTGGGTCCCTTTAAGAGCGACTTGCGTTCCTTTAAGGGTGACCTGGGTCCCTTTAAGAGTGATCTGAGTACTTATAATGGTAAAGACCATTGCTCGGTTACCATGACAATCTTACTCATGTCAGGGTGACAAAATCGTTAAGGACCTTCCATATATTACATCTTCTATTGGCCAATAGTGGACATGTGACTGTGGATGGTGTGATACATTGCATGACGAGACCTTACAGTTCCTATTGGCTGCTATATTTCAGCTATTTGCATATGTGCTGTGATTGGCTGTTAGCGGTTAGAGTGTGGCCATTATTTGCAATGGGCCATTATTTTCTATGGGAAATTTGGGGTCGTTTAACGTAAATTTCTTAAAAACAACAAATCCGATCGAAACGAAAAATAGATAGCACACCACACACCGCCGAGGGCTTTGTAACGCAGTTTGAACGGAGTCTGTGCACAAAGCGGTTCGGGCTGTATTACGTGCAGAAAAATGGCTGGAAGAAAAAGAAGAAGAATACGGATTACAATATAGTGCTTTTCAAGCACTATAATAATATTTATTTGTATAATGCCAGATTTCGCAGCACGTTTTTAAAAAATATATATATAAGTACAATACAGGTTATAATTTTATTAAATTATACAATAAATAAATTAAAATAAAATTACAGAATTAGAGACCTTCTCACGAGAGCATACAGACTAGGATGACTGGGAGTGACACGAGAGGCAACAAATGCTTTATTTGTCAGTGTTCCAGTCATTGTACAAGTACAAGTCTTAAAGTGCCTATAGCTGATTGGGCGAGCCAGTCACACGGATAGATAAATGAATGAGCAGAGGGTTGGATGAAGGCACAATACAACATCTGTCCAGGAGCAGGAATTAATATAGTCTCTCAGTACCTTTCACCGTCCATGTTTAGTATTTATGGTTGGGGCAGTGTGTGATCTCCGCATTCCTATAGTCACCCACCTGTGTCTCATCAATTATTGGCGATGCTCCATGTTATCAGTAGATGTACTTCTGAGAAAAACATTGCATATATTGCAGCTTCTGGGTGTGAGGACTTGTTAAAACTTGTCAGCACACACACCTTATGATGTTAAAAAAATGTGAGAAATTCAACTGTCAGGAATTGTCCCATTGCTAATGTGGCAGTAACAAGACTGCACGTCAGAAAATAATGCTCACATGAGGCCAAGCATTGAGTTAACATCTAATGAAGCTATTGATGCTATTTTTATAAGAAAAAAAAAACCTTTGACAGATATGATAAACTAAAACATTACCGCATAAACATAAAATCAATATAATATTCCTTCAGAAGAAAAGAGACCAAACTAAACCAATGCCACTTGAGCCAGCCCTGTAATACTATATTAACAACCATCTCTTAAACTCCCCCATACTCCATAATGCTTAAAAACCATAAACATCAATATAAATCATTACGCTCTTACTATGCCTTTATTATAATATTTAAATACACACACATTCTCAAACTGCAACACAAACCAAAATTAGCTGAACTCCCAAACCTAGAATTAAGTCAGACTGACTCAAACTGCAAACAAGCCAGTCTGGCCTACATATTATAACATATTAGACATGCTTAAATAACCTAATTAACCCACCCATAGACAAACAAAACGTGTCAGATGTATCAGGCCCAACTGCTTTCAACTAAAGAAATATTACCCTAGCTAATAATACCATGTATACACCTACATGCCGAAATAATATGATATATAAATGATAAATCAGATAAAATCTAATGGTGATTTATTTCTATATCCAAAAGATAATACATCCATCCGTGATGCTGCGTTTCAGGACCATTTCCCAGACATCCTGTACTACTGACCCATCCTGTCACTACTCACTTGCATCTTACGGTTTCTGTAGGGGTTGGGCAAGTGTTATCTCTCGAAATTCCTCTCTAAAACCAAAGAGTTGTGCCTAACATTCAGACACCTCATGAGCAAGGTTTTCACTCTGGAGAGCCCTTCTCTGCTTCCTTCAATGCAGACTACGTAAGGGTACCTGACTCTGAAACAAATTGTCAAAGGCCCATTTTACTTCCCCTCCTGAAGATTGAATTCAGACTCCAATAGCCTTTTCCTATCTGAGGGGTTTCTGTCACATTTAAGGAAAGCAAAATTTGACTGTGGTCGGAGAACTCCACCTCAATCATGCACACTGTAAAAGAGTCTGCTTCCTCCTTTAAATAAAACCTGCCTGATCTAAATCTGCAGCTACGTAAATGAAAGGGGCTATAATAACTATGCTATTGAGAGCCACACTATCATAAGCAAGCTTTGACACCCCTTGAGTCTTGAGACCTCACAACACTATTGAATTCTCCACCAAAGATCACCTACCAACTCGTAAAAAGAAAGAACTTAATCCCCAATTTACCAAGCTCTTTATGAGAGTAGAAAGTGCCCTAATACATTTTTAAAAGAATTGGATCCATTGGCTAATACTTGAGGTCACAAATGTTTAAACTTCATATATTTTATTTGCACTTTAGGTAACTGTAGGACTGGGAGAGTGGTGGAGGTGGGGGAGGGGGGGCTTTTGTATGTGTGAGTGTGTTAACTAAATAATGTTCTGTAATGTGTAATGTTTTGTTTTTGTTGTCAGTCTATTTGATATTCTGCAACTTTTTCTTGGTGGTTACATTGTTATTGCCATAGTGTATCTGGAACGTGACTGATGTTTATTATTTGCATTCTGCTAATGAATTTTTTATATTGTTATTATTGAAAAGTATTAAATAAATTCTTCTTTTTTTTTTTTAAGTGAATCTGTCTTGAACCTGACTGCCTATTGAACTGGCAGCGCCAATGGATACATATCAATTTAAAAAAAAAAGACCCAGACCAGATGCCATGCTGATCAAAGTCTTTCTAGGAAATGTCTGTCACTTTCCACATACTTACCCAGTCAAGTTATGATGCCATAACAAGAAAGATAGTCATTATGTGTGAAAATAGTCACTACCATGGTCTTACCATGCTCTGATGAGCTATAGCTTCCACAGTGAAACCTCGCTAACCGGACTCATCAATTACTAGCTCATAATTAGACCAGAAAAACTCGAGCCTCTTACAAAGCTAATGTTGCACTCAGACAAGCTGTAGGGGTGGATCAAGGCAAAGCTGTCACTTGCCTTGAATCCCATCTAGAAGTGAAACTCCACCACCTTCCCTCTGTGTGGATACGCATGACTGCCTCTCCATACCAGAAGGGCCACATTCCTACGGCCTGTCTCCTGCCTGGATGATGGAAGCGACCATACCACTTCCCTGACGTTCTCCTAAAATGCCTCTAGCATATATCCTTCAGGGTAGTCATCCTTTTCGCCTTTACCTCGGCTTTCAAGGATTTGATCTTTGCAGAAAACTCTGGTCTTTTTTTTTTTTTTAATCCTGGGAGCCACATCAGCTTGGAACCTCTCTTACGGCCCCCATACACTTTATACTAATGTTATCCAGGTTTGGCCATCTGCATAAGGTGTGTGGGCACCTTGGCCAATGGATTTTCAGTGCCTGAACCCTTTTTTCTAAGAGGGATGTATGGGATGCCAGGTGAGATAACTGTTGGCCAAATGATCGTTCTTCCAACAGTTACTGAAGGTGTATGGCCACCTTTACCATATTCATTTTCTTTCCTACCTGACCTGTTTTTTGTTTTTTTTTAAATGATGATATAATGTATGAGAAGTTTTTGGCAGCAGACTCTTTCTTCCCATACCTTGATCTGATGACCTCTGGATGTTGCTGGAGACTTCTTACTTGCAGGTCTTTCCCCACCATAACTCGGAGTCTTGCAACTCTCAGCCATTACCAGAGGATGAGCGCCTATATTGCAGTGTAACCTTCCAGGACTATTCAGCCCTGATCCATAGCTTCTACTCTTCACTTCTTGCCGGCCTGGTCCTGCAGTTGGAGGCCCTGTACTCTAATGGCTTATTCCCAAGTCCCGTATTCCATGGAAGCTACAGATGGGGAGCCCTGTAGTAAACTCGTTCCCTGCCCAGCATCATGTATCAGTATGATGCTGGAAAATGAAGCAGATGTGTGGCTGTGTCATTACAGTGACCCAATGAATCAAACACTTTCCAGCTCCCGGCATCATATTGATACATGATGCTGTGTGGAGAAAGAGTCCACTACAGGGCTTTCTCTTCTGTAGCTTCCATGGAATACGGACGTCAGAATAAAACACTTCTGGGAAAGGCAGGTGAAGCTCATGAGGACACACAGACACACCAGGTGACCACACCTGCTTAAACTCCAGTCACTTCTAGAGCTGCAGTCACCATTATATTGTTGATCGTGTCTTATATTCCTTTCACCATCCAGAACGCATTCACTATTCTGATATTAAATCATTTCTCTTTTTCTTTCCCTTTTTCTCTTGTACTTTTTCTCCTTTTGCTTTCTAGCTCTCTTTCTACCTATTAATTTCTCTTCTTCTTTCCCTCCTTCCTTTCCTTAGGTACATCCTTCCTCCTTTCCCGCCTTTCTTCTTTCCTATTTCTCTGTCTCTTCTCCTTTTTTTTATCTTATTTTCTTCACTTTATCTAACTTATCTGCCCCTTCCTCACTATTCTGCTATTACGTCATGTCTCCCTATTCCCTCCTCCTCCTCCCTCTTTTTTTGTCTCCTTTTCTTCTCTCTCTCTCTCTCTCTCTCTCTCTCTCTCTCTCTCTCTCTCTCTTTCTCTCTCCCTGACCTTCTTTATCTTTCTTGCTCTTTTCACCCCTCTCTTCCTCTGCTTTTTTCTCACCATCACATAGCAGGCTAGGCAGAGTTGGGTAACACAGGAATGTAGCAGATACTTGGGGTGTGGTGCCTGGATGAGCAGATGAGGAGAGGTTTCCCTGTATTACAGAGTCAGTAAGATCAGAGAACTCTGCTACTGGGAGGTAGGTCTCAGATATGTGTGAGGGTTGGCGGTGGGCACCAATCTCCCCTCTGACATCCAGAGTGGGACTGGAAGATTAATCTGAGGTGCGTGATGTATATAGTGTGATGTATATGTAGAGCATCTGGCATGAGGCTGATGTGTATGTAGTGTATTGATGATGTCATTATGGCTAGAATTGTAACAAGTAGGCATTCTCTAGGATTACTGGAGTACAGGTTTCTAATTTTAGTAAGAATGGATTCTTTATTGTAAGAGCAGTAAAACTATAGAACTGCCTGCCAGCGGAGGTGGTCATGGTATATTAAGTAAGAGATCAAAGATACCTTGTAGGAGGGTTTGTCTTCTTCTGGATTAGCATTAAAGGATAATAGACTGAAGTGGATGGTTATATCTACTCTTCAGCCTCACAAACTGTGTTAATATGGAGTATATGATGTGTGCCTTTGTGTAGTGTAGATGTCTTCTATCCGGGTAGACATACAAAATGTACAAATGGATAAGTTCACTGCCACCCTAAAAGCGGATGGAAATTGGGTATTACAGCTATATAGATTTTTTAATTTACTTCTATTTAAACATCTCAAGTCTTCCAGTACTTATCAGCTGCTGTATGTATTGTAGAAAGTGGCATATTCTTTCCAGTCTGACAAAGTGCTTTCTACTGCCACCACTGTCCCTGACAGGGACTGTACAGAGCAGTAGCAAATCCCCATAGAAAATCTCTCCTGCTTTGGACAGTTTCTGTCAGGGACAGAGATGGCAGCAGGGAGCTAAGTGTCAGACTGGGAAGAATATAGCACTTACTGTAGGGCATACAGCAGCTGATAAGTACTGGAAGACTTAAGTGTTTTTTTTTAAGAAGTAATGAGGTACTGTGTAGATGTCTTGTATCTAGGGTTTGTATATAGTATAGCTGTCTGCTATCTAGAGTATAACCTCAGTCTATTATATGTAGTGTATGATGGGTATGTAGAATAGGAGACATCTATGTAGTATGTGATTTGTATGGAGTTTATAATGTAGATGTCTTCTATGTAGGATATGACATCTTTGTAAGCTATAGAGTAGATGTCTTGTTGTATAATGTAAATTCTTTGTATTTAGAGAATGATATGTGTAGTATATAGTCTAGATGTCTTCAACTCCAGAAACAACATCAAATCCATATACATCAAGACTTTATACTACACGTACCATAAAACATGTACATTATACACTACATAGGGTATACTGAGGTTATATCCTACACACAACACATCTACACTATACTATACTATACATCAAATGTTTTCTATGTAGAGTAGGATACTTGTGTTGTGTACAGTCTAGATGTCTTCTATGCAGGATATGTCTGGTACAACCTCTGTGTTATATATTTAGCACATGGAGTTGATGTCTTTTAAGTAGGATATAACCCGGGGGAATTGTAAGTAGTGATGCTGTGTGTATGAGTGCTATTCATGTTGGGGATGTTAAATATTTCATGTGTCAAGTATCAGGTTTACTGCAGACAGGGGCGGCTCTCTTGTTATGTGGAGATAACACGTGACAAGTACTGAGCCACCAGGAGCTGTTCTCATTGTGACACTATCAAGTATATTACTATGATTGGTAGGAAGACTACCAGATACTATACAGATCACATTAGTATTGGAGGACCTGAAGACAGATTTTTTTGAGCCAAAGCCAGGAATGGACTATAAACAGAGATTAGGTCATAAAGGAAAGACTGAGATTTCTCCTCTTTTCAAATCCATTCCTGGATTTGGCATAAAAAATCTGTCAGATAATCTGTTGGTGTAATAGGGCCCTATCTGTTAATGCTCTGTATCTATATAGGATGTGTCTACATTATAACAGGGTGTCTCTGTCTCCCCAGGGTGCCAAGGACTGCAGTCTGCATCAGTTCTCCCAGCGCTGCATCTCCAGTCTGACCCCTTGTATGAGGGATACCCAGAGACCCAGTGGTAAGTGTCCCCACCCAGCAGGGTACAGGAGGGGATAAAAGCTGCATGATCAGGTTAGATCACATTCCTGCCTTTATTAGACAGCCTCAGGCCCAGATATACATGGGCCTGAAGCCAAGACCATCAGCCTGCAGCCAAAGGGACTGCACCAGGTATGCTATTTAGAATATGTATGTCCTTTCCAGTGCTGAGTATCAGGTATATGTCTTTGTATGCTGCCAGTGTCTCATAGAGAGCTGAGTATAACTCCTGTATCAGGTATATATCTTGTACAGGGTCAGATATACTTGCAGTTTAGGAATATGTATTGTACAGAGCCGAATATACTGCCAATTTTAGGTACATGTCTTGTGCATATGGGATGATGGTTGTAGTTCTTTAATTGTCTGTCACCTGTCTCTGAAATGGGTTGTAGTCAATGAGTGACTCTCTCTTCCTTTGCTCCTCTGTCTGGGGCTGTCTCTGACATGGGTTGTAGTTTCTTAACCGTTTTTCTCTGGCGTCACTCCTGTTTTTCCAGTTTGTCTCTTACATGAGTTGTAGTCTCTGAGATGTCTCTGACAATGCTCCTGTTTCTCAGGCTGTCCCTGATGTGGATTGTAGTCTCTAAGTTGTCCCTCACATTGCTCTTCTTTCTCAGGCTGTCTATGAGTTGTCCCTCATGCTGCTCTTGTTTCTCAGGCTTTCCCTGATGTGGGTTGTAGTCTCTGAGTTGTCTCTCTCATGCTGCTCCTGTTTCTCAGGCTGTCTCTGATGTGGGTTGTAGTCTCTCAGTTGTCCCTTATGCTGCTCTTGTTTCTCAGGCTGTCCCTGATGTGGGTTGTAGTCTCTCAGTTGTCCCTCATGCTGCTCTTGTTTCTCAGGCTTTCCCTGATGTGGGTTGTAGTCTCTCAGTTGTCCCTTATGCTGCTCCTGTTTCTCAGGCTGTCTCTGATGTGTGTTGAAGCCTCTGAGTTGTCCCTCATGTTGCTCTTGTTTCTCAGTCTGTCCCTGATGTGGGTTGTAGTCTCTCAGTTGTCCCTCATGTTGCTCTTGTTTCTCAGTCTGTCCCTGATGTGGGTTGTAGTCTCTCAGTTGTCCCTCATGTTGCTTCTGTTTCTCAGGCTGTCCTTGCTGTGGGTTGTAGTCTCTGAGTTGTCACTCTCATGTTGCTCCTGTTTCTCAGTCTGTCCCTGATGTGGGTTGTAGTCTCTGAGTTGTCCCTCATGTTGCTCTTGTTTTTCAGGCTGTCCCTCATGTGGGTTGTAGTCTCTGAGTTGTCTCTCTCATGTTGCTCCTGTTTCTCAGGCTGTCCCTCATGTGGGGTGTAGTCTCTGAGTTGTCTCTCTCATGTTGCTCCTGTTTCTCAGGCTGTCCCTCATGTGGGGTGTAGCCTCTGAGTTGTCCCTTATGCTGCTCTTGTTTCTCAGTCTGTCCCTGATGTGGGTTGTAGTCTCTCAGTTGTCCCTCATGTTGCTTCTGTTTCTCAGGCTGTCCTTGCTGTGGGTTGTAGTCTCTGAGTTGTCACTCTCACGTTGCTCCTGTTTTTCAGGCTGTCTCTGATATGGGTTGTAGTCTCTGAGTTAGGCGCCCTCCCTCTGCTCCTCTTCCTCCCCCTTCCTCCCCTCTCCAGGCTCCCTCCCAGTGTTGAGCTCTCACTTTCCTGCCTGAAGTTTGTTATGGACCCTGGCACTCTCTATGAGGTATGGATCAGCAGCGACAGGCAGCTTGTGGGCACAGGGGCGAGACGCTATGTGTGCAGGGCACAGCTTTCTTGGTGCGTAGCTTCAGCAGCTTAATGGTTAACAGTGAGCGGACTTGTGTATGTGGAATGTACAGGAGGGTGACCTTGGTGCAGGCAGTGGTGGCAGTGAGGAACAATCCAGCGCTTCACCAGCTCTGGAGAGGCAAGAAATTCCTCTCTGCTGTGCTCATGGGAATGGCATTCATTTCCTTGTTGACGTCCTGACATTACCAGATAAAATCCACTTCTTATTTCTTCCTGTGATATCTTAAACCTCTCTGAGAAACCAGGGACCGATGAACTGAAAGGGTTAACTGCAAACAGATGGGACAGGACAGCAAACAAAGTTTCAGCTCTGAGGGTCAGTATACAACCTATGGTTTCTGGGGCTCCACCTGCAATACAGGATTACAAGCGACAATGTTTTCACTTTGTTCTGTTTGTATGAATGTGTTTGCCCCCTGTCTGGTGGACAGGAGTTTATATTAACTTACTGTTTGTTCATGTCAGGCTGCTGGTGGTGTGTGGTTGGGAAAACCTATGGTGCTCCTATCCCTTTGACCATGGTGGGGTCTCTGAAACAAGATGGTCAAGGTCCCCCAGAAAGAGAGGAGCCAGGGCAGAGGCCTCAGGAGCTGAGAGGAGCACAGAGACTGCCATCAATGGCAAAAGTCCAAGAGAGAAGAACACAGCAGGAGGGGAAAACTGCTCCAGGAAAGCGATGGCCTGAGCTCAGTAAACAGCAGGAAAACACAGGAGACGTCAAAGTACAGTTGCAGCTAATGAGACTTCAGGCAGAGCCGAGACGTCAACAGGAAAAAGATGACAAGAGACAGAATAAGCGTGAACACCCAGCAGAAATCAGACAGCTGGAGAGTGAGAGCTCCAGTCATGGAAAGAGCGCGTATGTGGATGACCACATGTTACATGTGAAGTTGCACGACATGCAGGACATGTTAGAACAGAAGCAGAAGGAGCATGAACAGATGTGCAAGAAACTTGAAGAGGTGAGGCGTTGTCATCCATATGGGCTGTTTTATTACACATAGGGGCTGCGTGGTGACCTTTGCAGGCCCCCTAACATGGCCACCCTGATGGTTTTTGCTTGTGTTTTACAGATGCAACATCAGGCTGAAGAGATCTCTAGTCTTCACACCCAGCAAGTAAGTGGCTCTATAGATCCCACAACTAATGGAGACAGTAATGAGATGTTTTACAAAAAAAGCTGGATTAATAATAGTACAGTGGTGCCTTGGATTACGAGCATAATTTGTTCTGGGACCGTCCTTGTAATCCAAATCCACTCTTAAACCAAAGCAAGTTTTCCCATAAGAAAATATTCTAAAGCCCCCCCCCCCCAAAAAAAAAAAAATAGTCATTTTTTTATTTCTGAATAACACGTAAAAAAATGAAACAAACATTTAGAAACAGCTGAATATGTCATATTATAAGTTACTGTACAGTATAGTATCAGCATGTGGAGTATAATGTATAGTAAGTGCATAAACCTGAAGAAACAGCAGCAGTTTGTAGATACAGGATGGAACTGCAGATCCCCATAATGCAGTAGCGTAGTACAACAGGCTAGAATAGAGAAGCAGGGCTGCTGTCAGAGGTCTGTGTGGTGACATGACTGCAGTTGGGAAGGGGTGTGTGTTCAGCATGGACCAATCAGGAAAAGAGAATCAGAGGTGTGCAGGAGGATGGTGACAGAAACTTTTCTATACAGCAATGTGAATGGAGGAGTGTAAGTACAGGAAGATTATAGCAGGAATGGAGAGGATGGGAAACACAAGGGCTGACAAAGATTGCAGGGAGCATGAAGGAATAAGCAGGACATATGTGGGCACATACATGCAGCACTCTCTGTACAGGAAGAGAGAAATCACAGCTATGTAGACATTACCTTCACAGTCCTGTCCCCTGATGCAGGCCCCAGCCTGAAGTGGATCTGCTATAATTTGGAAGGTTAACATTATTTAACATTATTAACATTATTTAATGTTATACAGAGGTTAGGAGACAAATGAAGGGTAGACTGAGCAATAGTTTTTATCTTTGCATGGACTTCCATTACAGATGGTGAGGCCCAGGCATCATTTAGTCTATTAGGTGAGGCTCCCATAGAAAAAGCACTGCTGTAGACCATGCTATGCTGACCAAGCTCTTCTTGCAAAACGCTTTAAATCCAAGTTACTCTTGGATTGAGAGCATGGTGGCTCAGTGGTTAGCACTGTAGCCTTGCAGCGCTGGAGTCCTGGGTTCAAATTCGACCAAGGACAACATCTGCAAAAAGTTTGTATATTCTCTCCGTGTTTGCGTGGGTTTCCTCCGGGTACTCCGGTTTTCTCCCACACCCGAAAAAAAAACCATACAGATAGGTGAAGCGCTGCGGAATCTGTGTGCGCTATACAAATAATAAAAAAAACAAACAACCAAGGTGCCACTGTATAAAAATATATCGCTATATTCCTACTATTAGGAGAATGGACGCACGTAATACAGTCCTAGAACACCATTTATATTTAATATACTCCAAAAAAAGAAAGTTCATAACAATCTCAGGGGTTCATGCAAATAAATGTACAAAAATAATTATTCTTCCATAGCAGGGAATGTTATGTTTCAATCTAAATTAGAACATGCTCAATAAAGACCTACTGTAGGTTAAAATCATTGATGTGAACCAGCCACTGAAGGTAGGGTGACCCCACAGTAAACCTCTATATGGGGAATTAATTTACATTTACAATAATTTGTGTGGCCTCTTCTTTTTTTTTTCAGGGGGGGACAGATTTAGAGAAGCACCGTGACCTCCTGGTGTCAGAGAATGGACGTCTAAGACAGGAGTTGCAGCGGCTGAGAAGTCGACTGGACTGTAAAAGTAACCAGGTAACACCATGTCCCGTCATAACCTAAAGTCTATAAGTCTGAGCCCAACTTCAGATCCGATCACTCTGTGGAGACCTCACCTTATTGTACCAGCAAAAAAATCTCATGATCGTCCCATGATTGTACTTGTGTTCCAGGAGCTGGCATCTCTGAGGGAACGTCTACTTCACATGGAGCAGGAGGAGAGCGAGAGAAAGGCATTAATTTGCACTTTGCAACGTGAGGTGCAGCAGAAAGCAGAGAGGCTTGCCGAGGCCGAACTCCGAGTGAGAGACTCAGTACGTGAGAGGGTGGAAGAAGAAGAGAGGCTAAATCGCAGATTAAGGGAGTTCCAGCTTTCCCAGCAGCCACAGATAAAGGTTTGGGGTTAATTACCATTTGTTCCCCTGAATATTATGGCAAAAGCACACAAATGTCTCTGTCCTTTTCCTGCTGGAATCTTAAAGTGTACCTGTCAAAAAATCCTGAATGTTCTAGGGACAGTGTTGTGTTTGCCACTAGGCACCCAATAGCCTATGCCCAGGGCGGCAGTGTTGAGGGAGGCGGCATATATATGAGTAAAACAAAAGTTAAATATTTTTCATGTGGCAGATGTCACAAGGCTGTGGCCCGAAGAAAAAAATCAATTCACCCCTTTGGATGAATCTACGTAGGTCAGAACTGCTGCCCAATTTATCAGCAGATTATGTTGTGGATTACTATTATTATTATTATAGGGGCTGGTGAATCCACAACACAATCCTCATGTAACGTTTGGGATTTTGCTGTGTATTTATGACAGATCTGCATGTGCTGATGTGGAATGACCCCAATGGGGTTTATTCAGTCCAAGAGTCTAAGGCAGCACAAGCTGTAAACATTACCCTGCCTTGGGACATGTCAAAAGTTTTTATTGGTCAGTGTCTAAGTGTTCAGACCCCAAGTGATCACTAGAAGAGAGTGGAAAGAAACGTGTGACAGTCCGCTTCTCAGCCCGTTTAGTATCTATGGTCACATGGACTAGCATTATTTGACTCTCAGCCTGTTTAGTATCTATGGTCATATGCAGGGGCCGTAGCAGCGATAGAGGTCGCTATGGGACCCACCACATCAGAGGTGGGGGGCATCCCTGCAATACATTGGGCCTCCTGATTTGTCTACATAATACCAAGGGAGCTGGGGGACACTATGTACTGGGGGGTAGGATAAAAGAGGACACTATGTGTGGGTGGGGGTGATACTAGGTGAGATGCCTACCACGAGGGATGCTAGGGGAGATGCTTTCCATGAGGGATGCTAAGGAAGATGCCTATCATGGGGGACACTACCTACTGGTGGTGGTTTACCAGGGGAGATGCCTAACATATGCAATCTACTGGGCAGAGGGCTAATAAACAGGGGGACTACCTACAGTGGGATGGGGAGGAGGGGGGGGGGCCCAATCAAAAGTTTGCTATGGGGCCCAGCCCTTTCTAGTTATGCCCCTGGTCATATGGACTTGCATTATGAGACTGCCAGCCTGTTTTGCATCTGTGGTCTCATGGACTTGCATTATGAGACTGTCTCAGTCATGTGACACAGAGCTTGGAAAGAATGTGCTAAGCATTCCCTTCTTAACACTCAGACCTAGACCAATCAGACCAATTTGTTATGTCTTTATTTAAAAGAAGAGAAAGGGCACTGTCAACACCCAGTCACTAACCCATTCACTATCAGCCTGTTCCCCAACTACAGACTGACTCAAGGCCTCTTACCTTATCCAGCATTAAAGGGGTATTCCACTGAACCATAACTTTTGATATGCTGCTGCCCATGGTGAGACTAACAATTCATTCCATACTTATCTATTTGGTTTCCTTCCCCCAGTTCTCAGCTGCTGCTTTCTGCTGAAAACGCAAAAATCTGTATGTGAGCTTTTCTCTTGGTCTCCCCTCTACTTTCTGAGACAGCTGATGTAAGTCCCTGACTGGCTTTATCTGCAACATTGTAGCTTCTTTGTAATGCTGGGAGGATTAATCCCATTAGCAACTTGACCTCAAAATAACCCTCCCAGCATTACAAAGAAGCTACAATGTTGCAGATAATGCCTGCCACTGACTTTTTTTTACATCATCTGTCTCAGAAGGGAGGGGGGAGGAGGGGGAGACAGATAGAGAGAGGTTCAAACGCAGAGTTTTGTGTTTTCAGCAGAAAGCAGCAGCTCAGAACTGGGGGAAGGAGACTGAATAGATAATAACATGTATGGAATGAATTGTTAGTCTCACCATGGACAGCAAAATTTCAAAAGTTATGTTTGAGTGGAATACTCCTTTAACTAGAAGCAAAAAAACCCAAAAACATTTATACCTTGCTGAAATGTTCTTGTCCTCACTGTATTAGAGTGCGTTCACACTGAGGAATCCACATGGAGAAGTTCCCGTGAATTCCGCTGCTCCCGCTCACATCACTGCCCGTCCAATAGAGTTAATTTTATGGTGAGGCGTATTCTGCCTGAGCATAGAAGAATGGAGTATACAGCACGGGTGAGGGTCAAGTGGGAGTGCGCGGGGTAAGCGTCAGAACCCGCGGGATGCTCTCCGAACAGATTCCGTAATCTGAACACGCCCTTAAAGTGGAATGAATATATCTTGTCATTGACCCTAGAAATGAAGACACAAACACTTGGTAATAACAATCTCTCTATAACATCTCCTTCCCCTTCCTGTGTGTGATATACGGCCATGTACAGCACGCAGGAGCTATTTTATTAGTGGAAAGGAAGCTGCTTGAGGACTTCAAGAAAAAGAAAATTTCTGAAAGAAAAACAGTTTACCTTTTCTCAATGTCCTCAGCATCAGTGCGACTTAAGCAGAGGAATATAGGAGGGTATGAAATGGAATCTAGCTCCATAAATACCGGTGTAGCAGGCCAGGTTACCCCCCTCCCAGATTAAACCCGGGTATAGTCTGTACTAGGCTAAACTTTACCCCAGGGTGTAAAATAGCCTTGGTCAGACTATATCCCTCCAGGCCATAATGATATCAATTCACTGGTTTTCTCACCATCTCTAATCTGTTTAAAAGTATGCAGACCTTTTTTTTTCTTTTTTTATTATACTCAGACATACAGCTGCTTCCTCTTGTTGGAAAATAAACAGCCTAGGCCGGACTGGTTTTCTCACTTTGTGGGAGAATTATCTAAGGCTATGTTCACACTACGTAAATGTATACGCTCCGGCCGGGATCCCGTGCGGCTCCGCAAATAACTGACATGTCAGTTTTCTGCATCCGCAATTCAATGAATTGCGGCCGTAGGAAACCTTATCAGTTCACACAGTTGTGCGCTATGGGAAGTTCTGTTGCGGGCGTGTGCTGATGCGCCCACATCAGAACCTTGCGGCCGGAAAGATCATCCGGCCAGTACTTAAGTACCGTAATGTACACGTACACGTAATGTGAACATAGCCTAAGGGTGTAAAATGTAGACTGGTGAAAACTGGCCCCAGCAAACAATCACAGCTCCTCTTTCTTTTCACCAGAGCTGGAAGCTGAGCTGTGATTGGTTGTTGTGGCCAGTTTGCACCAGTCTAAATTTTACACCCTTTGATAAATCTCCCCCTTTGTCTTAAATTTTTTGAAAATTGTGCTATCCCTTATCTCTGCAGGGCTTCTGGGTCATCTGACAGGTCAAATGCTGATCAGGTGACCCATAAACATTTGGCTGATAATCACCCCATGTAAAGCCACCTTTATAAGTTAAAGTTTCAGAACACTATGAATTCCTTATTTTTGAACACTCAGGTTTTTCTAATTGAAGTAATAAGTCTATGGGGGAATTTATCATCTGCGCAATTTTTTTAAGCAGGAGGTGCTTTTTATGGGTTGCGCAAAATTTTTATGGTTGTTGCGCAAAAATTACCATTAGGCGCAAGTGCCTTAAAAAATCTTCCCAATTTTTTGCACGATGTTTGCCTAAAACAGCTTGGCTAAAAAACTACACTAGGGTAGGAGTGGAGTTCTGCTGCAATATATTTGGGGCATAAACTGAAAATTCGCACAATATGAAAATGATGAAAAATAGTGCAAAACATCATTATTAACCAACAGAAATAGTGCAAACGCAATAATAAATGTTGCCCTATGTGTTTAGACTTTTAAGATTTATGTCAGTTAGCATTCCCACTTCAGCGTCTCTTCCCCTATAGGAATGTAACAGCAGGTTAGACGCTGCTGGTTTTCCTTTCAATGTGTCCCACACCACCACAGAAGAAGCAGAATAGATATGAGCAGAGAGTAGATTCAGTCTAGGCCTGGGCACCTCTCAACCCAAACTAAATTTAGTGCACACAGGTATATAGTCTGACAGACTCCTTTTAAGATATTTAACATTCTAAAAAAAATGTGGCCGAGCCCATAGTGTTTGAGCAGTTATAAGGTGTCATCAGGCGTCCCAAGGCGTCATTGGGATTTATCAGTCATCAACCGTGACCAGGTATAGTCAGCAATTATCAACATACATAATCAGGAGTCATCAAGATTTATCAGTTTTCACATGGTATGGTTATATTGCAGATCTTCATGCTAACCTTAACCGTTACATATTTAGGCAATTAAGGTTTATTTGTGTATTGTATGAATTCTATTGTAGTATGTGGTGAAGACTGTCGAGGTTGAGTCCGGAAAAATGAAGGCTGCTCTAAGCCAGGCAGAAGTGAGATGCCTCCATCTCCAGGAACAGTTGGATAGCCAGAACCAGGCCTTAGGGGACATGAAGAAGCAACTACAGCGTGAACAACAAGAAACAGCCAAGCTTCGTGCTCAGGTCAGGCTCTACAACAAACTCGCTAGTATTAAGCAGGCACCAGTCAACCTCTGCCCCTCCCCCCCCAATAACTTCTCCAGGTGACACTGGGGTCCACCCAACAACCTCCCCTGCTGAGATCTGGGCTCCTAACAAACTCCCTAGCTGAAATTGTGGCCACCCCAACAACTCCCTCAACTTAGAACGCCACCCCCCCCCCCCAATAAAACCCTTTCCAGCTGAGATTGGCACCTCCTTACAACCTCCCCAGCTGAGATTGGCACCTCCCAACAACTTCCCCAGTGGAGATTGGTGCCCTCCAACAACCTCCCCAGCTGAATCCCCCCCGCCCCCCCCCCCCCAAAACAACATCTTCGGCTCAGACTGCCTCCCCCCCCTCCCCCAACAACTCCACAGCCGAGATTAGTCCCCTCTCTCACTATGATCAGGCTTTTTGGTGACTTTACGGTCACTCTTTGGGGGGGGGGGGGCTGTTTTGGGATTTTGTTCAGTGTCTCCTTCACCAATTTAAACAGATTCCTGAACAATAAGTGCGATACATCTTGTAAAGTCATTGCATTCATTACCCTCCTTTCCTGCAGTTGGCACTGTATGCGTCAGAGCTTGATCGTGTCCAGGAGCAGATGGTGCAGGAGTTCCGTTCCCTGCAGGAGGAGAAGGAGATTGCTGTAGCTGAGGCATTTGAGCGAGCCCAGGAGGAGATGAGAGCGGTGCATCAGAGCCTGGATGGTGAGTTCCATTTGCCACCAAATTGTCACAGTTAATTGATCCATTCTGCTTCCTTCTGCTAACATTTCCCCATTATCCAATCATCTTTTATCTATCCTCTCATGCCAGGCCAACTGCATATCTCCAGTAAACTGATATATATGTTGTAAAGTCTAAAATGATATTGAGGTCTTCATGATGACATCCATGTTCAATGACTGTTTCTCTTGTCACTAATGATCATAGGTGTTCGCAGGAATCTCCTCATGTTACAGCCAGCACTCCGCACTCTGACCCATGACTACAATGCTCTGAAAAAACAGGTGCGAGACTTCCCTGGCCTGTTATATGAGACCATGCGAGAGGCTCGAGATGAGGTGGGTGCTGTGGGACACCAGATAAAAGGGTAGCTGGTGGGGAGTCTGACATTATTCTATATAATGTTGCCATTTTCAGTTTTCTCTAGCTGTGAAACGTGTTGAAGACACTAACTCTGAGCTCCTCTCCAAATACCGACGAGAACTTTACCTTCGTAAAGAGTGTCACAACCAACTGGTGCGTCTCCGAGGTGAGTGATTACCCCAATCTCTATAGTTCCCCCCTCAAGTATAGACTGGGGCAAAGACTTGGAAGACTTGGGTCAGGGGACAAAGAACCTATGGAATTCATTATTTACTTCATAGATTAGATCCTGCTTATGTTGTCTGCGGATGTAGTGTGGTATGGGAGAGCTGTCTTTTAAGGAGTATGGTGTCTCCATTACATCATATGATTTATTACTTATTAATTATTACATAGAGGTTTCTGTCTTGTCCCCCACAGGTAACATCCGTGTGCTCGCTCGTGTTCGGCCAATCACATCTGAGGATGGGATGGGTCCTGGGGCGCAGAATGTTGTCACCTTTGACCAGGATGATGATGGAATCCTGCAAGTCACAAACAAAGGAAAAATGCAGAATTTTGAATTTGACAAAGTTTTTCCTCCCAGCACAACACAGGAGGAGGTAAAAGCGGGGGAGAGGCCTTGTGTATAACAAGGATTGCAGCATGGACAGGTACTGGATCAGTTCTGTCTGTTTTGCAGGTGTTTGATGAAGTTTCTCCGCTCATCACCTCCTGTCTAGACGGGTACAATGTCTGTATTCTGGCCTATGGACAGACAGGATCTGGTAAAACATACAGCATGGAGGTAAGGGATGATGGAGAGGAGTTTATCTGCTTTATGTTAAGGTGAAGGCATGGGGTTAAACTATATGTCCACCTCTCAGGGTACTTCTGCAAATCCTGGGATAAATCAGAGAGCCCTACGTCTGCTCCTGTCAGTAGTGAGTGAACGGTCCAGCTGCTGGGAACATCATCTGAGCGTCAGCATGGTTGAAATCTACAATGAGACACTGAGGTAACTGCTGCACTGTGTTCCGGTAAAGCACATTACATTCCTAATAAAAATTACACCAACTGCTAACATTACACTAGTCATTGTATCTGTTCTGCCTATTCATATCCTATACAGTACCTGGATTCTTCGTATATATGAATTCTCCATGGTTGTCTTGGTATAATCACTCTGGGGTGGCCACATTTCCCTAACCACTCTGTGACTTTCAGGGATCTGCTGGGCTCTGACTGCCAGAGCTCTCTGGATATAAAGATGGTTCCAGGAAGCACTGGGGAGTTGTATGTCCCAGGGCTGACACAGCACAGTGTAAGGAACATGCAGGACATGAATAAGGTGAGCATGCAGTGATGCTGGAATACTTCACAGCAGCCTATCTCAGGTATATGATACACAAACAGGTCATTTCTCTTTTTCTGTCATAGATTCTGGAACTTGGACGCAAACAGCGAGCTACAGAACACACATATCTTAATGCCCACAGTTCCCGCTCTCACGCCCTCCTCATCCTGACAGCCAAGGGGCGAGAGACTAGCACTGGGATCTGTACAACAGGTGAGTGGGCGCTGCAGCACTACCCTCCACTCAAGCCCCGCAGTGCTCTTTAGAGGCATCCACACAATTAATTAATGCCGGGTGTTATGGAGTAATTGGCTCTATCTTCTCCTCAGGAAAGCTCTACCTGGTGGACCTGGCTGGGTCAGAACGAGTGTCACGGTCAGGAGCGTCTGGGGAGCGTTTGCGGGAGGCTCAGTGCATCAATCGCTCTCTATCTGCACTTGGTGATGTCTTCTCAGCAATGCGGTCTCAGCAGGCCCATGTTCCATACCGCAACTCCAAGCTCACGTACCTGCTGCAGGAAGCTCTGAGCCGAGATGGGAAGGCTCTTCTGCTTCTACAGGTGATTTCCTACAACACTCCTTTCATGGAATATGATCCAGAAGCAAAAAACATGGTTTACATGGATTGTGGATGCTTACATTGATGCTTTGCCTTGTTCGACAACGGGTGTAGCTTAACAGAAAGTGGGCAGACATTGTGATGTAATGTAAGGCAACCTATACTTGCTCTACAAAAAACAGTAGATTACTCCAGGGTAGTGATTTCCCTTATTGTGAAGCCTTGAATAACATGACCTTCAGTTACTCTCTAAGGAGAGGGAAACTACGATAATCTCAACCAAAACCAGCCGTCTGTTTATTTTAGTCTGGCAAATAATGGCCACTATTTCAAAACAATGGCTGTTGTTGTAAAATAATTGCACTTATTTGTCATTAAATGGCGGCCATTCACTCAATATCAACAGTGTGTGAACATAGCCTTTCTGTATTTTCAATCCACTCCTGGTTTTGGTTGCAAAATACGGACCAAAATACTGTGCAAAAATCCTGGATAGGAATTAGGGTGCATTTACACAGAGATTTATCTAACATATGTTTCAAGCTAAAGCCAGGAACAGACTATAAACAGAGAACAGGTCAAAAAGAAAAGCCTAAGGCCCCATTCCATGTTCATTCTTCAGTGCGGACAGAGCAGGAGCGCGCACCTCCCATAGACTCCCATTATAAGCAGGAGGCTAACGACATTCCGTGGCGGAATTGTCCGCCGCGGAATTCCGCAAATTTTGCTCAGTGGGAACGGGGCCTTAGATTTCTCTTTTCAAACCCATTCCTGGCTTTGGCTTGAAACATCTGTCAGATAAATCTCTATGTGTAAAACACACCATTACTAACCCTCTATTATCAGGAGTTTACAACTGGATCTTGCAGAAGTTCCAATCTCTTTACTTGTCTATAGGTTTCACCAGTGGAGCAAAATGTCAGTGAATCTCTCTGTTCCTTACGGTTTGGGGACAGAGTTCGATCTGTGGAGTTGGGAGTCCCAAGCAGGAAAATAGAGCAACCACCAGCAGGGAGCACAGAGAGTTCTGAGGTAAGAGCCCTTCAGCCAGGAAGGCGGCACACTATTAAAGGAGTAGTGCGGTGTTAAGCATTTATTTACTAAATAACACACATTACAAAGTTATACAACTTTGTAATTTGTGTTAAGTGAATGCCCCTCTTCCCCATGTTTCCCCCCACCCACGTCATCTTCAGGAGGCCGGCCAGACCTCTTCAGCCCTCCCTCATGCCGGCCCCCCTACAGCACGTCATCAGCTGCTCAGCCGCGATTGGCCTCCTGAAGATGACGTGATTGTCCCAAGATGGCAGCTGGGGGTCGACAGCAAATGCGTAACTATAATGCACCACACTTCCGGGTCTGGTGTGGGTGGGGGGGAAACACACATTGTATAGTTGTATAACTTTGTAATGTGTTTTATCTAGTAAATAAATGCTTATCACCGCATTACCCCTTTATATGCAGACCTCTCACAATACAAGGCCTCTGCAGCCAGTGGAAAGTGCTGCTTTACTAGGGGGAGATCTGGTAAAACATATGGGGGGACATTTATGAACCTTGCGCCCCTTCTCCCTGACGTACACCTAACGTATGCCCCGCTCGTCTAATAGGCGGACAAGTTGAGTGTGGCAAGGCAGGGAGGAGGTGTGGCCTCCTCCCCTGCCTCATTTACCATGATTTACGCCTGCTCGCTGGAAGCAGGTGAAAATTTGTTGTTCCAAGTGCAGGACTGGCCAGGTTTACTAAGAGGCCTGCACCTCTGAGTGAATCCGGTTGGGGAAAAGGGAATGGGCCTAATTTAAGCCCAGCACACTTGTAAACTGGTCTTAGTAAATGTCCCCCAGAATGCCAGTATTATAAAATTATTCTATCCTATAATCTATGCTTGTTCTTCTCCAGAGCGACAGCCCCTGTCCACGTGGCGCAAGACCATCATCTGTGCGTAAGAAGCTGCCAGCCTCAGGTATACAGAGCACCATAACCATGGGACACATAGTGAGTGAAGGGTTAGGATTTCCTAGGCCTCAAGGCATCCTTTGTGAGAATTTAACTGGGATGTGCATTTACATCTAGGAACTTAAGTAGATTTTAGCAATAGTCAACACCAGTTTTCTGGCATCGATTATAGGAAATCTGTGCTATAGCAGCTACCACCACTTTCTAAAAAGTGCTGAGTGCAGTGTAAAAAGTTGCAAAATGGTAGCTTGTTGGTGGGACTAGCCAACTATCTAATGTTTATAGGACCCTCTCAATTCTCTACTGACAGATGTCAGGGGTTAGAAGGGTCAGGCATGTTGGAGTTCCAACTGCTGTACCCTTTCGCGTTTATATGGAGATAAGATGTTGCTAGAACTGTCTCAGCTGCTTACCTCATGTCTATGGGGTGAATTGGAGAGAGTGTTGTCGGCCTAACAAACATATTAGGCTTTCAGATATTGATGGGGGTGTATGGGCACTTTAAAGCGAATCTGTACCCACAATCTGACCCACAAAATGCTTGTAGCTTCAGATAGCTGCTTTTATTCAAAGATCTGTCCTGGGGTCCGTTCGGCAGGTGATGCAGTTATTGTCCTAAAAAACAACTTTTAAACTTGCAGCCCTGTGCCCAACGGCCGTGGCCAAGATTGTGTATGCATTAGGCTGGCACAACCTCTCTGTCCCTCCTCATCATTAGGAATGCTCCAGGCAGATTGTCTTCTATTCCTCACCTGTGTCAGCCCGGCACATGGGCTGGATCGTTAAGGCACCTGTGCAATGTTCAGACAGGAGAAAATGTTCTAGGGGCATTCCTAATGATGAAGAGGGTGGGGAGGGGGGATGGAGGGGTGGTGCAAAGTTAGGGCACAGATACTCCAAGCCACTGCTGTTTGACTCAGGGCTGAAAGTTTAAAAGTTGTTTTTAGGACAATATCTGCATCACCTGCCGAATGGACCCCAGGACAGATCTTGGATTAAAAGCAGCTATCTGAAGGTACAAGTGGTTTGGGGTGGGGGTCAGATTGTGGGTACAGAGTCGCTGTATATTTACACTGTCTAAAACAGGGTAGTAAATAATACAGATGCCTAGCTAGTTTTATAAACTAGCATTATAAAATCTGACTTTTATATAATTCTTTCTGCCATTTTTATTGTGGTGGTTTCTTCATCACTTTTTTGTGCCAAAAAGTAAGAGGAGTTTATTAAAAATCTATCAAGAACCCTCACATTTACAGGAAGATGAGCATATTTTACCATTTGGCCTTAGGCTTTATTAACACATCAATTTTATTGCCATCTTTTGTAAACAAAAAAACAAAACTGAAATGAATTGGCCGTTCCAAGCCCCCCCCCTAAAAATCTGCTGATAATGCAAACATTGGTGGGAATAAATGTCAAGTCATACATTCTGTTTGGGGTTTCCAGTGCTTCCAGCACACACTCATAATATGGTCAGTTAGAAACTTTTTCCGGTGACACAAAGTAATTATTTTTGAGCTAAAAATGCACCACTTTAGCGCCACAAAATGCCAGCTTTCCATGTAAATTCCTTATTGTCACATATTTAGATTTTGTTTTTGTTTGGCACAAACCCCAGCAAAAAGTACTGGGAAAAGTCTCAATTTCTATTATTGTATAATTTAACAATTATTGCTACAGAAAAAAAAAATAGACACCTCCCCCTCCTAAACAGTGTATGTGAACATGGCCTTAGTACAAAATAATTTTTGGCAATTCGTATATTGAAAATATGGCTGACCAAAAAGTGGCACAAATAGAACACAATTAGAGTGCCAGGTTTTCATGGTTTTCCCCCTCCTGTATGTAATAAAGGTCACTAATAATAATGATGTTTCTTTTTAGTGCGACAGCGGATTGGCTTCCCCTGATGACAGCTCTATCAGCTGAACAATTCCTAGAACTAGATGGTTACATTAACCCTTTGTCTGCTGCCTGTGTACATGTTAATTTGTATTTTAATATATTTCTAGAGACCTACAAATTATTACAGAGTATTTTATAAGAAGTTCCTGCCTCATGTTTTGTTTGCGTCAGTCATTTGGAAGCAGTGCAGCATTTTACAGCAGATGAGTAACACACGTGTAAAATATGACACTTGTTTTATTAAACTATGAAGGAGACACTTAACACACAGGTTTGGGGCTGACAGAGTCCGGCAGGAACGATGCCATGAAAAATGCCAGTCTCACAGAGACAGTTACTCCTCCAGGCCCTTCTTTAGGGCCACCTTGGAATGTCATCAAGGCATGTGCCACAAGCCACCCCATGAACAAGTAGTCACAGCATCCATTGTCTGCTGCTGTAGTTTGAGGCCACGGCTATAGATCTCCGCAGGATCATCCATTCACATCACTCCAGTCCAGACATTAGGAGCTGCAGCTCACGGAAGGCACTCCCATATCTTCCAGTCTGCATAGCTCTGCTCTTCACAAGCATGTACAGGCTCTTCAGCTGCTTGTAACACAGCTTACATTTCATCAACCTGCAAAGAGAAGATGATCATTGGTGACTGCATCAACATGTGCTAGGTGTCTGTGGTCACACTGAGGCACCTTACCTCTCCTCACGTGAAATATCCACACCCACAGAGGGTGGAGCTGAAAGCATGTCTGTGATCAGCGGCAAGAACCTCTGCAGGAGAAGTTTGAGGGAGACGCACCCGGTCTGTACATAGCTGTAAAGAGAGGAAGAGATTACTCAGAGTGTGGCAAGCATGATGTGTCCTGTCTGTCATCACT
Organism: Dendropsophus ebraccatus; assembly: GCF_027789765.1. Lineage (NCBI taxonomy): Eukaryota > Metazoa > Chordata > Amphibia > Anura > Hylidae > Dendropsophus > Dendropsophus ebraccatus. The sequence continues at coordinate 100,227,482 of NC_091457.1, forward strand.
ATGGCACTCACCTCTCATACTTGCTTTGCAGCAGTTTGTCAATCTGAGGCAACACAGTTAGGCAGAGGTCCAGCTTCCATAGAGACCTAAACCAGACACTGAACGGTAAGTGACAAACAAGGTGAGGGCAGCATTACTATCATGAGGACAAGACACTTACGCTTTTTGGTTGATGATATTTAAGAGATCCACAACCACAGAGAGATCATTAACAGCCACTGCAGAGTCCATCGAGGTCTAGAACAAACAAAACTGCTTAGAGTGCCCTCCTCTGACCGTACAGCCCCAGAGAGCACACAGTACTGAGCTTTACCTTGATGTCTCCGGTGGTCCACACAGCTCTTACAGTATCAAGATTTCGCATTCTGCTGGTGAGCACCATGCACATGGTGTCATGGCCTTTCCGGATCTGACATACAGCTTCTTCATCCACAATTTCTGCTGGGCATGATCCCTTCACCACCTGCAGGAAAGAAAATGGAAGACATTCAGCCTATGATTTCTGGGTACCTTGACTCCTCCTTTACAAGATTCAACTTACCGGAAGAAAGTCTGCAACTTTAAGACCAATGGGCTCGTTGCGTGCAGCAGATATAACAGGGGGGGTATTGGACACGGCTGGAGGCTCCTGGCACACAGTTGGTGTAGAAGCTGCAACTGGGGGTTTGTGCATTTGTTCGCACTAATAATTTAACAAAAAGAATAATAATTTTTACATAGCTCAAACATATTCCACAGTACACAGTCACAATACCAGAGGATACGCATACAGTATAAAGAGCACATTACTTAGTATTCAACTTATCAACTATTTGAATAAGCATAAAAAGCCCTGCTCATAATAAGTAAAAAAAAAAACACTTGGGGGGAGATCTATTAAACATGGTGTAAAGTAGAATTGGCTCAGTTGCCCCTAGCAACCAATCAGATTCCACCTTTCATTTTCCAGAGTCTGTGAGGAATGAAAGGTGGAATCTGGTTGGTTGCTAGGGGCAACTGAGAAAGTTTCACTTTACACCATGTTTGATAAATCTCCCCCTTGATGTGTACAACTGTCTAAACTGTCTAGTCATCTTATTAAAAATAAAAAGTAAAATAAAATAAAAAAAAGCATAAAAAAATAAGTTAAATTCAACCCTCTAGATCAGGGGTGTCAAACTCAATTACACAGTGGGCCAAAATTAAAAAATTGGAGAAAATCGCGGGCCAACCTTAATATTTAATGAAGATTGCATGCAGCGTTTCTGGCACTGTCAGAGCAGTGTGCAGCGTTCCTGGCACTGCCTATCCTAAAATAATTGTCCCCACATGGTAGTTACCCATTATAGCCCTCAAGCAGTAGGTAATCCTATAATTGTGCTCCATGTAGTAGCCACCCTAAATAGTGCCCCACATACTAGCCAGGTCTACTATTAGAGCCCCATATAGTGTCTTATATAGTGACCAGCCCTTTAATAAGTGCCCAATATTGTAGCCAGCCCTCCCAATAGTGTCTTATATAGAAGTCAGTCCCTAAAATAGTCTCTTATACAATACCACACCTCCCCCATAGTTTTATATAATAGCCAGCTTTCTCCAATAGTCTTAGAAAGTAGCCAGATCTCGCAATAGTCTCTTATGTAAAAGCCAGCCCTCCCCAATAGTCTCTTATATAGTAGCTAGTCTTCCCAATAGTCTCTTTTATAGAAGCCAGTCCCTAAAATAGTCTCTTATATAATAGCGATCCCTCCCCCATAGTTTTATATAATAGCCAGCTCTCCCCAATAGTCTCTTATATAGTAGCCAGCCCTTCCTAATAGTATCTTATAGTCTCTTTTATATAAGCCAGTCCCTAAAATAGTCTCATATAATAGCCAGCCCTCCCCCATAGTTTTATATAATAGCCAGCTCTCTCCAATAGTCTTATGTAGAAGCCAGCCGTCCCCAATAGTGTCTTATATAGTAGCTAGCCCTCCCTAATAGTGTCTTATATAGTAGCTAGCCCTCCAAATAGTCTCTTATATAGTAGCTAGTCCTCCAAATAGTCTCTTAGCTGTCCGGAACACCCATATTATAATCTGCTGCAACCTCAGACGGGCCAGATTTAATACAGCAATGGAAAAGCTCAGCAGGCCAAAAATAATGGCACTGTGGGCGACTGCTCTATATTCAGTCATCAATACGGACATCGACATATAAACTGTTAGTAGCTACCAGGATTTGAATAGCCTCCCCATGGTGCAACTGATGTCATGATGTAGATCAGTCATGTCAAACTGTGGCCCGTGGTGCCATTATTTTTGGCCCGCCAGGCAATTCACAGTTTTAATTACATCTGGCCACTATATAAGAGACTATGTGGGAGGGCTGGCTACTATATAAGAGACTATGGGGAGGGCTGGCTACTATATAAAGAGACTATGGGAGAGGGCTGTCTACTATAAAAGAGACTATTGGGGAGGGCTGGCTACTATATGGGAATCTTGGAGGACTAGCTACTATTTGGGCACTATTGGAAGGGCTGGCTAATATGTGGGTCAATTTTTTTGGGGGGGAGGGGGGGGGGTTGGTTATTACATGGGTTGGGGTTTAAACATGTCATAGCAATTTATCATGTCACGTCATTTATCATAGTGCACAGCACCGGGAGACGCACACCACTGACAGTGCCAGGAACAACGCACATTGCTCTGACAATGCCAGCACTGCGGCATTCCCGCTTCTATAATTATCAAGGTTGGCCTGCGACTTTGTCTAATTTTTAAATTTTGGCCCACCGTGTATTTGAAATTGACACCCCTGCTGTAGATTGACAGTTTATAGATCATGGCAATACATCGAATGATTTACAAGTTCCCAAGGGGCATATATTCGCTACCTGTGGAAATATGTGACTCATCCCATACAGTTAACACCATAACAAAGAGGAAAAAAAAAAACAGAATTGCCATTTTTTGTACCCTCATCCCAAAAATGAACTAAAAAGCAATCTAAAAATGTCCCATATAAACAGTACTGATAACTACAGATGACACCACAAAAGATAGATCCCTCACCCAGCTCTATAGACAGAAAAATAGAAAAGTTATAGGGTCACAATATGACAATTCAAAGCAATGAAAAAAAAAAAAATGACATGGCCACAGTTAAGCCTCAGTGTATAGTAAGTTAACCATTATAATCATTATTATGGTTTATTGCAAAGTTGTTCAGACGTGACCAACCTGTTTATAAGTGATCAACTAGAGAGAGATAGTCAACTGAGCAAAAGACTATATGCTTCAAAAGAATCTTTTTTTACACAGCTGTAGTTTCGCATTCGAGCCACTAAATTTATCAAGAGGTGAAGTGGTACATTTTGCTGTCACTAGATTGATGCAGCTGGTGCCCATGAATATCGAGGATTGCAGAACACATAATGGAGAGGACTACTTATTGTCCATAGTATTCAGAAGGATATCTCTTATTTTTTTACATGTCCTAGAGACATGCTAAAAGTTTTAATTTGTCAGAGTCTGTATGTTGAGACCCCTAAGAATCATTGGGTCAGGTAGAAGCATTTAGCCAAGTGCATCACTCCATGGCTTGCAACTTTTTTCCATTACACTGAAGACAATCTCCATTGCAAATCTATAAAGGCTTTCTCCTGCAGCAAGACAGATTGCAGCAAGCTAGGGAGTGAAGTGCTAAGCAAAGTTCTTTTCCCACCTCAATGTTACGATTAGTGGGGATCTGAACAGCCAGATCCGACAATCAAAACCTTTGACAAGTCTCTAGCACATGTAATATTTTTTTAAACGACAGGGACACTTTAAAGTGAATCTATCCACTGTAATTCGCATCCCAAACTGATGATAATGTTAGGTCACAGAGATACTTTTCATCTGTCAGTATGTGTTTCCAGAATGTAGAAAAATGCTTTCATTCTCCTGTGAAAAAAATGCTTTACCAAGCTCCTAAAGTGAATTGCAAGCTGGGATGCCTCCTCACTCCATCCATGACCCTGCTTCCAGCTGACTGTCAATCAAGCAGAGATTAGGATGGGAGGAGGAGAAGCAAGAGGGCATTCCAGCTTGCAGATCAGGGGCTTAGGGATGCCTGACACTTTGCACAGGAGAATAAAAGTATTTCCTATGTCTGAAAGCAGGCAGATATATAAAAAGTACAATGTGTCTAACAGTTATCTGACAGTGTGAGCAGTTAGGGAGGTAAATTTCAGCTGACAGATTCATTTTAAAGAAAGAGCAAAAACTTGCAACTCAGGATGGGTCTGAAGAAAAAAGAAACCCACAATAATAGACAACCCGTTTAAAAGAGAAGGGGAAGATCCTAAAAGAAAAGATAGATTGAATATTTAAGTTGTGGGAGTGGGGGGGCTGGGGGGAGGCTGAACAAGGTGCAAGGAAATAGGGTCAGGGACGGGAAAACTGACTAATCCAGCATAAAATACATTTTGAAACAAGTGGCAAGGTCTTCAGATCTGTGATAGATACCAGCAGTATACACAACTTATCGAGGCAGGTGCTCCCAGCCTATAGGAGGGTCACAACCACAGTCATATAAAACACTACTCAGCAAGCCCCCCCCCCCACACACTTTCTATACTCATATACTGAAAGGTACATACGTTTTTCTTAACAGTGGGAAGAGAAGTAATGACCTCTGGTGTTGCTGGCACAGCTTCTTTTATCGCAGTGGAGTCTGTGGGCAGGAAAAGTAACAATATGGAGAGTGACTGAAGAGACTGGTAACATATCAGGTGTATGCAATATGGACCAGCATTCCTCAGTGCCATCCACACAAAAGTCATAGTTCCAGCTTTTCTTACTACTAATTTATATATGAATTAAAAATGATGAATTGATCTTCCTGTGGGATATTCATACATCATGACCTATTAGAGGTACAGAGCACTCACAGAAAGTTAAGGGAAGCTACAACCAGTAAGGGCGGTCATCTCTTTAGTGTTGTGGATAAAGGAAATGTAGGTATGAGTTATAATCTTACCATCCTCTGGGGGAGCTGGAAAAGGTTCATCATTTCGTGGAGGAGTCCGAGCTGCAAGCAAGGGGGGAAAAAAAACAAACTATGTTCCTTGTGTTCTGATCAGAAAGAATTGATCCAGTGTATCCACTTACAGATTGCATTCTTGGGCTGGAAGATCTCCTTGTAATCTTCTGGATTCTGGATCTCAGCTCTTGACTCTTTTTCCTCATCATCACTCGTTGGGCTGACTCTGCGACATTAATACATTCAATATTACAACAAATATTATGCCCAAAAGGAAGTCACAGTGAGCCCTGAGTATACCTGGCTGATGGCTCCATACCTTTTTGGCTTTGTGCAAGTAGTGGATGGTCGCTCATAGTTGCGCCTCAAGGATGATCCTGTTGGAGTGGGATGACTGACTGGTGTTTCTTTTTGTAGAGACCCCTGTGATCCTGATCCAGTCATTTTCACACGATTAAGGTCAACCACAAAAGAAGAGACATTGGTCTGGGTGCTAGAAACTCCAATCTGCAAAGCAATATGGACAGCTCAGATTATGTCTTTTTAAAGGGGTTATCCAGCGCTACAAAAACATGGCTACATGGCCTCTCTTGTCTCCAGATTGGGTAGGGGTTCCATTGAAGTAAATGGAGCCTAATTGTAAACCACACCTGACCTGGAGACAAGAGAGGGGGAAAAGTAGCCATGTTTTTGTAGTACAGGATAACCCCTTTAAGCAGAAAAATCAGGTACCCTAATTTGGTCAGCCCACCATTTTTTTTACACTCCTAGTACTTGTTTCCAGAATAAAATACATAAAGTTTCAATAAAAATAGTAATAACAATGCAGAGTACCCAGATAGAATAAATATATAAAACAATTAGATATTGGATAAAGTAAATTGACACTGGTGCATACGTTTACATCAGTACACACAACTGATACATATAAATAGGACTGTATCTCGCATATACTTATGAGAATAAAGTGAAGAAAAAAACAAGTACATCGCTTGTCAGAAGAAAAAAAAAAACAATAAATATAAAGTATGGCCCATTGTATATAGTGAGATATGTGATGAATACTGCCTGAGCTATATTTCATAGTGAGATGGGTATAAAAACGGGGGCAAAGGTAGTTACTAAATTATGTAGTGTATGGCACCCTTAAAATGTCTTACAACAGAGGGACATGTTACATTAATGCCTTGCTGAAAGCTAAGAATGCGTATTATACCATTATAGTAAAAGACTCCAATGATATAATAAAGAAAAACGTCACCAACATGACATCGCCAGAGAATGAGAGAAATGAAGGAGATATATTCAATGAATCATATTGTCATGTATAGTAAATATGCATAGAACGTCTCATCTTGTCGTCTTCATCATTGGTCATACAGGGAAAACATAATCCCTCTTACTTGAGCTTTTACACACAGATTTGTCACATGCACTATACTATTAATAAAAGATGGCCGGACTATTGTAGAAATTAAGCCAAAATTGTAAAGTACTGCAAAATAGTGATGGCACTAAATAAATAACATTACTACTATATATTATATTGGTATCTATCACTTCACTCATGTAGCAAGATACACTGGTAATTCATAGTCCATTTCTAAAGCGAACAGTGTATGAACCTGTTAGAAATGCCATAGCAAAGACCACCATAAATAAACTATAATGCTGTGAAGATCTAAAAAGAAAATTATTAAAACTTAGCTTTTAATAGTATAATAAAATTGTGCGAACAAAATCAGTGAGTTAAAATAAAGTGAGATGTAGGGAGTCCAGTAACAGTACAACAGTAGTCACTTAGTGATATATTCAACAGACTCAGAGTAAATTGCAAATCATGCAATAGTACATATCAAACAACCATTAGGTGGCTACAGAGACTTAGTATGTACAGTAATTCACATAAGGCGACAGCGGCCCAGGTACTTTGGCTGTATTATAGCTCCGTACCAACTCAAAGTTTACTGTTCCCTAAGTAGCCATTAATCATTAAAATCACACCAACATCCCATCACCACCCCAACGTTTCACCACTAGCCACTTTCAATGTAAGTGTCTATTGGTACACTTTTGGAGCGGACTACAAATCTGTTGGGATGTTGAAAGGGTAAGGCTGCATTCACACGTTCAGTGATTGTCAAGGTCCACTATCTACCTCTGTGATCCGTGCAAAAACATCCATTTTGCAACAGTTTTGCTTCTGTGTCTGTTTTTTTTCATAGATTTGTTTAAAGGAGGAGTCCAGCGAGAATTTTTATTAAAGTATTGTATTTCCCCCCAAAAGGTATACAAATCACCAACATACACTTATTATGGGAAATGCACATGAAGTGCTTTTTCCCTGCACTTAGTACTGCATCCAAGGCTTCACTTCCTGGATAAAATGGTGATGTCACGACCAGACTCCCAGAGCTGTGCGGGCTGTGGCTGCCGGAGAGGATGATGGCAGGGGGACACTGAGGGACACAGGACACTGAGCATCCCTCTGCAATCATCCTCTCCAGCAACCACAGCCCGCACAGCTCTGGAAGTCGGGTCGTGACATCACCATGTTATCCAGGAAGTGAAGCCTTGATGCAGTAGTAAGTGCAGGGAAAAAAAGCACTTTACAAGCATAATAAGTGTATATTGGTGATTTGTATATTTTTTGGGGGCAATACAACACCTTAATTAAAAAAAATTGGCGGACTTCTCCTTTAAAGCTTTTTAAATTACACTAATTACATCACATCTGTGTTTTTCACGGATTGCACGGTGTACAAAGATGTCAGATCAGTGGAATCCGTGAAAAACACAGATCTCTAAGACTTCTATGGGGAAATCTGTGCCATGATCTCGTCTGAGTTTTGCCATGTCCTATTTTTTCATGGAACGGATTGTGGATCTGTGAAAAAAAAACGCAACGTGTGAATAGCCCAATAGAAAGCAATGGGCTATAAAATTGTCCATGATCCCCTAGGTCAGCAAACATCAGTCCCTTACTTCATAGGTTTTACTTACAAGCTGATTATTACAGATAGACAGGTCTGACACCTTGCCCCATACCACAGGAACAGTGTCGAAGCAGCGCTCTGGTTCCCAACCATAAACACGTAGAGCATCCCGGCCTCCACAGAACAGACAGCCACCATCACTACTGAATAGAATGGACCTGCAGAACAAAACCTTACATGTTAAACATAAGAATCTACAAAAACACAAGCTAATGTGGACATGGTAACAGCTCGGGGCTAACCAAGCATAACAATCATTACCATCCGCCAGACATATGGAAATGCAAGGTAGTAACAAATTGTGAGATAAGAAAGCAGACTAAAATTCTCACCTGAATGGTGTGGCTTCTCCCTCCATGCAACCCACTGACTGGAACTTTTCCAGATCCCAGAAACGAACCGTCCTACAAAGTAAAACCCTTAGTCACAAAAGTCAAATAAGATGAGAGATAAGGAAGTTTTAGGGTAAGAGACAACCCCCATATACCTGTCTCCACTCGCTGATGCCAGCAAATATTCATTGGGGTGAAACTCAACAATCTGCACAGGTCCAGTGTGCTCTGTGAACTCAGCCATTAGTTTTCCTGCACTTATATCCCACAGCTGGAGAAGGAAGAAAAAAAAAAGTCTCCGCCATGTGTTGCCATTAAGTATACTGTATTACACACCACAAAATCTGAAACTTTACAATATATAACTTCTAATATTCAGTGAATGGAACATTCTTGATTATATTCAGAGGATAACAACCACTATTTCCTAGTCCAGCTAACACGTCTTTGTTTCAAAGTAATTTTACTGAACTTCAAAAAGGCACGTAAACCTGTAGCACAAATCACTACAACAATTTTCCACACAGAGATAAAAGGTTGCAAAGAAGAAAAAGCATATAAAATAAAAAACGACAGTCCTTCTCAGGACCCAACTAATAGAAAGATTTAAGATGGTCTGCACCTATATCCTTGTGGATTTGTAACAAAAACATCCAGATTCACTAACAGTAAGTAAGGATTTTAAACAGTTACTGTCAAAAAATACTATTGGTAGGTCACAGAGACTTGTCAAAAGATTTGATCAGTGGGGGTCCAAGTGCTGAGACTCCCTCTGATCTCTAGATACAGTCAGGAAAAGCTCCCCCTGGTGTCCTCCTATGGGATCGCGGGTTCCCCGCTGAATAATCCCGCCTCAACTTTTGAGAAGGACAAGTCTCGGCAGTGACATTCCGCTCAGCAAATCACTGGACGAAGCACTGTGACGTATCAGAAAGTAATTTTCTTTCATTGCCAAGACAAGTCCATCACAGAAGTGGGGGTGGGATCGTTCAGCGGAGGACTCATTTCATTCTTAAAACATTTTATTGCAGATTCTGACTTGCCCATTGTAGTCAATGGGAAAAATTCACAGATTTTTTCTTATTGTATCTTTTCTTGAGGACCTCAATTTTAGCTATACATCTTTATATGGACTGACTGACTTTCAGGATTCTCTCACAAATGTACACACCAGGCCCCTCGCCTACCTTTACAGTGTGGTCATCTGAAGATGATGCCAGCCACTTGCCATCTGGACTGAAGCGCAAGCAGCGTACGGCTTGTGTGTGCCCCTGAACATAAAGCAAACAGAATGAGGAGCTGGACATGGCTGCAGCTTACTATATATAATCACAGAGAGCACTTACCTTGTAACGAAACACACATCCCTTTCTGCGCACGTCCCACAGCTGCAGAGAACAGATGGTGATAAGTCTACAGTGGAAACCCTTCATCCTGGCACCACAAAACTCCATCGTTATGCCCTATTAGCGGCAGGATCTGTTCTATGTGACTTTCACATAACATACGTAAGGAGAACATTTAAAAAAGGTAGATTCTAAAACTGGGGAAATATAGGGGCAGCAGTGGAGGAGATCAGAAAAACTAGTGGACAACACATCATCTACTGGAAGCTAAGTCACACTATGGAGCCCTCTACTGTAAGAGCAGTCACACTATGGAGCTCTCTACTGTAAGAGCAGTCACACTATGGAGCCCTCTACTGTAAGAGCAGTCACACCATGGATCTCTCTACTGTAAGAGCAGTCACACTATGAATCTCTCTACTGTAAGAGCAGTCACACTATGGAGCCCTCTACTGTAAGAGCAGTCACACTATGGAGCCCTCTACTGTAAGAGCAGTCACACTATGGAGCCCTCTACTGTAAGAGCAGTCACACTATGGAGCTCTCTACTGTAAGAGCAGTCACACCATGGGGCCATCTACTGTAAGAGCAGTCACACTCTGGAGCTCTCTTCTGTAAGAGCAGTCACACTATGGAGCACTCTACTGTAAGAGCAGTCACACTATGGAGCCCTCTACTGTAAGAGCAGTCACACTATGGATCTCTCTACTGTAAGAGCAGTCACACTGTGGAGCTCTCTACTGTAAGGGTGGTATTACACGGGCCGAGCAGGGCCCGATAATACCTGTAAACGAGCGCCGATCTGCTAGATTGTCGCTCTTTTACTGGGCCTATTACACGGCCCGATAATCGTTAAACAAGAGCTGCAAGGACATTGTTACCGATGTCCTTGCAGCCCTTGCTAAACTGGCATACATTACCCATCCACGTTCCAGGGCTGCTCCTGCCGTCCGCTTCTCCCCGGGTGAAGCCGCTGTGAAGCTAGAGCGCGTGGGACCCCGGGAGAAGCGAACGGCAGGAGCAGCCCCGGAACGTGGATGGGTAATGTATATCGTTAGTCGCCGCCCATGCACCGCTATTACACTATAACACGCAGCGGTGCGCGGTCGGCGCCCGACAAAAATAGGTTCTAACCTATATCAACGATCAGCCGATGATCGTAGTCATTGCCTGATCGTTGCATTTATTACATGGAGCGATAATCGGCCAATTCGGACGATTATCGTTCCGTGTTAATAGTACCCTAAGAGCAGTCACACTATGGAGCTCTCTACTGTAAGAGCATTTTCAAACAGAGTAAAACAGGCAGCAGCAGGGAGTGTGTTTAATGGGACGGTTTGCGCACCTACACTCAAAGAATTGACATGTCAGTTCTTTGAGCAGAGAGCTTTGGAAGCGGAGGCGCGCGGGCATCCTACTGACACATTGAGGCAGGCGGGATTCCGCGGCAGATAATTCTGCCTATCATACTCAGTGTGAACGGGCCTATAGAGCAGTCACACTATGGAGCTCTCTACTGTAAGAGCAGTTATACAATGGAACTGCGAGAGGGCTTAGTGCTACTAGTACACATTATACAGGAGTAACAGTTTGTTTTTACAGGATAGCTACAACAAGCAGAGAACACACTGGATACCTTAATGTTTGTGTCCAGAGACCCCGATGCCACAAACTCCCCATATGGGTGGAAATCTAGGCTGCATACATTGGCTTTGTGCCCCATTAATGTCCTCTGTACTAAAGAAAAAGAGAAAAGGGTCATACATATGGATCTCACTTTCAAAAACAGAGACAATGCACATGTATTACATACACACCCAACATACATTTCTAATACATATGCAGCATATGTATCTAACACACACCAGTGAATCAGGTATGGGACACTTACTTTTAGCTTCTTCCATGTTCCACACCCGCAGAGAACCCGACTGAGATCCGGCCACAATGAGCTTCTCAGAAGTGCTAAAGCGGACACTCTCTACTGGGGATGTGTGTCCTGTCAGACTCTGTTAAACATACACATGAGCCACGTTACAGAGGGCTGTATACTGGTGAAACACAGGCCATTTAATGGGGGAGTGCAGGGTGGGTTCATTCAGTTGATTTTAATGTTCTTCTTTCCCATCACTTTTTGTTTTCTCCTTCAAAATGTGAGCCTGCTGTTACTCTGCAATATGCACTCATACTCAGTCTCCTGTTTTTATATAACCCACAAAAAAGAACTACACACACAGTGATAAAAACATATGCACTGCATGATCAAAGAACCTGATATCTTGTGACCAATAGGGGCACCAGAAGGTGACAGCTTTGCGATTAGCTCTCAGATGACATATTGGCTTCTCCTCTGCACCGCAGAAGGTAACACTTTCCAGTCATGGGTAAATATGGTGATTTGAGTGTCTGCACTTGTTAGCCAGGAGTGTGCCAACATGGGATGAACCGTGGACAGCCATCCCCAGCAGATGATCACACAGAGGCAAACCACATGTGGTTGATCCAAGGGGTGAGCATCAGGTGGCACGTTTGGTATTTCAGCAATGATGTACCACAGAGGACCAACTAATAACTTAGGCCCCCTTCACACGTCCGGAAAATCTGTCCGGATTTCCTATCAGGAAATCCGGACGGATTTCCGGACTCATAGGCTAACATTGGACACGGACACCCTTCCGGATTTTTCCGGAAGGGTGTCCATTCCGGAAAATAGGACCGTATTTTTAAGATCCTGTCCTATTTTCGTCCGGAAATCCGGCACGGACGCCCCCATAGAAGTCTATGGGAGCGCCGGAATCACGGGCATTTTCCTGATGTATATCAGGAAAGTGCCCGTGATTCCGGAATGGTAGAGAGCCAGGACCTCACCACGGGGCCGACCGCCCGCCCGCCCCGCTCGCTCGCACGCCCGCGCTCCGCTCCACCCCCTCCCTCCCGGAAACTCACCACCGGCCCGCCGCATGCTCCGGACCTCCGACCGCTGCCGCCGCCCGGATCTCTGCACTGCACAATGCCCGGACCTCAACCTCGCTGCCCGGACAGAGCAGGATCCAGGACAGGTGAGATTACCCCTTTAGGACTACTACTCCCACCATGCTCTGATGGAGTTACCAGGCCATGATGGGAGTTGTAGTTCTGCAGCCTGTGGCCATCCAGGTTGCAGAAGTACAACTCCCATCATGGCTCTGCTGGCAGGCCATGATGGGAGTTGTAGTTCTGCAGCCTGTGGCCATCCAGGTTGCAGAAGTACAACTCCCATCATGGCTCTGCTGGCAGGCCATGATGGGAGTTGTAGTTCTGCAGCCTGTGGCCATCCAGGTTGCAGAAGTACAACTCCCATCATGGCTCTGCTGGCAGGCCATGATGGGAGTTGTAGTTCTGCAGCCTGTGGCCATCCAGGTTGCAGAAGTACAACTCCCATCATGGCTCTGCTGGCAGGCCATGATGGGAGTTGTAGTTCTGCAGCCTGTGGCCATCCAGGTTGCAGAAGTACAACTCCCATCATGGCTCTGCTGACAGGCCATGATGGGAGTTGTAGTTCTGCAGCCTGTGGCCATCCAGGTTGCAGAAGTACAACTCCCATCATGGCTCTGCTGGCAGGCCATGATGGGAGTTGTAGTTCTGCAGCCTGTGGCCATCCAGGTTGCAGAAGTACAACTCCCATCATAGCTCTGCTAACAGGCCATGATGGGAGTTGTAGTTCTGCAGCCTGTGGCCATCCAGGTACACTAGGGGCTGTGTGGGTACCTGTGATTTATGTTGGCATACTAGACCATCTCATCAGGAAATCCTGAAGGTTTTTCCTGATGGTTTCCTGATGGTAAAAACGGATTACTATCAGGAAATCCTGATACTATCCTGATGACATTTGAGGTCTCCTGATCAGGATTTCCTGACAGTAAAAACTGACACGGACGTGTGAATGGGGCCTTACCAATACATGGAGCCTTCCCTCTAGTGATGTAGCTCGGTCCCTGCCCATACACTTCTTCCTGTATAGAAGCATGTGATGTTACGTGGTACTTTATCTCTTCTATAACACAATGCACTCAAGCAAGGAGCACAGGCACCGTGAAAGAGGCAGAGTGACATGTATCACCATGTCGGAGCTACATCAGAGTATGGGCCAAAGAGAAAGCTCCCTGTATCATTAGGTCATCAGTTATACTTACTACAGTGCTTTTTTAAAAAGACAGGAGGATAGGGTAGAAAGGGTGGTCTACATGTAAAGGTGTCAGAAGGTTGTCTAGTGATCAGTACTGTTTCCTGCTGAACCAGACAGATGGCCGGGTCCACATCTAGCATAAACAGTATGAAGCCATATCCCCTGGATGCACTATTGGGGTTCAGCAGGCCAGTGGTGATAGTGTCACGGTCTGGGGAACATTCTCCTGGCATGCCCAAGGACTGATTGTCATCTTACCACAATCCTTGAATGATAAACCCTATAGGGAGCTGTTATCTCACCTTTTATTCAGAAGGTCATCCTTGACCACAGTGCTGTCTTTCAGCAAGACAAAACTCAATGTCATTACGCTCAGACTACTAGAGAGTGGTTTGAAAAACACATAAGCAAATACTTCACAATGCCTTGGCCTCCAAACTTGCTGGACTTTAGAATATGCTTGGGATATGCTGGGATGGGCTGTAAGATCTACTCCCATGTGTTTAAAAACTGTGGCCCATCTGAGTTGCTGGAGCAGGCTTGGGTTGAGTATGGAGACTAAGTATGTTCCCGGATATCTGCATGATTTCCCAGAAAATGGGTCAATTATTCAGTATATTACACACACACACACACACACACACACACACACACACACACACACACACACACACACATGCAGTGCTATTGACTGAGAGGGGTGCACTATATCCTCAGTGTTTGGAGAGGGGATGTGGTTTCTCACCATTATGCAGTTAGGTTTACTGACAGACCACAGATTGACACGGCAGTCTTCTCCGCCAGTGGCCAGGAGGCGGCCGGAGCTCTTCCCCAGAGCGAGAGCTGACACATTGCTGGCGTGAGCCACTATTTCTTCTGTAAGAAAAGCAAGATGTTACCACACAGAGCCCGCCAACACGTGCCCACCGTGCCCAGCGACACTTACGCAGCTTCCATGCTGTTTTTGTCATTCCAGAAGTCGCCATGTTTATATGCCAAGGGACAGAAAAGCATCACAGGACTGAAGACGTGACGTTTCTGGGTTTGGAGGGGGTGTACCCCCCAGTCCTCCGCCCCAGACACAAAGGGATCCGTGTAGTGAGGACACTTAAGGGATCTAGGGGCAAAATAACATCAGAGGTCACCACAAGGCAGAGTTCCCCAATACCTGACTCAGCACCCATCCCACACCTGTCATCCGGCCCTGGGCTGTGGACGTCTCATACATATAATTACCAATGAGGAATAACTCAGCTGACACAATGAGAGTCCACAAAGGACGAGTCATTGGGGGAAGGGAGACAGCTGGCTGATAACAGAAAACAACACCTGCACCCCAATCTACAATGATCAGCCCGCACATGGATCCCCCACATCTACTTATCACCCTAATGTGTAATAACTCACTCAACCTAGTTACCATACAATCCCATAGTCACATACCCCCCAAACACCCTGATACTACACCCACCCATAATCAGACATTACACCCCATGTCTACCTGCCCCCCAATATCACCCTGATACTACACCCACCCATAATCATCAGACATTACACCCCATGTCTACCTGCCCCCCATTATCACCCTGATACTACACCCACCCATAATCATCAGACATTACACCCCATGTCTACCTGCCCCCCCAATATCACCCTGATACTACACCCACCCATAATCATCAGACACTACACCCCATGTCTACCTGCCCCCCAATATCACCCTGATACTACACCCACCCATAATCATCAGACATTACACCCCATGTCTACCTGCCCCCCATTATCACCCTGATACTACACCCACCCATAATCATCAGACATTACACCCCATGTCTACCTGCCCCCCCAATATCACCCTGATACTACACCCACCCATAATCATCAGACACTACACCCCATGTCTACCTGCCCCCCCAATATCACCCTGATACTACACCCACCCCTAATCAGACATAACACCCCATGTCTACCTGCCCCCCAATATCACCCTGATACTACACCCACCCATAATCATCAGAGATTACACCCCATGTCTACCTGCCCCCCAATATCACCCTGATACTACACCCACCCATAATCATCAGACATTACACCCCATGTCTACCTGCCCCCCAATATCACCCTGATACTACACCCACTCATAATAATCAGACACTACACCCCATGTCTACCTGCCCCCCAATATCACATACTACACCCACTCATAATAATCAGACACTACACCCCATGTCTACCTGCCCCCCCAATATCACATACTACACCCACTCATAATAATCAGACACTACACCCCATGTCTACCTGCCCCCCCAATATCACATACTACACCCACCCATAATCAGACACTACACCCCATGTCTACCTACCCCCCAATATCACATACTACACCCACCCTGGTCACCTACTTTATCACATACCCTACACCCCAAAACTACACCTGTCCTACAATCACCTACCGTCCCACGTGTACTCTGCCCCACCCCCCTACAATATGCCACCCTACTACACCCCCACATGCACCCGGTTCTACCTTCGTATTACAGTCGCTCTCCTAAACGCATCCAAAGACCCAGTTGCCCCCGACCCGGTCTACAGGCACCAGGTTATAATCTGAGCTCTCATTCGCGGTTTCCTGACAACAGGCTTCAAAACAAACGTATCTCCACGCCCCTAAACGGCCAGCGCGTGCCTCTGACGTAGTACGTAACACGCTCGAGAACGTGTCCCCAAACCGCCATGACAGTTACTGGCAGAGTCACCCGGGAACATGGGGATTGTACTGTAACAGAATAAAGACTGCCGACCGGACTCCTGTGTAATATAACTTGTATCTGAGGATCGGTGGTCGTAGCACTGCGGTATAATATAACATGTCTGGAGAGCAGTGATGTCACTTCTGCATAATATAGTAATATAGAAGTGACAACTGTATAATATATTAGGGGAGCAGTGATGTAAGTGCTGTATAATATACCAGGAGAGCAGTGATGTTATTGCTGTATAATATACCAGGAGAGCAGTGATGTTATTCCTGTATAATATACCAGGAGAGCAGTGATGTTATTGCTGTATAATATAATATACCAGGAGAACAGTGATGTTATTGCTGTATAATATATCAGGAGAGCAGTGATGTTATTGCTGTATGATATAATATACCAGGAGAGCAGTGATGTTATTGCTGTATGATATAATATACCAGGAGAACAGTGATGTTATTGCTGTATAATATATCAGGAGAGCAGTGATGTTATTGCTGTATAATATATCAGGAGAGCAGTGATGTTATTGCTGTATGATATAATATATCAGGAGAGCAGTGATGTTATTGCTGTATGATATAATATACCAGGAGAACAGTGATGTTATTGCTGTATAATATAATATACCAGGAGAGCAGTGATGTTATTGCTGTATAATATAATATACCAGGAGAGCAGTGATGTTATTGCTGTATGATATAATATACCAGGAGAGCAGTGATGTTATTGCTGTATAATATATCAGGAGAGCAGTGATGTTATTGCTGTATGATATAATATATCAGGAGAGCAGTGATGTTATTGCTGTATGATATAATATACCAGGAGAACAGTGATGTTATTGCTGTATGATATAATATACCAGGAGAGCAGTGATGTTATTGCTGTATAATATAATATACCAGGAGAGCAGTGATGTTATTGCTGTATAATATATCAGGAGAGCAGTGATGTTATTGCTGTATGATATAATATACCAGGAGAGCAGTGATGTTATTGCTGTATGATATAATATACCAGGAGAACAGTGATGTTATTGCTGTATAATATATCAGGAGAGCAGTGATGTTATTGCTGTATGATATAATATATCAGGAGAGCAGTGATGTAAGTGCTGTATAATATACCAGGAGAGCAGTGATGTTATTGCTGTATAATATACCAGGAGAGCAGTGATGTTATTGCTGTATAATATAATATACCAGGAGAGCAGTGATGTTATTGCTGTATGATATAATATACCAGGAGAGCAGTGATGTTATTGCTGTATAATATACCAGGAGAACAGTGATGTTATTGCTGTATAATATATCAGCAGAGCAGTGATGTTATTGCTGTATGATATAATATATCAGGAGAGCAGCGATGTTATTGCTGTATAATATATCAGGAGAGCAGTGATGTTATTGCTGTATAATATATCAGGAGAGCAGTGATGTTATTGCTGTATAATATATCAGGAGAGCAGTGATGTTATTGCTGTATAATATATCAGGAGAGCAGTGATGTTATTGCTGTATGATATAATATACCAGGAGAGCAGTGATGTTATTGCTGTATAATATAATATACCAGGAGAGCAGTGATGTTATTGCTGTATAATATATCTGGAGAGCAGTGATGTCACTTCTGCGTAGTATAGAAGTGACAACTGTGAAATATATCCGGAGAGCAGTGATGTTATTGCTGTATAATATAATATACACTGCTCAAAGAAATAAAGGGAACACTCAAATAACACATCGTAGATCTGAATGAATGAAATATTCTCATTGAATACTTTGTTCTGTACAAAGTTGAATGTGCTGATATCAAAATCACACAAAAATCATCAATAGAAATCACATTTATTAACCAATGGAGGCCTGGATTTGGAGTCACACACAAAATTAAAGTGGAAAAACACACTGCAGGGTGATCCAACGTTGATGTAATGTCCTTGAAACAAGTCACAATGAGGCTCCGTATTGTGTATGACCTCCCTATAGTGCCTGGGCATGCTCCTGATGAGGTGGGGGATGTTCTCCTGAGGGATCTCCTCCCAGACCTGGATTAAAGAATCCGCCAACTCCTGGACAGTGTGTGGTGCAACATGATGTTAGTGAATGGAGCGAGACATGATGGCCCAGATGTGCTAAATCGGATTCAGGTCTGCGGAACAGGTGGGCCGGTCCATAGCTTCAATGCCTTCATCTTGCAGAAACTGCTGACACACTCCAGCCACATGAGGTTTAGCATTGTCCGTAAACTCGTAAATCTGGTTTGCGGACCAACTGTGTGATTTACTCAATTGTGAGCAATGTATCTGGATACAACCAATTCCCACTTCCTTGGTTCATACAACTTCATATATAGTGTATCCTGTACTGACTTGACCTATGTCCATATTCATGTGAGTATATAGTATTAGAAAAGCAACAACTCACGTTTGGTAGTCTTCACTTCGACTTGGATTTATTTTGCTTACTTGCAAGATTTGGCTGCGTGTGATCAGAACACTGGAGCTCGCTGGAGGCTAGGCGTCCTCTCCCTGCCGCGCGACGTTTCGGAAGGCGTGGCTTCCTTACTCATGCGCACAGGTGAGTGGTACCTGCTCAGCTAAGTACCGACGTCTGAGATCACATGTGACCTGTAGCATATAAATTCATATAAACTTATGATTATACAAGTATAACAACTTTTGCATGGCACATAATAAATCCACATTAGCATGATGAACTAATTATAAAGTGAGATGAACTCATTATAAAGTAGTATAAGACGTCGTTTACTTGGGGGTAAATGTATCTATAGGTACGCCTTGAAGCTGCACACTTCATTAAGACCGGATGGTTCAACGCTCTCTAGCTTTCTTATCCAGTATGTCTCCCGTTGTAATAACAGCTGTTTGTCTCTTGTTTCTGACCCTGTTGTTTGTATTTCCTCTAATATGCACCATTTTAGCTCATACACATGATGCCCTACCTGTTTAAAGTGTTTGGCTACACTCGTCTCTCCATACTTCGATTCTGTTGTGTCTTCCTGTTTTAAATGTTTTCTGATCATGGATTTGTGTTCATTTATCCTCACTCTCACTTGTCTCATTGTTTGCCCAACATATGTTTTGCCACACGGGCATTTCAACATGTATATAGCTCTTTGTGTATTACATGTGAAGAACCCTCTTATGGGGATCTTGTAACCTTGTGTGGGATGTTGGATGTATTCCCCTTTTATGATGGATGTGCAATTCTGGCATTGTAAACATCCATATGTTCCTTTTCTTTGTGATCTTAGGAAAGTTTGTTTGTTGGGTTTTCTCTTTCTGATATCGCCCTTTATGACACTACTTGCTATGGTTTTGCCTTTTTTCAAGGCTAGCATAGGGACATTTTGAAACAGTTTTCCAAATTTTGGCTCTTTTTGCATTATTGGCCAGAATTTTTTAATGGCTCTACGTATGACTGGTATATGGTGATCATATGTTGTCACAAAAATTTGTCTCTGTTGGTTAGATGTTTGTGAATTTGTTCTTTTGTTTTTTGTTATAGCACGATTTATTTGTTTGTATTTGTACCCTCTCTGTTCAAATTTCTTCTTCATGTTGTTTTGACACTCTGTTTTCTCTATGTCAGTGCTGACTATCCTCTCTATTCTCTGCATCTGACTTTTTACGATGC
Organism: Dendropsophus ebraccatus; assembly: GCF_027789765.1. Taxonomy (NCBI): domain Eukaryota; kingdom Metazoa; phylum Chordata; class Amphibia; order Anura; family Hylidae; genus Dendropsophus; species Dendropsophus ebraccatus. The sequence goes on from NC_091457.1 coordinate 100,247,728, forward strand.
TGTCAAATACTTGTGGTGGATGATGACTCGTGCGATGTAATAAATTATTTTTATCAGTAGACTTGACATATAATGTTGTATCAAATTTGTCTCCATTTTTCACCACCTGTACATCAAGGTAGTTTATAGTGCTTCTGTCATACTCTAACGTAAATTTTATTGTGGGGTGACACGAGTTCAGATAAGACACAAAATCCATCAGTGATTGTTCACTATCTCTCCATAGGAGGAACACGTCGTCCACATATCTGTACCATGTGAACGGCGTGTTCCCCCCTGTTTTCTCTATCACATAGTTGTTTTCAAAAGTTTCCATGAAGATATTGGCGACACTAGGTGCCACCGCTGACCCCATGGAAACTCCATACTTTTGTAGAAAAAATTCCTGGTCAAACCGGAAATAGTTTCTAGACAGCACTATCTCCAGAAGTCCCATTAAGAAATTTATGTCTGCGTTTGTCATTTTTTCATTATTTTGCATAAGTTCTCTAATGGCTGCCATGCCCTCGTTATGTGGTACGTTGGTGTACAAACTTTGTACATCCAACGTACACACAAACGTGACATCTTCCACTGTTTCTTTTTTTATTTTGCTTAAGAAGTCTTTTGTGTCTTTCAAACACCTGGGAAAGCTTTTTATGATGTCCTGTAGGAAACCATCAATGTAAGTGGCCACTGGTTGAAATATGGACCCTATTTGTGAGACTATGGGTGAGACTATTCTCTAACCAACAATAATCCTAGGGTTCCAATTCTATATTTGGCCCCTAAGATACATAAATGTTTAAAGTCACCACCAGGCAGACCCATAGTCTCACAAATAGGGTCCATATTTCAACCAGTGGCCACTTACATTGATGGTTTCCTACAGGACATCATAAAAAGCTTTCCCAGGTGTTTGAAAGACACAAAAGACTTCTTAAGCAAAATAAAAAAAGAAACAGTGGAAGATGTCACGTTTGTGTGTACGTTGGATGTACAAAGTTTGTACACCAACGTACCACATAACGAGGGCATGGCAGCCATTAGAGAACTTATGCAAAATAATGAAAAAATGACAAACGCAGACATAAATTTCTTAATGGGACTTCTGGAGATAGTGCTGTCTAGAAACTATTTCCGGTTTGACCAGGAATTTTTTCTACAAAAGTATGGAGTTTCCATGGGGTCAGCGGTGGCACCTAGTGTCGCCAATATCTTCATGGAAACTTTTGAAAACAACTATGTGATAGAGAAAACAGGGGGGAACACGCCGTTCACATGGTACAGATATGTGGACGACGTGTTCCTCCTATGGAGAGATAGTGAACAATCACTGATGGATTTTGTGTCTTATCTGAACTCGTGTCACCCCACAATAAAATTTACGTTAGAGTATGACAGAAGCACTATAAACTACCTTGATGTACAGGTGGTGAAAAATGGAGACAAATTTGATACAACATTATATGTCAAGTCTACTGATAAAAATAATTTATTACATCGCACGAGTCATCATCCACCACAAGTATTTGACAGCATCGTAAAAAGTCAGATGCAGAGAATAGAGAGGATAGTCAGCACTGACATAGAGAAAACAGAGTGTCAAAACAACATGAAGAAGAAATTTGAACAGAGAGGGTACAAATACAAACAAATAAATCGTGCTATAACAAAAAACAAAAGAACAAATTCACAAACATCTAACCAACAGAGACAAATTTTTGTGACAACATATGATCACCATATACCAGTCATACGTAGAGCCATTAAAAAATTCTGGCCAATAATGCAAAAAGAGCCAAAATTTGGAAAACTGTTTCAAAATGTCCCTATGCTAGCCTTGAAAAAAGGCAAAACCATAGCAAGTAGTGTCATAAAGGGCGATATCAGAAAGAGAAAACCCAACAAACAAACTTTCCTAAGATCACAAAGAAAAGGAACATATGGATGTTTACAATGCCAGAATTGCACATCCATCATAAAAGGGGAATACATCCAACATCCCACACAAGGTTACAAGATCCCCATAAGAGGGTTCTTCACATGTAATACACAAAGAGCTATATACATGTTGAAATGCCCGTGTGGCAAAACATATGTTGGGCAAACAATGAGACAAGTGAGAGTGAGGATAAATGAACACAAATCCATGATCAGAAAACATTTAAAACAGGAAGACACAACAGAATCGAAGTATGGAGAGACGAGTGTAGCCAAACACTTTAAACAGGTAGGGCATCATGTGTATGAGCTAAAATGGTGCATATTAGAGGAAATACAAACAACAGGGTCAGAAACAAGAGACAAACAGCTGTTATTACAACGGGAGACATACTGGATAAGAAAGCTAGAGAGCGTTGAACCATCCGGTCTTAATGAAGTGTGCAGCTTCAAGGCGTACCTATAGATACATTTACCCCCAAGTAAACGACGTCTTATACTACTTTATAATGAGTTCATCTCACTTTATAATTAGTTCATCATGCTAATGTGGATTTATTATGTGCCATGCAAAAGTTGTTATACTTGTATAATCATAAGTTTATATGAATTTATATGCTACAGGTCACATGTGATCTCAGACGTCGGTACTTAGCTGAGCAGGTACCACTCACCTGTGCGCATGAGTAAGGAAGCCACGCCTTCCGAAACGTCGCGCGGCAGGGAGAGGACGCCTAGCCTCCAGCGAGCTCCAGTGTTCTGATCACACGCAGCCAAATCTTGCAAGTAAGCAAAATAAATCCAAGTCGAAGTGAAGACTACCAAACGTGAGTTGTTGCTTTTCTAATACTATATACTCACATGAATATGGACATAGGTCAAGTCAGTACAGGATACACTATATATGAAGTTTAGCATTGTCCTGCATTAGGAGGAACCCAGGGCCAACCACACCAGCATATGGTCTCACAAGGGGTCTGAGTATCTCATCTCGGTACCTAATGGCAGTCAGGCTACCTCTGGCTAACATAGGGAGGGCTGTGCAAAGAAATGCCACCCCACACAATTACTGACTCACTGACGGCCGCACGTTGCCTCTAACCACCCCAGGTTGCATGTAATCACAACAGATTACCCGTAACCACCCCAGGTTGCCCGTAATCACCCCAGATTACACTTAAGCACCGCACGTTGCCCGTAACCACCGCACATTGCCCGTAACCACCGCACGTTGCCCGTAATCACGCCAGATTGCACGTAACCACCGCACGTTGCCCCTAACCGCCCCAGGTTGCCTGTAATCACACCAGATTACCCGTAACCACTGCACGTTGCCCCTAATCGCCCCAGGTTGCCCGTAATCACGCCAGATTACACGTAACCACCGCACGTTGCCACTGACGGGCGCACGTTGCCACTGACAGCCGCACGTTGCCACTGACCGCCGCACGTTGCCTCTAACCACCGCACACTGCCTCTAACCACCCCAAATTGCCAAAGACCCCCTCCAGATTGCCGTAACCAACCCAAATTACATATAAGCACTTCAGTTTATCCGTAACCAACCCAGATAGTCCGTAACCACCCCACGTTGGCCGTAACCACAGCAGGTTACCTGTAACCACCCCAGATTGTCTGTAACCACCACAGATTACCCGTAACCACCTCCAGATTACCCGTAACCACCCCATATTACCTGTAATCTAATTTTTTTATTGTATTTTAGTAACTGCGCTATTCTAATAACTGTTTCTAGCTGCGGTTTTGCTCCAGCAAATTGGCGCTCCTTCCCTTCTGAGCCCTGCTGTGTGCCCATACAGTGGTTTATGCCCACATATGGGGTACCGTTCTACTCAGGAGAACCTGCGTTACAGATTTTGGGGTGCATTTTCTTTCCTGTTCCTCGTGAAATTTAGAAATTTCCAACTAAAGGAACATATTACTGGAAAAATTCGAGTTTTTCATTTTTACTGTCTACTTTTGAATACTTTCCTCTAATACCTGTGGGGTCAAAATGGTCACCACACCCCAAGATGAATTCTTTGAGGGGTGTACTTTCCAAAATGGGATGACATGGTGGGATTTTACTCCGCTGGCACTACAGGGGCACTAAAAAATGCACGTGGCGCTCAGAAACTTCTTCAGCAAAATCTGCACTGAAAATGCTAATTGGCGCTCCCTTCCTTCTGATCCCTGCTGTGTGCCCATAGAGTGGTTTATGCCCACATAGGGGGTACCGTTCTACTCACGAGAACCTGCGTTATAAATTTTTGGGTACATTTTCTCTCCTGTTCCTCGTGAAATTGAGAAATTTCAAAGTAAACAAACATATTATTGGAAAAATTTGAGTTTTTCTTTTTTACTCTCTACTTTTAAATACTTTCCTCTAATACCTGTGGGGTCAAAATGGTCACCACACCCCAAGATGAATTCTTTGAGGGGTGTACTTTCCTAAATGGGGTGACTTTTGGGGGGGTTCTATTCTGCTGACACTACAGGGGCGCTGCAAACGCACCTGGCGCTCAGAAACTTCTTCAGAAAAATCTGCACTGAAAATGCTAATTGGCGCTCCTTTCCTTCTGAGCGCCCATACAGTGGTTTATGCCCACATATGGGGTACCGTTGTACTCAGGAGAACCTGCGTTACAGATTTTGGCATGCAGCTTCTCCCCTGTTCCTAGTGAAATTGAGAAATTTCAAACTAAACGAACATATTATTGGAAAAATTCTAGTTTTTCAATTTTACTGTCTTATTTTGAATACTTTCCTCTAATACCTGTGGGGTCAAAATGGTCACCACACCCAAAGATGAATTCCTTGAGGGGTGTACTTTCAAACTGCAAACGCTCCTGGCGCTCAGAAACTTCTTCAGAAAAATCTGCATTGAAAAAGCTAATTGGCGCTCCTTCCCTTCTGAGCCCGGCTGTGTGGCGATACAGTCGTTTACGCTCACATATGGGGTACCGTTGTATTCTGGAGAACCTGCATTACAAATTTTGGGGTACTTTTTTTCTCTTGTTCCTTGTGAAATTGAGAAATTTCAAACTAAACAAACATATTATTGGAAAAATTTGTGTTTTTCATTTTTACTGTCTAATTCTGAATACTTTCCTCTAATACCTGTGGGGTCAAAGTGCTCATCCTACCCAAAGATGAATTCCTTGAGGGGTGTACTCTCCAAAATGGGGTGACTTTTGGGGGGTTTCTCGTCTGCGGACACTACAGGGGCTCTGCAAACGCACCTGGCGCTCAGAAACTTCTTCAGCAAAATCTGCATTAAAAAAGCTAATTGGCGCTCCTTCCCTTCTGAGACCGGCTGTGTGCCCATACAGTGGTTTACGCCCACATCTGGGGTACCGTTGTATTCAGGAGAACCTGCGTTACAAATTTTGGCATGCTTTTTTTCTCATGTTCCTTTTGAAAATGAGAAACTTTAATCTAAACGTTTATATTATTTGAAAATTAAAATTTTCGATTTTTTTTTTTACGGCCTAATTGTGAATACTTTCCTCCAGCCCCTTTAGGGTTAAAATGCTCATTATACCCCTAGATTAATTCTTTAAGGTGTCTAGTTTCCAAAATGGGGTCACTTATGGGGGTTTCCAGTATACAAGCCTTCTAAATCCATTTAAAAAAAAGAACTGGTCCCTAAAAAAAATCAGTTTTGGAAATTTTCACAAAATGTGATAATTTGCTAATAAATTTCTAAGCCCCATAACACCCTAAAAAAGTAAAATATGTTTCCAAAATTATGCCAGAATAAAGAGGACATATTGATAATGTGATTTAGCAACTAATTTATGTGCTATGACTTGCTTTTTTAGAAGCAGAGAATTTCAGAAGTTCATAAAATGCAAAATTTTCAAATTTTTCATGATATTTTGATGTTTTTCACAAAAAATACACAAAGTAGTGACCAAATTTTGCTACTAATATAAAGTGCCATATGTGACGAAAAAACAATCTCAGAATCGCTAGCATACGTTACAGCATCACTGAGCTATGAGCGCATAAAGTGAGACAGGTCAGATTTTGAAAAATGAGCCTGGTCATTAAGGCCAAAACAGGCTTTAGAGGCAAGGGGTTAAAGCACCACCAACATTCAAAAGTGACAAAAATTTCAGCCAGAAAGCATAGGTACTGAGAAGGGGTCTGTGGTCCCCACCTGTAGAACCATTCCTTTATTGAATATGTCCTGCTAATTGGCAATAATTTACACCTGTATTTTAATTCCACTTGCACAGCAGCATGTGAAATTGATTGTCAATCTGTGTTGCTTCCTAAGTGGACAGTTTAATTCTGCGTTTACACGTAACGATTATCGTGCGACTTTGCGAGCTACCGATCAAATTCGAACGATAATCGTATGTGGAAACGCAGCTAACGATCAAACCACGAACGAGAAATCGTTCATTTTGATCTTTCAACATGTTATCAAATCGTCGTTCGCAAAAAATTCGCCGATCGTTCCGTGTAAACAGTTGTCGCGCGATAGTCCGGCCGCCATCAGCCCCGCCCCGCTCGCAGCCCGGCCCCCGCTCATTCGCAGCCCCTCCGCCGGCTCGATCGCCACCCCCGCCGCTCCGATCGACCCCCCCCCGCCTCGCCGCCGCCGCTCCGATCGCCACGACCATACGTTACCTGCTCCGCTTGGCAGGTCTTCGACATCCCCGACTCCGCTCTTCAGTGCACTGATTGGCTGAAGAGGTGATCCGGGAATTTCAAACGGCTCCTCTTCAGCCAATCAGTGCTCCTCTTCAGCACTGATTGGCTGAAGAGGAGCCGTTTGAAATTCTTGGCTCCCCTCTTCAGCCAATCAAAGCACGGCAGCACTGATTGGCTGAAGAGGAGCCGTTTGAAATTCCCGGCTTGCCTCTTCAGCCAATCAGTGCACTGAAGAGCGGAGTCGGGGATGTCGAAGACCTGCTACGCGGAGCAGGTAACGTATGGTCGCGGCGGGGCGATCGGAGCGGCAGTGGCTGCGGGGGGGGGGGGGGGGGGAGCGATCGGAGCGGCGGCGTTACCATCGGAGCGGTGGGGGGGTGGGGGGTGGCGATCGGGGCGGCGCAGGGGGCTGCGGTTGACCAGGGGACCGGGCTGCGAGCGGGGGGCCGGGCTGCGGGCGCGCGATCGCAAAATTATTTTCCGTACGATATACTGTACCGTCTAAACGCTGATCGTTTTGAAAAAAAAAATCGTTACTCCGACATCGTTAATTGTACGATCGGCCCAATTATCGTTTCGTGTAAACGCAGCACTATGCTGCGTTTACACGGAACGATTATTGTTCGAATTTTCGCAATAACGATCACATTTGATCGATAATCGTTCCGTGTAAACACAGCAAACGATCAAGCGATGAGCGAAAAATCTTTTATTTTGTTCTTTCAACATGTTCTCAAATCGTTGTTCATTGTTCGCTAAAAACTCGCAGATCGCTTCGTGTAAACAGTCTTTCAAAGATTCACCCTATGTAAAAGATGGGCTTAAGCGATCTTAAAAATGATCGCATTAACGATCTTTCTTACGAATTTTCTTACGATTTTTCTAACGATTTATTTGTCTTAACGCTGATCGTTATAAAAACCAAATCGTTGCTTCAAAATCGTTAAACGATCGATTGGGCGAATTATCGCTCCGTGTAAACCCAGCATTATTCCACGGAAGTTTGATTTACCTGTAGTTGTATTATATAGTGTTGTTTAAGTGTTCCTTTATTTTTTGAGCAGTGTATTTTTTGAGAGCAGTGATGTTATAGCTGTATATTATATTTCTGCAGAGCAGTGATGTTATAGCTGTATATTATATTTCTGCAGAGCAGTGATGTTATAGCTGTATATTATATTTTTGGAGAGCAGTAATGTTATTGGGTTTGGAGGGGGTGTACCCCTCAGTCCTCCGCCCCAGACACAAAGGGATCCGTGAAGTGATGACATTTAAAGGGGTACTCCAGCGGGGGGACTATTTTGGGATCTGGCCGGGGAGGAGGGGGCTGAGAGAAAAGATGTCCACTCACCTCCCCGGATCCAGCGGCGGGTCCCGTATCGCGGCGCTCCGGTCCCTGGTTCCCGGCCGCTTCCTGGTGTCTGACGCGGGCTTGAGACGTGACGTCTCAAGTCCGCTTAGCCAGTCAGTGACAGAGGCGGGATCTGAGCGGACTTGAAACGGATCCCGCCTCTGTCACTGACTGGCTGAGCAGACAGGAAGCGGCCAGGAACCGGGGACCGGAGCACCGCGATACGGGACCCGCCGCTGGATCCGGTGAGGTGAGTGGACATCTTTTCTCTCAGCCCCCTCCTCCCCGGCCAGATCCCAAAATAGCCCCCCCCCCGTTGGAGTACCCCTTTAAGGGATCTAGGGGCAAAATAACATCACAGAGGTCACCACAAGGCAGAGCTCCCCAATACCTGACTGGAATGTCTCACTTCCTTGGCTTCCCTGTTCACCAGATTTATTGCCAACGATTTATAGTACCGTCTTTGACACCAGCTTCAGCAGCCTATAAGGGTCAAGGATCTACATGCCCAGCTGCAACAGCTATGGGCAAATGTGGTGCAGGATGCCATAAGAAACCTATATGCCTCCATACTCCACATAACATATCTAGGGAGTTGGGATTAGAGATGAGCGAATCTACAGTAGGAACAAAGTGAATGGCTTTGTTCAGTGGCGTAGCCACCGTGGTCGCGGGGGTCGCCGCCGCGACCGGGCCCGCCACAAGGGGGGCCCGCGGGGCCCCCCGATCAATCACTCTTGTGACCGCAAGCATTGTTTTGCTTGCGGTCACAAGAGTCTGGCTCCGTCTTTCCCCGGCTTCTGCGCGGCTGCCGGGGGTGTCGCGTCTTACCCCCGGCAGCGCGCGCATCCCAGAACTCCCTGCGCGCCTTGGGCCCTGACTTCCGGTGTCCGGCGCGCAGGGAGTTCTGGGATGCGCGCGCTGCCGGGGATAAGACGCGACACCCCCGGCAGCCGCGCAGCAGCCGGGGACAGACCGAAGGCGAAGGAGTGAGGATCAACGTGGGAGCGCGATGTCAGGTGAGTTAAGTTTTGTTTTTTTATCAGCCTGTACGGGTGGGGGGAAAGAGGGGGACATCTATGAGGGTGGGGGGAAAGGAGGGGGACATCTATGAGGGTGGGGGGAAAGGAGGGGGGCATCTATGAGGGTGGGGGGAAAGAGGGGGCCATCTATAAGGGAGGGGGGGGGGAAGGGGACCATCTATAAGGGAGGGGGGGGAAGGGGGCCATCTATAAGGGAGGGTGGGGGGGGAAGGGGACCATCTATAAGGGAGGGTGGGGGGGGAAGGGGACCATCTATAAGGGAGGGTGGGGGGAGAGGGGGCCATTCATAAGGGAGGGTGGGGGGAGAGGGGGCCATTCATAAGGGAGGGTGGGGGGAGAGGGGGCCATTCATAAGGGAGGGTGGGGGGAGAGGGGACCATCCATAAGGGAGGGTGAGGAGAGAGGGGCCATCTATAAGGGAGGGGGTAGAGGGGGCCATCTATAAGGGAGGGGGTAGAGGGGGCCATCTATAAGGGAGGGGGTAGAGGGGGCCATCTATTTGGGGGGGCAACATAGGGGGAGAGGGAATACACAGAGGGGGGCATATATTAGGAGGTCACATAGAGTCAGGGCTACCCACTAAATGAGGGTGTAAAGGGGACAGTACAGATGTGCAGTGTGTAGAGAGATGAGGATGGTGTCAGAGTGTGGAGCCTAATATGTCTGTCTGGCAGATTCTGTGGATTCGTGGCTCGGAGAAGTTCTCATAACGGCCCAGGACGGATGGAGAAGATGATGAAAAGGAAAGAACTCCGATCAGAAAAGACGTCTCCTGTGAGTCACCTGATATATCTGCACTGTAATGTATATGGTGTATAGAGCCTGTGTAGAGCTGGGGCCACCTCTATATGACTGGATGAGGTGATTTAGTATACTGGATTTGGTCAGTAATAATATGGTGGTGATGGTAGTGGTTGTGGTGTGGCGGTAATGTTTCCTCCCTATATACTGGTATTACTGGTAATATTGGTCTCAGTATACAGGATTTGGTCGGTAACAGTATGGCAGTAATAGGTAATATCTGTCTTGGTGTGTGTGTGTGTGTGTGTGTATATATATATATATATATATATATATATATATATATATATATATATAGTGGTACCTTGGTTTAAGAGTAACTTCGTTTAAGAGCGTTTTGGTTGAAGAGCTCACAGTTTTTCAAAATTGTGACTTGGTTTAAGAGCATTGCTTTGGTTTAAGAACTTCCTGTATTGGGTGGGAGCGCGAGTGGAGAAGGGGCATGGCCTGCATAGCGGGGTCTACAGCACTGTACTCTAAACACCTTCCAAATCATAGCAGATCCCCTTCAGGCTGGGGCTTACATCAGGGGACGGGACTGTGTGGGGGGGGTTAATCTCTCCATAGCTGTAACCCCTCTCTCCCCGGACAGAGAGTGCTGCATGTATGTGCCCACATCTGCCCTGCTCATTCCTTCATACTCCCTGCAGTCTCTGTCCACCCTTGTGTTTCCCATCCTCTTCATTACTGTACAGTACAGAATAATAAATATATTTGGGGTGTGGAACCAATTGTCTGCATTTACATGATTTCTTATAGGAAAATTTGCTTTGGTTTAAGAGTGGATTTGGATTACAAGCACGGTCCTGGAACGAATTATGCTCATAATCCAAGGCACCACTGTGTATATATATATATATATATATATATATATATATATATATATACACACACACACACAACAATAGCATCACTTGGTCGTGAAAGGAGGGGGGGGGGGGGCCCAAGTTGGCCTCTCGCACCAGGGCCCAGGAGACATTAGCTACGCCCCTGGCTTTGTTCCTATCTGCCTCCTGCTCATCAGGCTGCGGGGCTTTGAAGTCTGCTTTGCTCCCTGCTGCTTCTCCCCGGGTGCTTAGAAAAGATGGATCCAGTCCTGGGAAACTGGGAGAAGTTTCCCAGCACTGGATCCATCTTTTCCCAGCACCCGGGAAGAAGCGGCAGGGAATGGAGCAGACTTCAAAGCCCCGCAGCCTGATGAGCAGGAGGCAGATAGGAACAAAGCCATTCACTTCGTTCCTACTTTAGATTCGCTCATCTCTAGTTGTGATGTCATTGCTCAATAATACAACTTGTATATCTGGAGAGCAGTGATTTAACCTTATGTATGGAAAAATTAGTTTCAAAAGTAATGCCTTTTGTATAATATGACTTGGCTGAGGAGAGCGGTGATGTCAGCTCCTGTATTACATAACATATCTGGGGAGTGGTGATGTCATTCCTATATAATGTAAAGCACTGGATTGTATAGCAGTATATCAATTGTGCAACATTTATTCTATCGCTTGTAGTTTTAGTACATCACAGAGGCAGAAACATTTTGTAAGGAACATCCCATCTTCATCTCTTCTCTGTCTCACAGGTCACATGACTCCTGACTGGGGAATTGGAAAATGACAGTATTATCAGGTTCAGACTAAAGAGAAAGCAGCTGCTCACACAGACGAGGGTCCTTGCTGAGCCGATCTTCAAGGGCCAGGTACTTCTGAGGTGCCAACTCCTTGTGCCTGGAAAGGGACAGATATGAAGAGTCATCAGATTAAGATGATCGGAGATTTACCAAAGAGAAAGTAGGCAGAGAGCACATAACCCAAAGTAATGAGGGTGTTGTAATGACATCAAAGCAGCACCTGTTCAATCTGGTCTCTAGGATCTGGATGCGGAACATGGCCTCAGAGCAGTACTCTAGGTATGCCTCCTCATCCTCCTTGTTCATTGATGGCTGGTTCTGGTGATACCACTGCTGCTTCTTCTGCAGCTCTTGGGTCTCCTAATGTGGGGAAAATTATAGAGACATATGTAGTAGAGTTATGTACTGTGAGTGTGGTGTCCAACTCCTATATAAGCATGGATTAGAATTTATGTGTGGGGTAAACAAGCCACCCATGGATTCAGTCTGCAGGACACAAAAGTCTATGAGAATATCCAGGGTCATTACTGAGACAGTATAGGGGACAAAGGAGCCTATGGAAAAATCTGTACGGTCACGACCACACAACGTCCTTTTTTTGGCCATTTGACTACCGTTTTTTTTTTTTTTTAACGTTTGTCATTTTGGTGCCAGAATGCAGCTGTTATGGCTGTAATTTGTTGTGTGACCAATACTTACCTTCTCAAAGCGTGCCTGGATAAGATTGGCTTGCTGAATAAGCCTGTTTTTCAGGTCCTGCAGACAGTCCTCCTTCACCTGCTGAGCCTGTACCCTTGTCAGCTTCTCAGGGTCTCCCAGAAGTGCCAAGTATGGAGCCAAATAATCCAGTTCCAGTACAGCTCTTCGCTGCCTCTCCTCTTGTAGAGCACGCTCCTATGACAAAACAACGGCTTATCATCATATCCATCCATGATTTACCCTAAGGGCCAAACAGATACCTCTCATAGTGACCACTTACCTCTGAGGCACGCTGCTCCTTGCTTTTCTTATTTCTCTCAGTGTCATAGATAGAAATTGTTAGCTGTGGATCTGCCTCTTCCTGAGCCCGTCTAGAAAGGATCTCTAGCACCTGTGTGGACGGTCATACTCATCAGCATACCTCAGTTATCTGCCACTGTACACATCACATCTATCAGTATACCCCCAACATCCATCACATCCAGCAATTCCCCAAAATTCTATCAAAATGTATTGGAAGTGTATCCCTCTATCCATCACACTGTTTTACAACTACCAGTTTACTCCATCACCCCTTATGGTGCATTTACACAGACAGATTTATCTGACAGATCTTTGAAGCCCAAACCAGGAACAGACTATAAACAGGGAACAGGTCATAAAGGAAAGACTGGGATCTATCCTCTTTTCAAATCCATTCCTGGCTTTGGCTTCCAAAATCTGTCAGATAAATCTGTCTGTGTAAACGCAGCATTAGTGTATTCCATCATCAGTCATATCTGTCAGTATAACCACTGTCATCTCCATAAGTTTACCTCATCATCCAGCACTGTACCTGTGGCATGTGTCACATCTGTCAGTGTATCCTTATTAAAGCATCAGCTCATATCTCCTTTTATTATAATACACCTTAGCAGAACTGTATAGCTGTGTACCTCTGCCTCAGATTTCCGAACTGCCTCCTGAGCGCACTGCTCCCCCTGCTGGAGCTGAACAAGAGTCTCGTAAACGTAGAGCTGTTTGTTAAACTTCTCCAATGGTTCCACCTGGTGGACAACACACAACAAAGCTTGTAAGAAATATATATTTCTATATATATGTTTAAAGGGGTATTCCAAGAAAAATTAACTTGTCCCCTATCCACAGGATAGGGGACAAATAAGAGATCATGGGGGGAGTCTGACCTCCGAACCCCCAGCGATGTCTGTATCGGCCCCTGGGCACAGCAGCACTGATTGGCTGAGCGGGACCGTAGCCAGGAGCCTGACATGCAGCTGCATCGCTGAGCAGGTAATGTATGCTGTCGCCGACAGGCTGCGGGGGGTTAACGCACATACTCACAGCGGGATGTCAATCCTGCCCTGTACACTCTGGCAGACAAACTCCCAGCAGGATGGACATCCCGCTGCGAGTTTGTCAGCAGCCCGCCCCGTTAACCCCCCCCCCCGGTGCCAGAGCCCTGCTCTTCACCAGGTCCCCGCTCTGGCTTGCTTCGGGGCTCCCAGTGTCTTCATGTCCCGCTCAGCTAATTAGTGCACTGTGCCGGGGCAGCGCACTGATTGACCAAGCGGAACGTGCCGGGAATCCCCGAAGCAAGCCGGAGCGCGGACCAGGTGATGTATAGGCTCCGGCGGCGGGGGATTAGCGGGGCGGGCTGCTGACAAACTCGCAGTGGGATGTCCATCCTGCTGCAAGTTTGTCTGCCCATAGGGCGTACAGGGCACTGATCCGCAGCGAGAAATCCGCTGCGGATCCGTTACGTGTGAACGCACCCTAAATGTTACCCATTCACTTAAGTGCAAATAAATAACGTTATCATGTAATGTTGTAACTGGAGCTTATACTATACAGATGCACCCTCTGTAATGCCAGGAACAAGTGTGAAGAAGATGGATCAGGCACATTCAGTTCAAGGGCATCAAAGTGTCAGACTGATTTACTTTAAAAGTGTACCTGTCACATTTTTCCACCTGCAAATGCAGCCGCCAAAGGACAAACGGCTTGCAGTGGAAACATCAAGCATTGGCAAGTTCCATGCACAAGCCCTATTAAGAAGAATAGAGCTGATGCACAGAACTCATTAACACTTTGCATGTTTCCACAACAATTCAAGACCCCCTTAGCAGCAGGGGGAAGTTTGAATGGACCCACGGTTTACACCACCAATTAGGACCCACAGACTGGACTATGCTGAGCCCAGTGATTGGCTGCAGGGTGGCCCAGGACCTAATCAGGGTGCCCTGGGAGGAAGTGTCATACAAGTAAACAGAATCAAGGGGCAGGACTGGAGCGGCAATGCATCCTACAGAATGTTATCTCCCATTATACAACCTGTAGCTTCCCCTCCTGACATGTGCCAGACTTGATAAAGGATAGCTGCCAATCACCTGGTAGGAGATGCAAGTTTCAGGGCTTAGCACCACATGTGCCCCCTTCTCCCCTAGGTTGGCTGGCTTCAGGAATTCCCACGTGGATGTGGTGATGTGATCGTCTTGCCGTTGATAGCGTACATGGATGCGATCCTCAGTGATCAAAAAGATCCGCTCAGCCACATCCTCATTTGCTGACTTCTCAGGGTTTCTATGGAAACGTTCAGTGATTTTCTATCAGAAATATAGAAAATTTGAAGATTTACAATTATATCTGGAATTCAGAAAAAAATGGTGTATGAATTAAAGTAGTCCCTGAAGATGAATCTCTTGTGAATGATGACAGAATACATTGGAGCCCTTTGACACCTTATATCACGCATGTAATATTACAAAGTGCCTGTATGACATGTTTCATATTACATGACAAAAGCCTCTGTGTAACATCTACAAGATCAGAGGTATTGTCTATGTTACATTTGTGATATTACATGGGGGGTGTCTGTATTACATGTGACATTACATGGAGGGAAGGGAGAGTCTTTATAACATGTGTGATATTACACAGGGGGACTGTCTGTATTACATGTGTGTAATAGAGAACATTTTTTTCCCCCTTAAAGGAGAAGTCTGGCGAAAATTTTTATTACAGTATTGTATTGCCCCCCAAAAGTTATACAAATTACCACTATACACTTAGGGGAAATGCTTATAAAGTAAATTTTTCCCTGCACTTACTACTGCATCAAGGCTTCACTTCCTGGATAAAATGGTGATGTCACGACCCGACTCCCAGAGCTGTGCGAGCTGTGGCTGCTGGAGAGGATGGTGGCAAGGGGATGCTCAGTGTCCTTCCAGTGCCCTGTGTCCCTCTGTGTCCCCCTGCCACCATCCTCTCCAGCAGCCACAGCTCGCACAGCTCTGGGAGTCGGGTCGTGACGTCACCATTTTATTCAGGAAGTGAAGCCTTGATGCAGTAGTAAGTGCAGGGAAAAAAGCACTTTTTAAGCATTTCCCGTAATAAGTGTATAGTGGTAATTTGTATAACTTTTGGGGGGCAATACAATACTTTAATAACATTTTCGCTGGACTTCTCCTTTAAGCAATAGGGCCTAGACACGTATCTCTGCACCCTCTTAAGTTAAACCAATGACTGTGTGTATAAAAAGTATGGATGAACAAGAATAAATGCTGATCTCTGGTCACTTTTCTCATGAATGATGGATTAGGGTCAGTACCAGGATCGGTCGAGGGTTGACCTCAGTAGGTCCTCCAGCTATGGATACTTTCTTTGGCCTCTTCCCATAGAGAGTGTGCCGGTAAGAAAGGAAGTCCTCCCGACCCTGAAAGATCTCCACCATTTCCTTTGGTTGCTCCTCCCGTTTCTGTAATCCATCTAGGCGAGCCTCATGGTAAAATAGCATTGTGCGCTCTGTTTCTGGGGCCAGTGAGCGGAAGGTGTGAACTAGAAGATAGTGGGAAGGTTAGTAGCATCATTTCTTAGCAATGCTCTTCTTTTCTTCCCCCATCATAGAGTCAACATATTACCCTTTAGAGCATCCATGCGACCTGGAGAAAAGTATTCAGTGGTGACTCCAGACTGTCTCTTCTGCTGCCTCATGTCCAACTTGTCCTTTCGATTCTGAAACCAGTCCTGGACTTGCAACTCTTTGCAGCCTGGGAAGAGGAGTGGGGGTCTTAGCATTTGAATTTTAACCAAGTCTATCATGGAAACTTGTGGGAACTTACATTCTGTGTCCTGGTAGAGGGTGAGACGGGATATTTGACCATCCTTCTGTAAATAAGGGGCCCATTTCTCTAGCCTGGACTTTTTGTATTGTAGAAGCTTCTTCCCCTGAGGACATCGTGTTTCAAACTCTGAGGGATGATGCGTTAATAAAGACAAACATACAAATCCTTAAATTTCATGGTGACCAATGTGGGTCTTGACCAAGTCTGACCAATAACACTGATATAATCTGTGATGGCAATAACTGACATATGACTGGCAATAATAAATTGGAAAGGTAAATCAAGACTTCATCTCATCTCTTAACACCCATGAAGGTCTGGGCAGCTGTCCCATGTGTAAATGACAGTGTACCTACTGCTGTATATCCCCAATGTTGCACTTATTCTCCCCTCCCCCTTTAGCTCTTCAGCAGCAGCAGCAGCAGACCAATGCTTAGTATAACCCCTTCTTTGCTGTGATCCTGCTTCTATTTTTTTAGAGACTCTCATAGGCTGGGAGTAGACATAATATTTTTGTCAGTACTTTGGGGGAGATTTATCAAACTGGTGTAAAGTAGAATTGTCTTAGTTGCCCCTAGCAACCAATCAGATTCCACCTTTCATTCCTCACAGATTCTTTGAAAAATGAAAGGTGAAATCTGGTTGCTAGGGGCAACTAAGACAATTCTACTTTACACCAATTTGATAAATCTCCCCCTTTCAGTCAAAACCAAAAGTGGAATGTACACATAGAATAGTGGTGCGTTTACACAGACAGATTTATCTGACAGATCTTTGAAACCAAAACCAGGAACAGACTATAAACAGGGATCAGGTCATAAAGGGAAGACTGGGATCTATCCTCTTTACAAATCCATTCCTGGCTTTGGCTTCCAAAATCTGTCAGATAAATCTTTCTGTGTAAACGCACCCTAACAATGATGGAAAGAGTTGTACCTTCTACTGTGCTATAGACCCACTTATTTTTTAGCTAAAAATACTGACTGAAATGAGGAATAAAATACTACAAGTGAAGCCAGCCATAGACTGAGGATAATTTCCTCAAAAATAAGTACAGACACGAAATGGAATAGTTTTAAAATCCTATTTATATTAATTTCACTGTAAGCGGTGTATACCTTATTGGGATAAAAGGGTCAGGAACGGGAAAAAAACCAATGAGGATAAATAAAAGAGAGCAATAAACAAAAATAAAGCATTTAACCCTTTGAAGACCAGGCCCAAAATGACCCAGTGGACCGCACAAATTTTGATCTTAGTGTTTCCGTTTTTCCCTCCTCCCCTTCTAAGAGCTCCAGCACTTTCAGTTTTTTATCTACAAGGCCATGTAAGGGCTTATTTGTTACAGGAATAGTTGTACTGTGTAATGGCGTCATTCATTTTACCATAACATGTATGATGGAATTCCAAATATATTATTTATGAAGATATAAATTGGTGAAATCGCAAAAAAGAATGCAATATGGTAACGTTTGGGGGGTTCCCCCCCCCCCAATCGCCCGCGGCAAGCTCGGCCCCCGCGATCACCCGTGACAAGCTCCGCCCCTTGCAATCGCCCGCGTCCCCGCCAACTCAGCTCTGCTACATCGGCGTCCCCGCCAACTCAGCTCTGCTACACCGGCGTCCCCGCCAACTCAGCTCTGCTACACCGGCGTCCCCGCCAACTCAGCTCTGCTACACCGGCGTCCCCGCCAACTCAGCTCTGCTACACCGGCGTCCCCGCCAACTCAGCTCTGCTACATCGGCGTCACCGCCAACTCAGCTCTGCTACACGGTCACTTCCAACTCAGCTTTGCTACACCGACACAGCCAACTCAGCTCTGCTACACTGTCATCATCTCCTTCATTGTCTCAGTTCAGCTACTTCACCATCATCAGGCAGAAGCATTGCATGATGGGAAATGTAGTTTCCTATCTTGGATATAGACCATGTTTTAGAAAAAGTTGTAACTCAGGAACGGCAGCAGCTAGAAAGATGGGAGACGGCTCAAAATACTCAGGGGGACTTGGTGAGGAAGACCAGCTAGGTTTGGGAGCATTTCATTTTTTTAGCTCTTGGGGGGAATACCCCTTTAAGCTACTAAAACAGGAGAAAAAAAAATAAAAGGATAAAATATGTTTAAAGAATGCAGCAAAGGTGGGGACAGAGACTCGTTGTCAAAGACAGAAGAACTAACCCTAAAATGTTCTTCAGGATTACAAACAGAAGGTTAAGGCTGGGTTCACACACAGTATATTTCTTTTATGATTCCAAAGAGCTTTATTGAATTAACATTACACATCACACAGTATATTTCAGGCAGCATTTGGTCCTCATGGCAACCAAAACCAGGAGTGGATTAAAAAACACAGAAAGGCTATGTCCACATAATGTTGTAATTAATTGGATGGCCGTCATTTAATGGCAAATATTTGCTGTTATTTAAAACAAGGGCTGTTGTATTGAAATAATGGCCGTTATTTACTGTTATATGGCGGCCATCCACTCAATTTCAACATTGTGTGAACAGAGCCTTTCTGTGTTTTCAATCCACTCCTGGTTTTGGTTGCCATGAGGGCCTGACATGAGGACCAAATACTGCCTGAAATATACGGTGTTTAAACCCAGCCTAAGGGTAGCTTCACACGTACCGTATAGCTGCGTATTTAAAGCTGCGTATTTATCGCTGCATTTTTAGCGCTGCGTTTTTGGTGCGATTTTTACATGCGAGTTTTAATTTCCACATGAAAATCATGTAAAAATCAAAACTCGCATGTAAAAATCGCACCAAAAACGCAGCGTTAAATACGCAGCGATACGGTATGTGTGAAGGCACCCTAAGGCTAGATTCACAACCCGCCGCACTAATTGGCTGAGCGGGTCATGCAGACAAGCCCCCAAAGCAAGCCGGAGCGTGGAGCAGGTGCAGTATGCTCTAGTCTGCGGGGGGGGGGGGGGGGGGGGGTAATGGATCTGCAGCGGATTTAACTGAGATTTTGCAGCATGAAATCCGCTGCAGATACATTGTGTGTGAATCTAGCCTAAGTAAACACTGCGTAATTCCGCGGCGGAGAGCTCAGTGTGCTGCTTTGAGTGAATCAGAGGGCGCACGCTTGTCCACTGCCGCCGCTCTCCATTTAAAGAACTAACATGTTAGTTCTTTCAGCGGGGAGGAAGCAGAGAGCTCCGCCGTTGAATTGCGCCGTGTTTACTCCTAAGGCTGAATTTGTCAACCCTTTAAAAAGCAACGAAAGAGGATAAAGTGACGAATCTAGATACCATTTACTGTCATGTTCTAGGAGAAATATGTAATGTAACCAAGACCTAGACGTAGGGTCTATTTCACAGGACTGGCACATGGCAAATGCGGTGCACATATTCAAAAGGGGTAAAAAAAGGAATTCTGGCAACTATTGGCCTTCTTTAGTGAATAAACTAGGAACTAGCAAGTTTTCTACGAGATGCTGTACTGGAGTATCTCAATGAAAATAAACATATAACTCCATACCAACATGGGTTCATGGGGGATTAGTCTTGTCAAAGGAGGTAAGTTGTAGACTGGCACAAACCTTTTGGTGACACCACAATAGGCAGCGCCCAGGACACTGGCATATGTAGCATCACCTGGTCCTAGAGAAAAAAAAAAACAATGTGTCATAGCTACACAGATTTCATGACTCTCAGCCTTGTTAACTTCTAGTAATACTGATGACAGGTGATCCATCTAATCCTTACCTGGTCTCCATCCTCCTCCTCCTCATCTTCCTCCTCCTTCATGTCTGGGATGAGCAGCAAGGGCTTTGCGGTACTTAAAAGCATAAATTCCCAGCACACAGGATCCCCCAAGTCAAAAGTCACATCCTATCAAAAGAAAAAGGTAGGCCCATGGACCATATAATAGCCTTCTATGGTGTTCATCATCCAAATCCCCGTGTTTATCTGGCACACATCACCACCCCATGTCAATCCTTCCAATCTACAGACTACACTGCCCTTATGTCACTTCCCTCACACTACACTGCATGCTGCCTGCACTGCCTTCATCCTTCATGGTTCATATTATAGGAGTTGTCCAGGTTACAAAATGTAACTTAATATTTAGGTAACAGTAAACTAATAGAGATGTAGAAAAGCTACTCTAACTCGGGAAGCCCTATCCTGCTCTGCCTTACACTGACAACCCATTGATATGAATGGGCTCTGTGTAATAATTAATTTTCCTTGTGGTGGTACTGTGTGGAAATTAAAAACTCACTGCAGTTTAAACACAGGCTTGCTGTCAAAGGATTCACCAAAGTGGAAAGCAAAGTTAATTCCAAAAGATTTTGAAAATCTACACAGATCCATGATCAGATGATACAACCCCTAACTTCAGGCCTGGTACCTTGCAGCCATTGCGACAGTCTTGCATGTTGACCCAGTAATTTTCATGATTCCACAGACTCTCAATACCCAGAAAATGTGGGTCTTTTGTTTCATAAGAATTGCCTGTCAGGCTATCAATGAAGAAATTGTCTGGCACTTCTCTCTTCCCAGCCAGGACTAACACCCAGCAGTGGACTCTGCGACCGTACAGGGGATCTGGACCAGGCCTCTCTGCATCCTGTGGACACAGATCATGCTGTTAACTCATAGATGGTGAAGACTGTATTAGTAGGACATACTGCACCAGCATTACGTACTAGAAAAGATGATCAGTAGGGATCACACCACAACTCATCATCTGCCTGGGTGTCAGTGATGCCGCATCCCAGTGTATGATAAAAGACACCTGTGTGCTCATTACACACAACATACAAAGCCTTTATACAGTGCAGGGCATGGTCTGCATGCACACATGATTTGGAATTACATGGAGATACCTAATATACCAAGCACTCTTGCATGTAATCTTACCGCCAAGCGCTGCTCCTCCTCTTCCTGTTTTTTGAGGTGGGCAGCCTGGACTTTGGCCTCTTTCTTGATTTCTTGCTCAAGTTCAAATTTACTGACCAACTGTCTTGGAGGACGCACACTGTATTTCTTGTGAGTCTTTACAGATGATTCTCCAGGGCTCTGCATTACAGAATAATACAGGAATTATTGGGGAAAGGGGGGATGTATTAAAGAGGTATTCCACTCACGTATACTTTTGTTAGGTGATCGAAATGCAAAAGAAAGCAATTTTGCAAATGAAGTTTGGCCCCCTTCTCTCGCTGTCCTGTTGACAATGGTTGCCTAGGATCCCAATCACCTCTCAGCTATGAGAGAGGTAGCGGGACAGTAACGGGACTCGGTAGTCAGAAGCTGGTCTCTTTATAATTTTACTATGTCTCCCTCTGACATCCCACATATCTCCAGGGCTTGGGTTGTCCCTGGAGGCATGTGTATTGTCAGATGAAGACACAGGAGTGCCAAGCTCTTTCAGCTATGGACCTCTAAAGTCCTATTCTAGCTATGGGATGTTAATTTTGCTATAAAGGTATGTCAGTCATATGTACTGAATATGCAGTTTATTGGGAAAAGAAAACACACGTGCATGCACATTTTAAGCAAAATGTTATGTTTATTGCTCTCTTTACATTGTTTAATCTAAGGAATTTTAAAAAAATAAAAAGTCCTGTTCTCGCTCCCCCCACACAGAACCAGGGAGTGGTATGCGGCAGGGCCTGTCTAAAAAGGGGGAGATGGGACTCCTCCTTTAGGCTATCTTCACACTGCGTATCTTTCCGTCCGTAGTGCGAACCGCGAATATACGCACATAGTTTTGAGGTTGATGCGTTTGCTTGAAAGTATACATTATACGCCCGCACAATTCACACTACGTATGAGCTTACGGCCGGATCATATACGGCGCCGTGAAAAATGAACAAGACCATTGTTTGAGGAAGGAAATGTTGAAACTCACGGCCGTGGATTTTAGTGCGGTCCCGTACAAAGTACTTATTTCAGCCAAATTGAACTTGATTTTTCGATCCAAAAGGTTCTGTGTGGTTTACGGGGCTGGGCGAAGATTTCCAAGTAAATGACCTGCCTCAGATCGCTTCGAATCATAACTGTACTACAGGCGTATGTTCGCGGTTCGCACACATCCGGCCGCATGTCGATTTTTTCTCACGCCCGTAGTTTCAGCCGCACTTGTACGGCGGCGTACGAACTACGGACGGAATCATACGCAGTGTGATCATAGCCTCAAGGTTTTATGCAGGGTTTTTGGTCTAAATAGTAGCAATTTTTTTGCAAGGCTCAGTTACACAAAAATGTGTGACTTTTTAAATGCAATTACACCATGCTTATGGGTGGAGCATGGTTTAGAGAGGTGTGACCATGACAGTCTGCCAAATCATAATGGAAATCTACACCAGCTCTGGACGGTCATTCAGAGTTATTAGGGTCCGGTGTCTCTGCTAAAATAACAGGCAGCCTGGTCAGGGAATAAGGGGTGCAGGTTTTAGAAGTATTTACCTATATGGGAAAAGATTGGAAGGAAAACAACAAAACCCAGTCTCTGATATCTATATGGGTTGTACAGTTTTGTCATTGACGGGCATCAGCCAAGGAAGTCCTTGTTTCTATCCTAACTTGTGGAAGACAGATTTCTGCAAGATTCACTTCTCAGCTGTTTTACTTAGTGGGCGCCATCCACTGCACAGCAGAGACCAGGGTGGACACAAGTAGGACACTTTCTCACCTCTTGTGAGGTTTTCAGTAGTGGACAAGTTTCCCGCGTCTCATCCATAAGACACATTTCTCGAGTGGCATAGCCGGTGACACAGTAGGCATCGTATCCAGCACCCAGCAGCAAGGAACAAAGCAAGACAGAGAAATCAAAGCAATTCCCCTTCTGTTCCCGCAGAATCGAGTAGGAGGAAAAGAGGTGGTGTGGCTGTGAATGAGAATATGGGGGGTGAATGAGGGAAACAGGAAGACTAATAATTAATAATACATAAAGAAAACTGAATATGGGAAAGAAAACTATAGGGAAGAAATTTGAAGGCAAAATTGTTAGAGATATATGAAGAAAAGAGAAAGGATGGCTGAATGGTGGAGACGTATGAACAGCAGAGAAGCGGATGGATGGATTAATTAATTAATGATTGAGATATATTAGGAGAGGATGAATAGTAAAGTTGTGAGAAGAAAACTTAAAAGAATGGAGGAAACAAATAAACAGCATGAAGATAAATATATTGTGGAGAAGAGAAGTTAAATGAATGCTGGAGATATATGGAGAATGATGATGTAAGAAGAGAACATGAATGAATAGTGGAGACAAATGAAAAGATGCGATTAATGGATTGTTGAGACTTATGAAGAGCAGAAAAGATGAATGCATGGTGGGGATATATGAGAAGATGGATGAATTGTGAAGTTATAGGAAGAGAAGATGAGCAAATGTGGAGATATATGACGATAGGGTAAATGAATCATGGGATATAGGAAAAATAGATAAATGAGTGGTGTCTATAAACGACAAGAAGATGGTGGAGGTAAAAGAAGAGTAGGTGAATGAATGGTGGAGGTAAGGGAAGAGTAAAAAAGATAAGTTATATGAAGAGCAGAAAAGATAAATGCTGATATATGAACAGTTATGGGTAAGGAACTTAGGAAAGGCTGCTTCTAACCGGTTCCATCGCTGGGTTCAGTGGTTCCATTGTTAAAAATTCTGACACAAAATTTGCACATTCGGCCCAGTTGTAGAGATCTGGGTATGGAAGAAGCGTCGGTCGCAGCGTGGTGCACACAAACTTCTGTAAATGCAGAAAAAGATTGAGATGGTGAGCAGAGTGCATGCACAAATCCATATAACACACCAGGAGACAGTCTCTGCTCGTCCCCCATCTTAGGGCCCTATTCCACGGGACGATTATCGTTTGGATAATCGTTAACGATTAACGATCTCAAACGACCGCTATTGCGAAAGACCTGAAAACGTTCACTCATTTCCATGGAACGATAATCGTTACTTATGATCGTAATTGCGATCGTTTCTCTTCGCTATTTATTCGCTATTGCGTTCGTATCTATTGAGAACGACCGAACGACGTCTTATTCAATGCGAACTATTTGGGAACGAGCAACGATAAAAATAGGTCCAGGTCTTATTAAACGATCAACGATTTCTCGTTCGGTCGTTAATCGTTAACTGCATTTCAACCGAACGATTATCGTTCAGATTCGAACGATTTAACGATAATCTGAACGATAATCGTCCCGTGGAATAGGGCCCTTACACACACACACACCAGGAGACAGTCTCTGCTCGTCCGACAGTCTCTGCTCGTCCCCCATCTTACACACACACCAGGAGACAGTCTCTGCTCGTCCGACAGTCTCTGCTCGTCCCCCATCTTACACACACACCAGAAGACGTTTCTGTTAATGCTCCATCAGACACACACCTCAATACAGTCACCGCACATCCTCCATTGTACACACCCTACAATACAGTCACCGCACATCCTTCATCTTCCATGACACACTCACTAGGTGTCTTCCATTCTAAAAAAAATGCAAAATAGTCCACAGCACTCCAGATAGTTCGTGCAAAAAAACTGTGATTTTATTCCGTCAAAAACGATAATTCAAACATGTGAATATAAGCGGCATGTGCAGACGAAACCTTTCGACGATCTCACGCCATTTTTTTTTTTCATGCTTGAAAAAGATGGCGTGAGGTCATCGAAACATCGCGTCTGCACATGCCGCTTATATTCACATGTTTGAATTATCAATTTTGACAGAATAAAATCTCAGGTTTTTTTGCACAAACTATCTGGAGTGCTGCGGACTATTTTGCATTGGATTTATCAGCCCTTGGTCAGGGCAATGTGCTGGCACCAACTTACCACAATTTTGTATAGTGCTGCTTTAGTATTTATTTTGGTTCTATTCTAAAAAAGGATAGTTAACAGACATCCTCCATCTTCCACACCCCAGGAGTCGCTCACCTTATGTCTAGTGTTGAGCTGATCTGTCAAATTGTTCGAATTTGGCAGCTGGAACACTCTGCATTTGATTACCCGTAGCTGCGGAAACTGCATGCCGCCCTAGGGCTGCCAGGAAAACATCGACATTACCATAGGTTGTATCCATGTTTTCCTGGCAGCCCTAGGGCAGCATGCAGTTTCCGCAGCTAAGGGTAATCAAATGCTGAGTGTTCCAGCTGCCAAACTCGAACACTTTGACAGATCAGCTCAACACTACTTATGTCTTCCATCTTGCACATGCCATTAAGCAGTCACTGCAATATCCTTTATACACAAGTGAATCAATGCATGTCCCATCTTATACACGCTTACCTCCACCCCACACTCATTTAATGGGGACCTGAAGAGCGGCTTCCTGTCAGGGTAGAGGTGTGTGTACTGACGGCAGAAGTTCTCGGCCAGGTTCAGCAGCGTCTGCTCCTTAGGTGAATTCTCTGTGTAGGATAATGGGAATCTTGTGACATCTGCGACTCCTTCCTCTTCTCTGGGAAACAAAGAGAAGATTTCAGTAAATAGCAGAAGGTGCAGTTGATGCCATGTCCTGTCACCTGCACTGCATCACTGGACATTGCTCACCTGAAGGCGTCCGTCACTTCAATGAGCTCTATGTGCTCCTGTATATGGTGCAGCTCCTGGTCATCCAGGATGTCTACCTCCTCAATTCCACGCTCATCCACCTCCTCTAAAGCCTCCATGACACCTGGTAAGGAACAAAACAAATGTAGGAACAGCACCATATTGACAACTGATGGATACACCTGACATAAAATGTCAATGTTTAATCAATAGGCCAGGTGATTTTAAGAAACTTTGTAATTAGGTTTATTAGGCAAATATGCCATTATTTGCATTCAAAAAGACTTTCCCAGGTCCCCCCCTCCTCTTTCTCATCCACTGCTCATTATTAGGAAATCTCGAATCTTTTACATCAGTCGGGCCCTGTGTAACCTATAGAGGGGGGGGGGGAGGGAGATTAGTTGGCAGCAGAGAGCAGAGAACAAATGATTACACAGCGGGATCTGTGTGAAAGCGGTATTTAGAGGTCAGCGTTGACTGTCAGAGGAGATAGCCGGTGATGTAGCAGTAAATTAACTCTTTGTTGTCCTGTTTTGGTGCCTCATCTCCCTCCACCCCTCCCCTCTCCATAGACAATCATAAAGACAGGGGGGAGCTTCAATCTGCTTTTTCATGATAAAAATGCATTTTTCGGCTAATAACCCCAATTACAAAGTTTCTTAAAATTGCCTGTACTGTTCATTTCTGCAAAAGAAATTTAAACGACAGTGACTTGTTAAACCCTCTCTCATCCCCCTTTTCACTTCACTAGTAGCTGCGACTGCAGTAACCGGATACTACACAGGGCACAGTGCCCACTGCCTCCAGCTCTGTTCTCACTGTAGTGTGGGCACCGAACAGCTGGCAGAGGGGCTGGACAACCACTTTAAGTTGGATGGACTTGATCAAGTATACATGAAGAAAATGTCCAGCCTCAGGCTTAGGAAAGACTATGTAAAAAGTAGAAACCCTTGCTGTTGTGTACTGCTGTTGTCTTCACCTGGTACAGAACAGACATGCCATGATGGTCACAGTGCAGGCAATGCTGATGGTTATGATGATAACAGTGTGGAGGGCATGGGGCTCCGGATAATATGATGATAGGGAGATAGTGTGGAAGCCAAAATCACTCTTATTATTACCCTGATGCTTATGATAAGTCTTACCTGCACGTTTCTTCTGCGCGTCCGGTTGCTCGGCAACAGAACCGGAAGCAGAGCGCAGAGGCTACAGGGAAATGTAGTCCCGCTCTTCGCGGACTAAGCTGCGTTACCTGGAACGCGGTGGCTGATGGGAGAAGAGAACAGGAAACAAACCTGATGATTGACATCTGCTACTTTATAAGGGGGAGGAGAGGGGAGAGAATGGGGTCGGTTGGAGCGTGGCGTTCACATGGTGATTTATAGCGTTATTTCACGGGGATTCGTGCATATATATATATATATATATATATATATATATATATATATATATATATATATATATATACACATACATATATATATACACATACATACATATACACACATACTCCCTCTTCAGATACACCTCTACACATTATACATCGCATTCCCCTCTGTGTGCTCCCTATATGTTATATACATCGCATTCCCCTCTGTGTGCTCCCTATGTTATATACATCGCATCCCCCTCTGTGTGCTCCCTATATGTTATATACATCGCATTCCCCCTCTGTGTGCTCCCTATATGTTATATACATCGCATTCCCCCTCTGTGTGCTCCCTATATGTTATATACATCGCATTCCCCCTCTGTGTGCTCCCTATATGTTATATACATCGCATTCCCCCTCTGTGTGCTCCCTATATGTTATATACATCGCATCCCCCTCTGTGTGCTCCCTATATGTTATATACATCGCATTCCCCTCTGTGTGCTCCCTATATGTTATATACATCGCATTCCCCTCTGTGTGCTCCCTATGTTATATACATCGCATCCCCCTCTGTGTGCTCCCTATATGTTATATACATCGCATCCCCCTCTGTGTGCTCCCTATATGTTATATACATCGCATTCCCCTCTGTGTGCTCCCTATATGTTATATACATCGCATTCCCCTCTGTGTGCTCCCTATGTTATATACATCGCATTCCCCTCTGTGTGCTCCCTATGTTATATACATCACATCCCCCTCTGTGTGCTCCCTATATGTTATATACATCGCATTCCCCTCTGTGTGCTCCCTATGTTATATACATCGCATTCCCCTCTGTGTGCTCCCTATGTTATATACATCACATCCCCCTCTGTGTGCTCCCTATATGTTATATACATCACATCCCCCTCTGTGTGCTCCCTATATGTTATATACATCACATCCCCCTCTGTGTGCTCTTATATACATCGCATTCCCCTCTGTGTGCTCCCTATATGTTATATACATCGCATTCCCCTCTGTGTGCTCTTATATACATCGCATCCCCCTCTGTGTGCTCCCTATATGTTATATACATCACATCCCCCTCTGTGTGCTCCCTATATGTTATATACATCACATCCCCCTCTGTGTGCTCCCTATGTTATATACATCACATCCCCCTCTGTGTGCTCTTATATACATCGCATTCCCCTCTGTGTGCTCCCTATATGTTATATACATCGCATTCCCCTCTGTGTGCTCTTATATACATCGCATTCCCCTCTGTGTGCTCCCTATATGTTATATACATCGCATTCCCCCTCTGTGTGCTCCCTATATGTTATATACATCGCATTCCCCCTCTGTGTGCTCCCTATATGTTATATACATCGCATTCCCCCTCTGTGTGCTCCCTATATGTTATATACATCGCATTCCCCCTCTGTGTGCTCCCTATATGTTATATACATCGCATTCCCCCTCTGTGTGCTCCCTATATGTTATATACATCGCATTCCCCCTCTGTGTGCTCCCTATATGTTATATACATCGCATTCCCCCTCTGTGTGCTCCCTATATGTTATATACATCGCATTCCCCCTCTGTGTGCTCCCTATATGTTATATACATCGCATTCCCCCTCTGTGTGCTCCCTATATGTTATATACATCGCATTCCCCCTCTGTGTGCTCCCTATATGTTATATACATCGCATTCCCCCTCTGTGTGCTCCCTATATGTTATATACATCGCATTCCCCCTCTGTGTGCTCCCTATATGTTATATACATCGCATTCCCCCTCTGTGTGCTCCCTATATGTTATATACATCGCATTCCCCCTCTGTGTGCTCCCTATATGTTATATACATCGCATTCCCCCTCTGTGTGCTCCCTATATGTTATATACATCGCATTCCCCCTCTGTGTGCTCCCTATATGTTATATACATCGCATTCCCCCTCTGTGTGCTCCCTATATGTTATATACATCGCATTCCCCCTCTGTGTGCTCCCTATATGTTATATACATCGCATTCCCCCTCTGTGTGCTCCCTATATGTTATATACATCGCATTCCCCCTCTGTGTGCTCCCTATATGTTATATACATCGCATCCCCCTCTGTGTGCTCCCTATATGTTATATACATCGCATCCCCCTCTGTGTGCTCCCTATATGTTATATACATCGCATCCCCCTCTGTGTGCTCCCTATATGTTATATACATCGCATCCCCCTCTGTGTGCTCCCTATATGTTATATACATCGCATCCCCCTCTGTGTGCTCCCTATATGTTATATACATCGCATCCCCCTCTGTGTGCTCCCTATATGTTATATACATCGCATCCCCCTCTGTGTGCTCCCTATATGTTATATACATCGCATCCCCCTCTGTGTGCTCCCTATATGTTATATACATCGCATCCCCCTCTGTGTGCTCCCTATATGTTATATACATCGCATCCCCCTCTGTGTGCTCCCTATATGTTATATACATCGCATCCCCCTCTGTGCTCCCTGCATATGTTCTCTGTATGCTACCATTGTTATATACATCACCTCCTCCTCTATATGCTTCCTATATATGTTATATCCATTGCCTTGACACATCAAAATGTTATACACATTCCCATTCCTGCCATATACATGCCTTACATGTGACACCCATCACCACTATATATACACCTGCATGATATATATTTCACCGTATATAATTCCCTCCCCCTCTTTATATGCATCACTGTGTGTGTGTGTATATATATATATATATATCACCTAGCTGCCTTATACACCCCTACATATTCTATAAATTTCCCCTTTTTATACACCCCATACATCTTGTATACAGCATCTCTCCCCGCCATATATACCCCTTACACATTATAAATATCTCATCAATATACAGCTTTTTATATGCATATCTCTTAATCCATCACTGCATGTTATATACATAATTTTCCCCACTATATATTCTCTTTTAATCTAAGACTTTATATAATACGTGTTATATACATCCCCCTCTCCTTTTCATATACCTCTTACGTGTTATATACATCCCCCTCTCCTTTCCATATACCTCTTACGTGTTATATACATCCCCCTCTCCTCTCCATATACTTCTTACGTGTTATATACATCCCCCTTTCCTCTCCATATACCTCTTACGTGTTATATACATCCCCCTCTCCTCTCCATATACCTCTTACGTGTTATATACATCCCCCTTTCCTCTCCATATACCTCTTACGTGTTATATACATCCCCCTCTCCTCTCCATATACTTCCCACGTGTTATATACATCCCCCTTTCCTCTCCATATACCTCTTACGTGTTATATACATCCCGCTCTCCTTTTCATATACTTCCCACGTGTTCTATACATCCCCCTCTCCTCTTCATATACTTCCCACGCGTTCTATACATCCCCCTCTCCTCTTCATATACTTCCCACGTGTTATATACATCCCCCTCTCCTCTCCATATACTTCCCACATGTTATATACATCCCCCTCTCCTCTTCATATACTTCCCACGTGTTATATACATCCCCCTCTCCCCTCCATATACTTCCCACGTGTTATATACATCCCCCTCTCCTCTCCATATACTTCCCACGTGTTATATACATCCCCCTCTCCTCTCCATATACTTCCCACGTGTTATATACATCCCCCTCTCCTCTTTATATACTTCCCACATGTTATATACAGCCCCCCTCTCCTCTTTATATTCCCTGCCAGTAGAAAGAGAAGCACACTGAATTTTTAGGTAAAAATGTAAATTTTTATTACCCGTCAGCAAGAGAGGTGATGTTTCGGTTCCTCTAGTGATAATGGTTCCATAGAGCAGTGTTCCCCAGCAGGTGGTGATGAGGGGATTTCCTATATATAGTGATATAATACTAGTCAGTGTATTGGGTATTTCCTTAAATCATGACCTGTTGGGGTTATGTTAAGACTGGAGTTAAGAGACACTGCTATAGAGGAACCAAAACATCGCCTTGATGAACATTTACGTTCTTGTTGGATGATTTAGTGTGCTGGTTGAACATTCGACATCCACCCACGGAGCTGTCCACCAGGTATCTACACAGTGTTGTCACACTTTGGATTGTTACTGTTACCTGCCATATACATTCTTACTTGTTCTATACATCACCTTTCCCCTCCACCTCTTTACATTATATACATCCCTGTTCTCTGCCATATACACTTGTACATGCTATATACATGACCTCTCCCCTACATATGCACCCTACATGTTATATTCCTCTCATGTTCACATCTGAATGTCTGAATATCTGAATGTTATATTCCTCTCATGGTCACATCTGAATGTCAGAAAGAATCTATTACCTGCAATACACATTCCAAACTGCTAACACACATGGTACCTTTCATATATTCATTTGTGCTTCTAGAATGTAGAAAGTGGCTTTAATCTATAGTAAGAGTCAGAGGCTTTCCTGAGCTCCTGATGTGCACCAGGCTGTAACACCTCCTTCCATCCCTGACCCTGCTTGGGACTTAGGAAAAGGAGACACATGGTATCTTTTCCCAACAGATATAGTGTCAGTTTGGAACATGAATTACTGCTGACAGATTCCTTTTAAATACATCACCTCTCCCTACATGTTAAATATATAACCCTTATGGTGTCATTTAGACATCCGCACACATTTTAAACTATGTATAACTTCCTCCTATATACTCACGCTAGTTATATACATCACAT
This sequence comes from Dendropsophus ebraccatus, assembly GCF_027789765.1. Taxonomy (NCBI): domain Eukaryota; kingdom Metazoa; phylum Chordata; class Amphibia; order Anura; family Hylidae; genus Dendropsophus; species Dendropsophus ebraccatus. The sequence continues at coordinate 100,279,586 of NC_091457.1, forward strand.
TTCCCAATTTGATACATAAAGTACAGCAAATGTCACATGGCGGCCCTGAAAGGTACAGCAGACTTTCATGATCTAGGATTGCATTGGAGCATGGGTCTCAGCTGCGGCCCTCCAGCTGTTGTGAAACCACAACTCCCATTATGCCTGCACAGCTAAAGCCTTGGATTTTCCTGTCCAGGCATGATGGGAAATGTACTTTTGCAACAGCTGGAGGGCTGAAGTTTGGAAACCCATGCATTAGACTATACCTAATGTTAGAACATACAGTGGCTGATAACAGAGAGCAGCTGTCTGGACTTGGTCAGTAGTGATTCAGCAATAGAAGCTGCATTGGTTTGGAGGCTTTCTGGCCAATGACTTGTCCATGTGTTGTGGTATGGGATGTGTATGTGGAGCTTTAGGTTACCATCTCTGTTTTGTTGTACAGATGGCGCCCCTGGGTACTCACTGGTGGTTAGTTGCAGCGCTAGGCCTGATGGTTTTGGTCAGTTCAGAGCAGGTTGATGGTAAGTTGTGGGACTGTGGCAGCTCCTCCATGCACCACTTCTCTTTTCACTCATCTTTTAAGTTTTTTTTCCCTTACACCCATTCTTCTTCATTCAGGAAAAGATGGTGAAGATAATGTGCATGTCTTCTACCGGGACCCGTGGCCCTTGGAGCAGAGCACAGAGCCTGCAGCCACCTTCAGGATGGGCGCTGCTTGTCCTACTAATATATGTGAGAATCAAGGAACATGCAACATGCTCAATGGACAACCTCATTGCCTGTGTAAACCAGGCTTCATGGGTAACATGTGCCAAGGTAGAGTGGCATGTATATACTTAATGGGTGGGACAGGGTGCTGGATCCTATCTAAGTTTGTTTTTATTTTCAGATCTACAGCTCCAGCTGAGCTGTGATCCAGACAAGATGACCTTCCATGTCCTAAAGAGCGCACTCCATCATCTGAATGTGAACATGTCCTTCTTACACCTGTCCAACGCAGCATGTAAACTGCTGGACATGTCTGAGCTGTATGCCTCTGTCACACTGACCCATGAAAATCACACTCTGTGCGGCACTAAGGTCCAGGTAAGGGGAACCTCAGTCCTGTTTTACAAGTTTGGGGCATGCTGTGATCTCCAGAGTCGGCCTAGAGGATATTGTCTCCCTCAACCAGAAAATTAGTTGGTGTCACTTTAGTTACAAAAAACTCTTTTGACATGTCAAAAGTTTTGGATCAGTCCAGGTCTGCGTGTTCAGACCCATACCGATCGGGAGAATGAGCGGGGAGAAAACGCACTGCAGCACATCCACAATTTTATCTGAGTATGAAAAAAAAAAAAGTCCGACTTATAATGGAGCCAGACTCCATAGAGCTGGAAAGGGCGTGCTGCGATGTGGTCCTTTCCCTACTCTTTCTCCTGATCGATATGGGTCTAAACACTCAGACCCGGACCAATCAAAACTTTTGACATGTCAAATGTTTTGTGTAACAGTGACACTTTAAGTTGACATGAGGTTGTTTGAGTTGGCAGTTGCTTAAGGTGCTATTAGGAGGGGGGCACGGTTTATGATTTGATGGATTTGACAAGAAAGGAGCATCAAGGGACAAGTAGAAGAACAATTGCCCATCCAACATATTCTAAAACCTAAAACCACCACCTTGGTCACCATTTGAGATTGCACCACCTCTGCTTTACTTGATTGAATTTTATTTGTCCTGTCATTTATCATCTGTAACAGGTGAATGGCAGCCATCTTATCTACACCAATGAGCTCAGTACAAGTACAGCTATGGAGAGGGCAGAGGTGCCCAGCCCTATGATATCCAGGTCCCCTGGCATCCAGATTGGCTTCTCCTGCATATATCGCTATGACCAGGTTGTGTCCCTGCCGTTCCCTCTTGTCACTAGCGCTGCGTAAGTAGAGAATAAAGAACTGTATTGTAGTCCCTGAACTATACTCCAACTCATCTGCTGCATAAAGATTTGTACAGTCTTTTTTTTGGTCATGTAAGTAGATTCTCTGATGCACTCAGAAAAGGGCCTGTCCCACCTGACCACTTCTGCTTCCTTTCTTTATATTCAGATTGGTAACTTTCATGGTCAAAGAAGGAGAATTCAATGTCACAATGACGCTTCATCCCACAGAGGAGTACCTAGAACCATACGCTCACCTCCCTGTCATCCCTCTGAATCGTCACTTGTATGTCCAGCTGCAGATCCATGGTCACGGCCCACAGAACTACTTTACCCTAAAGCTGGAGGAATGCTGGGCCACACCATGGGCTCACCATGGCAGTGCAGTCCGGCATCTCCTTATCACCAATGGGTATGCTTCAAGTTCCACCTTTAGTAACATTAAAGGGGAAGGTGGATCCTCACACTTGTCTTCTCCTGAGGCTTTTATTACTGGGCTGTGGAGGAGACAGCAGGTTCTCCAGTGATTCATTGCTTCTGTCGTCTTACAGGATTGCTAATGACTCCACGGTGGATGTTATTGACTTTGGAAACCAGTCACTGAGTCGCTTCTCCCTTCAGATGTTCCGCTTCATAGAGTATCAGGAAGTTTACCTGCACTGCCGTATCTGGCTCTGCCAGTACAACGTCACACATTGCAACCAGCAGGTACGTGCGGCCCTCTTAGAGGAGCTGTGTAATAGCATTATAATGCAGCAGTAGGAGTAACACTTGCTCCTGAACATTATAGTGTTCAAATGTTTCATGGTAAATATTTATTTCCGGTGTCCCCTGCAGCCCAGCTCCATACGACATAAGAGAGACCTGAGTGACCCATACAGAAAGGTTGTGTCTTGTGGTCCCATCCAGCTGGCTGGAAGTGTCAGGACCAGCATAGTGGAACCAGAGTCTGGTATGTCATGCCCTGAATGGTGAAGATTAGAGGATAATGGGATAGCAGTGCTCTCATATTTAGTTAGAGGGAAGCATCTTTTCACAGGCTTTCTGTCCACAGTTCTGAATACAGTCCTGGCCACTGCAAGGAGTGTAGTATTCTTTCCAGTCTGACACACACAGTGCTCCCTACTGCCACCTCTGACCATGTCAAATTCCCATAAGAAACCTCTCCTGCTCTGGGCAGTTCCTGACACAGACAGAGGTTGCAGAAGAGAACACTGTCAGATTGGAAAGAATAGACCACTTCCTGCAGGGCAATACAGCAGCTAAGTACTGGAAGACTTGAGATTTTTTATTTTTTTTTACATAGAATTAATTTACAAATCTATATAACTTTCTGACATGTTTTTTTTTCTTCTCCAGAGTACCCCTTTAGGGTATGTGCACGCTAAGGAATCCGGGATGATCACATGCTGCAGATTTCGCAGCTCGTGTCCCCGCGCATCTCCACTGGACTTCATTCTAAGGTCAGGCAGATTCCGCTGTCCGTCCGAAGAATAAACAGATTCATGCTTTGGGCAGACGGCGGAATCTGCCTGTGCATAGAATGGTCTATGGCACAGGCGGAGATACGAGCGGGGGTGAGCTGCGGAATCCACAGTGGGTGATCTGCCCGGATTCCTTAGTGGGCACATACCCTAAATTGGCAGCTCTCCTTGAGTAGAGGGTGAATTAACCATAGACTGCTGTCTAAAGACTATAGGACATGGAATTTCAATTAAGTAAATTTTATCTATGTATAAAAGATGTAATAAAGGGGTTATTTGGCACTTTGCTATTTCCCATATGTCTGCAGCACAATATCAAAAATTTTAAAGAGCTTATGTTCTTCCCACACCCCCGTCATTCGGCAGTGTCTCTGGTGTCCCTCGCTGGTCGCAGTCGCTGCCACTTCCAAGACAAACTTGTCCTGGGAGTGACAGCCTGCTCAGCCAATCAATGGTCTCAGTGGTGTCCCATCTCAGTCAGTCAGTGGCTGAGTGGGCTTCCACTCCTGAGACATGTTCATCTTAGAAGTGGCAACAGTGGCTGCAACGAGCGGGGGACACCAGAGACACTACAGAACGCAGGGGGTGTCCAAAGAGGTAAGCATAAGCTTTATTTAATAATTTTTATGCGCTAGATAACCCCTTTAATTCCTCAAAGCAATTTATGACTATAGTGAGAACTGTTTATCAGCTGAGGGTTATCTCCCTACACAAACTAAAAACATCCAATGAGTGCTGACAGGCTCTGCAGGGGAATCCCTTCTGACTGGGATAATGGCAACAGCCAGCTGTCAGTTCATTCATAAATATTCAGAAGGAATAAGAGGAACAATGCAGTGTAGAGATCTAAGACAGAGCTGCTGCTGTGCAAAATACGAGTTATTCTAATTGATATTCCAGGAGAGGTAATGGGTCCTTTTTAGGGCTATGTTGACACATAGTATTTCTAACAGTTTTTTTTCAACCAAAAACGGGAGTGAAACGAACAGGACAAAATTATAATGGAAAGATTTGCAGTTTTCAATCAACCCCTGGTTTTGGTTGAAAAGAACAGAAATACTTGTGTGAACATTGCCTGAAGAGGTTTCCAGAATTAGAAAATAACTACTTCCTTCCAGAAACAGTGCCACCCTTGTCCTCAGTTTAACTGCAGCTTAGTTTCATATTAGTAAATGACAGATCTGGCACAGTTTCTAATTAACCCCTTTAATACCAGCTGGCACAATGGTGGTTGGCATATACTGTACCTGCATGGACTCGTCCTAATCTTTGGCTTTTCTCTTCTCCAGGGCTCAGTGCGCTCGTCCTTGCAGGGTCTTTTGCAGCAGGAATCATTCTCCTTCTCCTCAGTTCTGTTGCTTTTGCAAAAGCTTTTAAAAAAATAACCTCATTGAGAGAAAGCACTAATCCTGCTCGGACTGATCCTCCCCTCTGAATAAACATTGAACCTACCATGTTGTGTTCGCCTCTTATGTCCTAGATGGGCCACTAATGGCTCTGAGAGTTTCCAGGTCCCTATGATCCCTACAGTCATAAAGATATAGATAGATCTATACTTAACATACAATAAAGAGATATGCTATAGCCTGAGATAAGCTGACAACTCCTGGTTTTATACAGACACTGGGGAAAATGTAGTATCTTTTGAACAGCCATTCTTATGCCTGTAAGTAATGTACTTACAAGCAACCAATTTATCAAACCGACGCACAATAATTAGTGAATTGGTAGTATGGAAGTATATGCTTAAGGCTAGGTTCACACTGCGTTTTCAGCATCCGTTTAACGCATCCGTTTTTTGCAAAAAACGCATGAAAAACTGATTGCAAGAAACGGATTCATTTGTGTGCATCCGTTTTTCCATTGACTTCCATTATAAAAAAAAAAAACGGATCCGTTTTTTTTGACGGACCAAAACGGACAAAAAACGTTGCTGACCCTATTTTTCTGGACGTTAAAAAAAACGGATCCGTTAAACGGATGCTGAAAACGCAGTGTGAACCTAGCCTAACCAGGATTTCAACACTTATCTGTGCAATAAGAGTGTAAATTTCTCTGTTAATACACTCCAAGTTAACTTCACATTGTGCAAAAATGTGCGACTTAAAAAAAATCAGCGTGTAAATGATCCTTACAGGCCAGAGAATATTTACGTATCAGGCACTTCAACATCTGTTGGAATTTGTAAAGAAACAAAGTTGCAAATGTTTGAGCAATGAAGTAATTGCACAAAAATTACCATCAATTTGCTGAACACAGCCATTCATATGTGCTTAGTAAATATATAGTGTGCCGTACAGTTTGCCATCTGCTTTCCTGTAAGCTGCATTGGTAAAAAGCATATCATTGCAAGTTGGCACCTGGCAGGTGAATGGATGGCTAACTGGTGATGTGACTTTCAGCCAATAGAACATACAGAACACCCACCACACGCTTGAAGTGATGACAATGTGCTGATATTTCTAGCTGCACAGTATGATTTACTGTGCAGCTCCCCAAGGCTACCAGCTATGTCTGCAGCGGTAGCTTTACATGGAAAAATTTAGTTTTATTCTGGTGCACAAGGCTAGGAGACGGATGGAACTAGTCATCTGGGTGGGGAGCCGCCAGTGACTAGTTTTTTTTTTTTTATAAATGTAATTTTTATTAAGATTTTTGAAAAACATTTTGTAAGAACTATACAGAGTAGCCAGACAGGCAAATAACACAGTATTGGACAAATGTGGAACATGCAGCTCATATTCACATCACAGGTGATCCCTCAGCATGTATAGCCCTGTGCGGAAGAATAAGCATCCCACGGAGCCCAAACCTGGTCGAATAAGTCTATCCTTTAATTCAGGGAAGCCGTGAGGTACTCCAGAGAGAATCTCCTTGATCCGAGCAACCAGGTCTGTAAAGGGAGGCAGGGTCCGCTGCTCCCAGTGTCGAGCAATCAGGGTCTTCGCTGCAGTTAATAGGTTCAACAAGAGTTTAGTGGGTTTTTTACCGAACGTTTTAGGCGTGAGATTTAGTAATCACACTACCAGATCATATGGGATGGGCTGCGGGAAAATGCTAGAGAAATTATTGCAAAAGGTTGTCCAGTAGGTTTTAACAACTGGGCAAGTCCAGAAGATGTGATACAGGGAGCCTGTGGTCTGGAGGCATCTCCAACATGTAGGGGCTATACTCCTGTTCAATTTGTGTAGGCGCTCCGGGGTATGGTACCACATCGCCATTAGTTTGTATTGGGTCTCTTTATACGTTACGCAGATAGAGGAGGAAGCCGCCCGATCCCATATGATCTGCCAGCATTCCGGAAAGATCTCCTTCCCCAGGGCCGCCTCCCATCTATCCATATATTTATGACGAGTGAGGTTATCATCTCCCGGAGAGCCCAGTATTTTATAGATGTCTGAGATTAAGCCTGTGGTGGATAAGCCCGTTCTCATCCTCTGTTTGAACGGTGTTGGCCGGTAGACTGTGGTAGCACCTAGGCACGTCCTCATATAGTGCTGCAACTGCACATACGTGAACCTTTCAGAGGAAGGTAAATTATATTTATCAGCTAGGTCTTCAAAGGACAACAGCGTGCGGGTAACAGGATTAACTAAATCTGCGAACTGGGAGAGTTTCTTACCCCCCCATGTTCGAACCACACCAGACTCTAACCCAGGGGCGAAGGACGGATGAAGAAAGAATGAGATTAGCAGGGGGGCAGGAGAGACAAGCTGGAATTTAGAGGCACAGATAGACCAAATGGACTTCGTAAATGCAATAGGGCCTAACAAACAAGTGGAGGGGGGAGGAGGCTGGATCCGGTGCCACAATAGAGAGTTGGGATGTGCCAGTGACTAGTTATGACTCTCTGCTTGTCAGCGCACAGTGCAGAGATGATTGACAGGCAGAAAGCCCACTTAGTGGCCTCTCTGCCTGTCAATCATCCCTTCACTACACGCTGACAGGCAGAGAGACATACCTAGTCACCGGCAGCTCCCCACCCAGATGACTAGTTGCTGCCCTTCTCCCAGCCTTGCACGCTGGAATAAAACTCCCTTTCCCCTGCTGTTAAAGGGGTTATCCAGCGCTTCAAAAACATGGCCACTTTTCCCCCTTTCTGGTCTCCAGATTGGGTGGGGTTTCAAACTCTGTTCCAATGAAGTAAATGGAGCTTAATTGCAAACCATACCTGAAATGGAGACGAGAGGGGGAAAAGTGGCCATGTTTTTGTAGCGCTGGATAACCCCTTTAAAGGGGTTATCCAGTGCTACAAAAACATGGCCACTTTCTTCCAGAGACAGCCCCACTCTTGTCTCCAGCTTGGGCGGGGTTTTGCTGCTCAGTTCCATTGCAATTAAGCTCCATTTACTTCAATGGAACGGAGTTTCAGAACCCCACCCAAACTGGAGACAACAGTAGGGGGAAAGTGGCCATGTTTTTGTAGCGCTGGATAACCACTTTAATTGCAAACCACACCTGAACTGGAGACAAGAGTCATGTTGTTTCTGAAAGAAAGTGGCCATGTTTTTGTAGAGCTGGATAACCTCTTTAAAGCTACCGCTGCAGATACAGCTGGTAGCCTTGTGTGGATTGGTTCCCTTTAACAGTCTGTATATTACAGCTACACATCATTATTGTGGAGAAGTTTTATATGTGAGCAGTTGTGGACCCTGTTCCATTACTTAAAATGGTCCCACCTGTAGGGATTTATAAGGGAACAATGCTTGTGTATTCCATTAACTAACTGTTAGGAATATGAATTCCAGACCTCATACGGATCACAGGGATGGAGACAAATCTTAAATAGATTTTTTTATGGCGCAAAAAGAAGCAAATATACAAGCAAGGGGGGAGATTTATCAAACTGGTGTAAAGTAGAACTGGCTCAGTTGCCCCTAGCAACAAATCAGATTCCACTTTACATTCCTCACAGATTCTTTGAAAGGTGGAATCTGACAATTCTACTTTACACCAGTTTGATAAATCTCCCCCAAGATCTGTATATAGTACACTAAATACACATAAAATCCATGTCCAGCACACAGTATACACGTCGTCTGTGTAGAGCACCCCAGGTACACACACTAGATTAGCATATATGCAATACACAAATAAGTAAGTTTTCTGGTCATCCCACAAAATGCATAATAAGTTATTTCACCCTCCAGCTGGAAGACATATACAGCCATATACATTTTAGTCCATATTGGCCATTACAGTTGTTTAGAGAGGCAGGGCAAGCAAACGTTCTAGGAAAATTCTGAGAACTTTCTTGTGAAAGATTGTTTGTGGACTAGCAATTCTTGGACAGCAATGTCAAACATGGTCAACTTCATTTCAGAATCTAATCAATTAAAACAAGACATTTCACATGAAATTCAAAGAGGTTGGGGAAATCTTATGCTTGCATACTGCCTCCCCAGGATATAAAACAATATGTGCTGGTTTCCTGCTCCCCTGGTGTGCAGAATGTGGCACAGCGAAGGGGAACAGGGGGTATATATGGTTTGTTTGTTGTTTTTATGCCACAGGGAGGCAGTATGCACGGTTTCAAGTTTCAGCAACCTTACTTAGCAGTTACCATTTACAATGGTATTTTTGTGCAAAAATTAGCAACACTTGCCATTTTTTTTGCCAACTACACCACATTTAGAGGATGATGCCAGTCTTAGTAATTGTGTTTAGGCACCACAGAGGTGATGTTTTTACTTTGACATGGAGGGAATGCTACCTCCAGCAGGTGGCACCAGAGAGCTGCTTTCTATATCCTTTTTACCATGTTTAGGGTTTGCATTTAGCAGTGTCCCCTACATGTCGCTCGATGGCTTCTTTGGTTAGGCTCCATTCACATGAAGCAAAACTAGCGGAATGCCACCAGCCTCCCTGTCATAATGACAGTCTATGGGAGGCTCGCACCCCTCCTCTCTCCACGCTGTAGAATAGACATGTCCAGCAATAGTAATAATTGGCCATATTATGTAAAGTGCTGCAGGAACTGTGTGCGCTATACAAATAAAAGCATTATTATTCCGCACGGAGAAAGGAGGCGCACGAGCTTCCCATAGACTGTCATTAGGACAGGGAGGCTGGTGTTACTTTGCCTCGGAGAATTCCGCCAGTTTTGCTCCGTGTGAATAGAGCCTAAAAGGGGCATTTTGGAGAAAAGAATTTTTTAAATCAACTAGTGTCTGAAAGTTATCCAGATTTGTAATTTACTACTCTATTCTGTCCTTCAGTAGAGGGTGAATAAACCATAAAGACTGAAGGATGTGTAATTTTACTAAATTTCATCTTTTTACAAAAAAATTAATGTACAGTACAACATATACAATCACAAGCGCTGTAGGATTCTTCTCTGTACATAGGGAGCTAGTCATGTATAACATTGTCAGAGACCAGCACCATACATTGTGCTGATATAAAAGAGCCCTCAGTCTATACAATGATATGAGTATGCTTAGTCTATACCACGATGTCAGAAAATACTAAGCTTATACTATGATGATGCATCTTATTACAATTTGGCATCCTGTTGAAACATCCTGCTTTGTAAGACTAAAGCTATGTTCACACTGCGTTTTTGCAATCTGCTTAACATATACATTTTGTGGAAACAAATGGATGCAATTGTGTGTCATCCATTTAGATCAATTTTCCATTGACTTCTATTATAAAAAAAAAAAAAGGATCGAAACTGATGTGTTTTTTTTTAACACACAGGAAAGTAGTTTTGACACTACTTTTCTGTACATTTAAAAAAAAAAAAAAAAAAAAAGCATCTGTTTATATATTAAACGGACTGCAAAAACACAGTGTGAACCCAGCCTAAGGGGGAGATTTATCAAACTGGTGTAAAGTAGAACTGTTTTAATTGCCCCGAGCAACCAATCAGATTCCACCTTTCATTTTCCAAAGAATCTGTGAGAAATGTAAAATGGAATCTGATTGGTTGCTAGGGGCAACTAAGACCATTCTACTTTACGCCAGTTTTCTAAATCTCCTAAGTGTCCACAGGTTGACAGATCAGTTCTATGCATTATATGTTTTTAAATGGATCAGGTTTTTTTTCTGTGTCTAAGGCCTTATTCAAATGTTCAGTATTTTGTCAGGGCCATATATTATATCCGAAATTTTTATCCAACATTTTTGGTTGATCCGCAAAAAATTGCGTCGCCGATTGCAGATCCATACGACTACGGGCAGTGTGCATAGCCAAATAGAAATCAATGTACACTAAATTTACAGATAAATTTATGGAATGTGTTAATTTGCTCTTAGAGGTGTTAAAGTCAATTTTGTGTTTAATTAAGAGGGAATGGATGTCATACAGGATGGTACACCAGGATGCTTAACCTACAACAGGGGTAGGGAACTTTGGCTTTCTAGCTATTGCAAAGCTTTAGCTTTCCAGGCATGATGGGAGTTGTAGTTTTGCAACAGCTGGAGAGCCAAGGTTCCCTACCCATGTCCTACAGGAAACTGTTGCCATAGACTTGCACAAGCTAAATAATGGATCTATCAGGATCTTGTTTTTATTAGGACAGTAAAATAAGTCAGCATCTGCCTATCCTGTTAAAAGAAAAAAAACATCCTGATGAAAACTTGTCAAACAGACATATTTAACCATAATGAAAACTTGTTTGAAATAGGTAGAAAAACAAACAAACAGTGGGCCATTTTAATAGGACAGCCAAACCTGACGTGAACAGACCATAAGGCCTTGAACATACCATATTTTTGCATTCTGTTAAAAAACAAACAAAGAATTAGAAAGAGGGCTCCTTTAAAAATGGATGCAAAGGGGTACCAATCCTGCTGCCATTGTTTTCTTTGTTAGGGTACGCGCACACTATGTAATCACGACGGAAAACCCGTTGCGGACTCTGACTGCTGCGCGCATCTCTGCCCGTGTCATAGACTCCATTTTATGCACAGGCGTATTCCGCTGTCCGTCCAAAGAATGGGGGTGACCGTATCATTTTAAGGGTAAATTTGCTCACTAAAAGAAACAGCACTAATCACTGTCTATACAGTGATCATATAACAAAATAAGAGAGCGCTTGCTATATAACATGATCATATGCACTCAGTATTCTGTTCTAAAGCTACGACTTAGAAGATTTGTGTGTTCTTATTGGCCGCGGTCCCAACAGCTATTTTTACGCTTTATCTCCACTACTTTTCCTCCACACATCCTTGTCTGGCGCCTTCGCTCTCACGGGAGATATATGGTCACAAAATGTTCCACATTTCACAAGAAACTTCCTTTTTCCTGGATATGTGGCAAACTGTGCAGGGGGTGGTTGGTTATGTTGCTGCTGTTTGGTTTAAGTCCTATTACAGTAGGCGTAATACATGATGCAGACAATAGTTGTAAAATACCAACATGAAGAGAGAAAGGATTATTGATACTCCATGCGTGCTGTTACTTGAAGTCCTGGCAGTGAAAACGCCTTAATGCAGTCATCAAAAGCTTACAACGTAGACCCGACCAACAGGAACACGAGCTGCTGAGACAACAATGCCCCTTCCAGTCTGTGGTTCTGGCCAAGTGCTCCAGTTTTAAGTAAAGTGCTTGTGTGAGAGGAGAGAAGACAGGGTCATCAGGGCTGTATTATCACGATAGAAGTTTCTTGTGGTCACTGCTGAGGCTCTGATCAGCCCGGGGGGAGGCTGGTGTGGCACTTGTACAGTCTGAGGATTGTGACTGGTTCTTGGCAGAAGGTTGCGACAAGGCACAATACCAGAGGAAGATAAAGAAACCTGGAGGGAAGGAAACATCAAGGAAGTTACAGGGAAGCTTACATTACCTATAGATATATGTAGTATATATGGGGGACCCTTGAGCTAACATCATCTGTAGATATCGACAGTATATATGGAGTAGCCTGGAAGTGACCTTGCCTAGATATATACTGTAGGTACAGTGCATTTGTAATGTCTTAAGTCCATTTCAGCCGTTTTTTTAAATTTTGTTATGTGGTGTCCAAAATAAAAATAAAAAAATCACACTTATAAGATGTACTGAAAGGAAAAAATGGAAAAAGGAGGACTTATTGCAGAGCGTCTCCGTTATTCTAAATGTTTGACATTTCTGTATTATGACTACATATACATAAGCATACTATACAATTGATAAGACTGTGCCTATTACCAAAGTACTGTTTACTGCACTGCAATGAGAATAAGAAAAAAAATTGATATATAAAAAAAATCTTATTTTATTTTTTAACTTAGACATGCTTCTGCACTTCGAATGGAGTCTATCTGTGGTAGATTGTTGATTGGTTATGATTGGGATACACACAGTCCTTTTTATAAGGTCTCACATCTCACAATACATATCAGAGCAAATCAAGAGAAGGAAAGGACTGCTCAGGGTTAAGGGAAAACTGGCTGGAGCAAAATAGAGAGACAGGGGTTTTCTGATTAAAACTTGTCCCCTAGGGACATAGGGAAACAAGTAAGAGATCTCAGGGGACCGACCTCTGTAGCCCCCCCCCCCCCCCCCCCGGCGATCTCCAGATGGGCCCCAAGCCTCTTTGTTTTGAGTACAGCCATGGGTCAGCATGTGACTTGCACCTCTATTCATTCTCTATTGAGCCCCCGGAAAGAGCCAAGAGCTGTACTCTGTTCCCTTTGGTGGCTTTATGAGAATGAATTTTAGCACAAAGCCATAATATGACAAAGTGTGGAAAAAATTAAAGGGTCTTAAGAATTTCCAAATGCACTGTAATAAATAAATGTAATCCGTATACTATGTATGAGGATGCGTGGAGGTGGCATAGTATATATGAGGCAGTATTTTATATCACAGTCAGCATGTCCAGTCTCCATAGCAGTCAGATGATATGTATTCTGGTGGCGTTTTCAAGTGCGTCAGCTACCGCTTGTTCCTGTTCCAGTTCCTTCTGGTCTCCTGTTCCTGTGGGTTCTGCCACAAGCTGCCTCGTTCCTGCTCTGCTCTTGGTCTCCATTCATGGCCTTGTTATTTGTCTGTTACTGGTCCTTGTTTCTAGTTTCTGACTCTTAGCCTTGTCCTCCTGGTTCTGACCTGGCCTGATCCTGGATTGTGCCTTGCCTTGTTCCCATGATTCTAATCTGGCTCGATATGACTACAAGCCAATCCTATGTCTACACCCCTGTCCTATGTCCGCCCTCCAAATCTGATCTTCCTGGTCCTGAGTCTGAATAACAGCTTGTGACAATTTTGGGGACTGCAACTTGGGGATCCTCCTGCAGTATCTACATCCGCTGCCTTATTCACATGTTCCATAGTCTTCCGCAACTGTGGACAGATCTATGGACCCATTCATTTAACTGGCCTGTTCACATGTCTGTTTACTAGTATATATAGGACTAGTGGGCACCGCTAAAAGTAAGGAGTGCTAAACCAATGCATATAAGTAACAGACAACTCCACAAAAAGACAAAAGCATATGCACAAAAAGGTAGCACATCATAACAATACTTTATTTAGACAATAACAAAATTATAAAAAATACCATCAACTATGCAGGGGTAAAGCAATAAGGGAGACAAATCCCAAACACTACCCTACATTGAAAACACTTAAAATGTCAACATGAGGCCTGCCGGTGTACCAGCAAGGTCTAACAACCACTCTGACCCCGGACCATATGAGTTCTAACGAAGCTGCCTAAGCAGTATCCCTATGACATATAATATCAAGAGAAATAATTAACATGAACAAAGGGTAGAGAAATGAAACAATCACCATGTACAGTCCAAAAAAAATTAGGAGCGGGTCAGATAGGCAAGAGTCACCCCACGCATTCCGCCGCCCAGCGGCTTCCTCAGGGATGTCATGGCAGGCCTCATGTTGACATTTTAAGTGTTTTCAATGTAGGGTAGTGTTTGGGATTTGTCTCCCTTATTGCTTTACCCCTGCATAGTTGATGGTATTTTTTGTAATTTTGTTATTGTCTAAATAAAGTATTGTTATGATGTGCTACCTTTTTGGGCATATGCTTTTGTCTTTTTGGGGAGATGTCTGATCACTATACTTCATTGAATAGGTCAATGTAATGTGGATGCACTTGTGAATGAGGCCTTAGGGTGAAAACCAGGGGATCCCTTAGACCAGGGATGGGAAACCTTCGGCCCTCCAGCTGTTGCAAAACGACAATTACCATCATGCCTGGACAGCCATAGTGAAGCTTTGATGGGAATTGTCGTTTTGCAACAGCTGAAGGGCCAAAGGTTCCCTATCCCTGCCTTAGGGCCCTATTCCAGAGTAACGATAATCGGCCGGATCGGCCCCATTTGGCCCGATTCGGCCGATAATCGTTCAGTGAAATAAAGAGAACGATCAGCCGATGATCGTGTCATCGGCTGATCGTTCATTTAGGGCCAGACCTAAAATCATCGTTCCCCTACCGCGCATCGCTACAGTTGAATAGCGGTGCGCGGCGGGCAGCACCATCATCATACATTACCTGTCCAGGCTTCTCCGCGCTGTCTTCATCCCAGGGTCCCGCGCCCTCTATCTTCTGAATTGCCGGTCAGCTGACGGAGCGCTCAGCCAATCACAGGCACATAAATCCTCAGTGATACTGATTGCTATCAAGCCAATGTATGTGTATTCTCACTGCGTGTTTGGTGCGATTTTTACATGCGAGTTTTGATTTTCATATGATTTTCTCAGGCAAGTTCCACAGCACAAAAAATGCAGCTACTTTCATGCGAGTTTGATGCAAGTTTTGTGCGAGAAATAAGCAGCGATACGTGTGAAGGCACCCTTAAACTGTTTATATTATGGAGCCTGCCCCTTTATTGCCCAAGGCAGATTAGGCTGTTCTGCAGAATGTGGAAGTCTGGTGATCACACTGTGTTGCAGCACTATGCTTTACACACTATACAGTGTATACCTATATACACTCCCGTTTACAATATATCATACTTTTGTATACATATGTATTGAAAAGTGCATTAGACTGACACACTACCAGAAGGCTTCACAGGAACTGCTGCCCCCTCCCCCTGGCAAGAATGTGACACATCTGACTAGCATTTCTCAGTCAGGTGGGTTTATCCCACAGACCACAAGATGTAACTGAACAGCAATGTTGTGTGCTGATAATGACCAGTGGCAGGAGAGGGGGCACTCACCTTGCAGGGCATTCAGAATGCTAAAGACATATTGCATAGGCAGACTAAAGGCTCCATATGAAAAGAAAGCCAGGCTCCATGGCAGCCCCAACATACAGCTGAGGCCCAGCAATGTGACACAGTGGCGCATTTTCTCTGCTCGTGAGTGTGGGGAGAGTCTTAGGACGTGGCGGGTCATGGCCACCATCATAAAGACATTAAACACAAGAATTGCAGCGCAGATGCCCAGATTCAGCGCCAGGATGATGGGATCGACAAGCCAACAGCTGTAAGAAAAACACACAACAGAAATGTAGCAGACAAGAAACTGTGAACATGTCAGCCATGCGTTGTGGCAGGAAGAACTTACATGGAGGCTGTGGAGTTGTGAACAGACGGTCGCTCTACTGGGATGTGATAAACCCCGTAACTCTCCCGATGTATAACGATCACAGCTACGACAGTAAGAATGGGCATCCCTGCAGAGAAGATGTGACAACTCTTAGCACTAATGCCGCTGTGCAGAAGTCAAACAACTCGAGAGGACAAAAGACGAGAACTCACCCCAGCCGACCAGGCAGAGCTTTGCAGCTGTAACTGAGGAAGCATGGAAGACTTTGACAACCAGCCGGTAGAGATTGAAGCCTTCAATGGCCATCCAGGAGAAGGTACAGAGCAGAGCAAGGTGTAGAACAGCTGCCGAACTAATACAGAGGTTCTGCTCCTCCAGAGCCCCAAGCACAGCACTTACTGTGAAGCTCAGGTCCAGTATAAGAACAGCCCCCAACAGGTTCACATGGATCTGCAATGTGGGGTTTGACTGCATCTTCCTGTCAAGAAATCGAATGTCACAATACGCCATTGTACACATATATATAACAAGTTGACGCACAACACATTACACCTATACATGTAACATGTCAACACAAACTGCATCGTACACATGCAAGTATCACTTCAGCACACACTGCAATATACAAATGTGTAGCATGATAGCACACACATATACTTTATGGAACACATAAGCACACACAGCGTTGCACAAATATATGTAACATGAGGCATGTTACATATATTACAACATGTAGCACACTAAGAATTGTATACATATGTGTAACACTAGGACACTGTTCACATACATGTACACATAATACCTGGAGCAGCAGATCCAGATGATTGTGAAGAAGCATGAGAGGGCAGAAATGCTGCATCCAGCGAATGTCAGAATAGACAGCGACACGAGATGGGCCTCAGAGATGACTTCATCGGGCATACGCTGGAAAACAGAAAACCACTGTATTATTTGGGCTTGGTTGGTATAAAAGATTACTGGGATTCAGGATGGGGGGATGTAGCAAGTTTCTTAGGTTTAGGATGCCAGTGGTGTAACAGGTTACTGGTGTTCAGGATGAGGGTGCTGGAGAAAGTTACTAGATTGAGGAAATTATTAATGTGGTAAATTATTGGGTTCAGGTTAGGGATGTGATAGATTACTTTTTCCAGAATTGAAGTAACAAAATAGACAACTGGGGCTCAGAAATGAAGGAAATGTAGCAATTTACCTGGGTTTAGTATGGGGTCACGTAATAGATTACTGGGGATCAGGATGGGGCTGATATAGCTGATTGCTGCGTTCAGAACAGAGGTAATAGAAGAGATAGTGGGGCTCAGAAATGATGGAGATATAGCTGTTTTCTTGAGATCAGGATAGGGATGATGTAGTAGATTACTTAGGATCAGGATGGGGTAATGTAGTTGGTTACTGGCTTCAGGAAAGGCATGATTCATGATTACTGAGTTTAGAAGGGGTTGGTTAGCAGATTCCTTGGGTTCAGGGTGAAGTTGATGGGCGTTTACCAAACATTTATTAGGGACTGGCTCTGAATACTTCTATTTTACTCACCATTAACAGAGCAAAATATGTGAGGTGGTTACATCTACACTTTGTGAACTCCCTTCCGGGCTCTGTGCGACATCCATCTGTCTTCCAGTTTTCTGATAACTCTGTGGAAATGAACATACAGTATGGTCATTTATAATTATTCAGATTTTCATCCAGTGAACCAGGCCTAAAAGTGAACCCCAGCATGTCGGGATACTTACCGTCCCAAAACACACAGACTGGAGATGAATTCCCCTGTAACACAACAGAAGGAAACATGTGAAGGTAAATTGCAGTAAGGGATGATGACCCATAAAATAAATTGACAATGTTCCCCCTCCCCCACCCCACACACACACCCTTAACCGCCATGTCCTTATTCCATGTGGTCTATGCTGTGTGGAGCTTATATTTTTAAATAACTTTTCATATGGGGGTGATCAGATGAAGCAGACACCAGTGACATCTGCAGCCTTGTGACTGTTGGATCTTTATCCAGTACATCTGCAGTTAAACCACCATATTTACAGGTGCAGCCTCCAGACTATAACAATAAAAAAAGCTAATACACAAAACCCAACGTATACACAGCTGATTGGGACAGCTTTTTCTGGGGCAAGTGTTACAGAGAGATGGGTGTTATCTAGTTCTTCAAACTTGCCCATCATTCTGCCCCAACATACAATATACAGTGTATATGGGTAGGGTACAGACTGCTCACCTCGGGGACCTCCACTTATCTGTGGCTTTCTCTTTTTCTAATAGCCCTATTTCACGGAACGATTATCGTTCATAGATTCTCTCCAACGACCACTCGTTAACGAGCACTTAATGATTTTTTTTTAAGCGAACGATAACACATAATACGTGTGGGAACATGAACGATATCTGTAGTGTAACGATTTTTTTGCAGTCGTTACATCGTTACATGGTCGTTTAAAACGTGGGGAAATGTAGGTAGACATTTCAAGAACGACTGAAAGATTTTTTTATTCAACGAAAAGATTAGCGAATTATTGTTGAAAGACCAACAATTTTTTTTCGACATGTTGAAAAAAAATAGTGAACGACTCAACGACGATTTCACTGTTGTCGTTCGCTCGTTTACAGCTTTTCCACAGAACGAATATCGTTAACGAGCGGTCGTTTGAACGATTTTATGAACGATAATCGTTCGAAAAAGTTCCGTGGAATAGGGCCTTAACTCGGGTGTCTCCAGAACACCAGCAGACTCCAGAGAAGGGCCTGTGCATGCACATAGCCACCCAATAATTTTTGTTTGCCCAGTGTCACATCTGTTACCTGTGTAGGTTGATGGTGAAAGGTGATAACAATGTCTTCAGAGAGATCAGAGACCTGTGTTTCCTCCAGGGTGATGCCAACTACCTGACTGTCCACAATTGTGCTGTTTGAGGCATCCTGTGAGCACACATAAGAAAATATAAGATTCCCTGCAGTTTGGGGCACACCATGTAACAAGTATGCGCTTGAGACCTCACCCTGAAGATTGTTCCAGAGTCACGGATTCGGATAACATGTAGCCTGGTGCCAGGGTCAATTGTCTCCACCAGTTGGTTTGGAAAAGACAAAGAAACTCCCAGATGATCAGTAATAGAATTCAGCTGTAGGAGACAAAAAGAACTCAAATACATTATGCTGCTGGGTCACTATACATGGCCGCTATTGTTTTATTCTATGAGCAGAGCAAACATCCTTCATGACCCTTCATGTCCACTCACCACATCAGGGGAATCCAGCTTATATACAGCCGCCTGCAGAGAACCTTTTCCAAAATGGTGCTTGTCCTCATCGAATGTTACCTTAGACAACACAGATTCAATCCAGTTACGGACCCTGAAAAGAAATAAAAGAGGCTGTGATGTAGGGATGGGTCCCCCCGGGGATTCATCTCTCTGGTTAGGGGATTGACTTACACTCTTCCACTCCCGTTAAATTGCTTCTTGCCCAGATAGTCAGCAACTTGTGAGATTTCATGCTCCACACTCTTTGCATCTACAAAAGACAAGCAGACACAGTGATCAATACTGACCCAAGAAGCATGACGCCCATCATCTGCCATGATAGGGGAAACCGAAAAGAAATTATTTATTGTCTGGTAAAACCCTTACCTCTATTACTCCTCACTATCAGCACAAACAAAACACATTAGCCCAGATGTACTAGTGTGGTGTCCCACCACGGGTGTTTCGTGTTTCACACCTATAGCAAAAGTTTCTTCTCTAGGTTAAGTGGTGATGAAAGTATTTTATAGTTTCACCACAAGATGTCAGTGTTTTGTGTGTGTCAGCTTTTGTGTGTTGCACAGCTGAAGTAGGCAAGGGGTTGCTGTTTCCTATGTATTATGTACTTTTGTTGTCCAATGGATATGCTCTTCCTTCCTAAACCTATCACTTTTCTTCTTCTTTTCCTGCGCACATCCCTTTCCACCACTCACGCGGTCTCTTGCATGTCCTTGTGGGGGGAGGTGTGGCTTCAGTCTGACCCAGATTCTCGTGGGAGGAGGACACACAGAGCAGATGTCCCTGCTGTAGCTTAGCCAGGGCCTGGCTCTGCCAGGACCCTTGTACGGGACTGGTCTAGTCTAGACAGTGTGTTAGTGAGTGCAGTCTACACGTGTATGGAGATTCAGCCAGAGACACTCAGTTTCTCCAGTCTATCGACTATATCTACTATGCAGTGCTAGACACTAAGCAGGGAAAAGAGTCTGGGATAATCCTAGCTCACTCCGAGAACCACTCTACAAAGTGCAGAGCAGTATCCTAATCTACAAAAGGAACTAGCCTGGATAGAACAAAGATACCGGAAGGTCTACGTATTCTATCTCGCATTAAAAGTAACCTCGGGAAGTCTCGGACACTTAGCTTCACCCAGGTAACCAAGGATGGGGCTTGTATCACATCACCCTAGTAGGACGAGTAGCTCAACACTGTAGGGCAGAAGGTGGTCAGACATTAGTCTAAACACAGGTACAAGTATCTCTCTCACTCTCAAGTATTCTTCTAAAGTTCCAGCAGAATAGAAGTACTACATTGGGTTAGGATTCCTTTGACAAACTCCTCTCCTCTGCGCTGCTCTACTTTACTCTCCAAGCACCGCTACCACTACCTCTACTATATCCTATTTCTGCAAGTCTCTCCGCAGCACAAATCAAGTTGAGCACTGAAGTCTGTATAAAGATTACCTATTTGCTGCCAAAGTGTTTTATATTATTTAGAGACTGCACAGTAAAGTCATCTTTCTATCCGCACCAGCACCTATACACATTCGCTGCACACCTTGGGTCGTTTTACCCCTTTCTGTGGGTGGTGGTGCCGATGGTCCGGGAGGGTCGGTTGCCACTTAGGACTGCTGTGACGGGAGCCCAGGGGACCCATCACACCCCGGCAAGTCACCAACCATTTGGAGAACAGTGCAAACCAGCCATACACAAAGCAGGTACCAACATCACACTTGTGTGCTGGACTAGCACTGGCGTCACAACATTACCACCCTTGGCTGAGCTGTACAACACAACCGACCAACCATCACAGAAGTGGCGTCACCAGTAACACCTTAGCACGTCACCGGTCGAGTGTCACACTAGTATGTGCAGCAGAATTCTGTACAAAAACTGGGAGATGGGACAAACACTTAAGTTTGTTTATTGAACCTTTGATTGATACTATCTGTTATGTACACTGTCATCCATGCTTTTATTGCCTAATTTACAATGTTACTATGAAAAACTTTTAAATGAGTGCTGCAATGCTGAAGCTGTTTTTACCTGTTATGTAAAAAGGGCTAATACAAATATATTTAAAAATAAATGGGAAATGGGACTTTTCTGTGGATTTATTATGCATTTTAGATGACACTTTCCCATCAAGGTCCAAAAAGGGGGTTTGGTCTCGGTATAAAAGGGGGCATGACCTAAGGTGTGACACTGTGCGCCAAAAAGTACAAGATCTGGTCAAAAATTCTGGCGCACTTTTGGCAAACTAATAGTTGCTCTAAATTATGTTCAAATGCAACAAACTGCCTGCATTACATTAAGTGGATCAGATATATCAGAGACTGTCTACTTAGTTTACATATAGAACTCTAAGGCCCAGATTTATCAAAGGGTCTAAAATTTACACTGGTGTGTAACGCCTGGAGTAGTGGATCCACTGGACCGTCACCAGCGATGGCACTAACCTCACCAGGGAGCGGAGTCTAAGGGGCCGCTGGTTTTCACCAGAGCCCGCCGCAAGGCGGGACGGACTTGCTGCGGCAGGCGACCCCCAGGTCGCTACCCCTGGCTTGGTTGCTAGTGACGGCAGGCGAGGCGTGGCAGGAGCAGTAGGCAGGAGATGGTGCTGGCAGAGGTCTGTAGGCGTAACCGCAGGTGACAGGCTGAACACAGGAGCAATGGTGAAACAGGGAAACAGGAACCAGGAACAAGGACTAGGGACCAGGTAGCGGATAGGAATCAGGAACAGGGACTAGGGACCAGGTAGCGGATAGGAATAAGGAACAACAGGGAGCTGGGCCAAACGCTATGGGAAGCATGTAGAGGCTCCAACACAAGGGACAGGGCATGCTGGGATTTATAGGGGAGTGATTGGTGCAACTAACCAATTAAGGGCGGACTGGCCCTTTAAATCTGAGACAGCCGGCGCGCGCGCGCCCTAGGAGGCGGGGACGCGCGCGCCGGCCGGTACAGACCGAGACAGGAACGGAGGAGAGGTGAGGCGCCCCAGGGGCCGAACTAGCAGCAGCGCCGGGTCCCTACACAAGGACCCCGGCGGCTGCATGGGACAGGAGGCGGTCGCGGCGGCGACCCGGAACGCGGGAAGCCGCCGCGGCCGTGACATGGTGTAAACTGGCCACAGCAACCAATCACAGCTCAGCTTTCTTTTTACTAGATATTTTACCAGTGTATATTTTACACCCTTTGACAAAACTCTTCCTAAGTTTATACATAGAAAGTTTTTCTACATCTTGGTATGACCCCCTTAAAGAGGACCTGTCACCCCGTAACGGGGTGATAGGCTCCCGACCCCCTGTTAGATTCCCCTATACTTACCTCATCGCGCCGGGTCCCGCTTCCTGAGCAGGTCGGGTGACTAAGATTTCAGTGCCCGAAGCCCGGTGCGCGCTTACAGGAGAGTCGGATGCCCATAGAGAATGATGGAGCATCGGACTCACCATTCATTCTCTATGGGCATCCGACTCTCCTGTGAGCGCGCGCATCGGGCTTCGGGCGCTGAAATCTTAGTCACCCGACCTGCTCAGGAAGCGGGACCTGGCGCGATGAGGTAAGTATATGGGGATCTAACAGGGGTCGGGAGCCTGTCACCCCCGCACAGGGGGTGACAGGTTTCCTTTAAAGGCCTAATTACACAGAAAGATTATCTGTCAAATCAGGCAGATATCTCCCTGTGTAAAGAGCCTGCGATCAGCAAACGAGCGAGTGACTGATCTCTGACTTTCAACATATCAAAAGATAATCTGCCGTCGCACGCACATCTCTCTGTGTAATGAAAGATGCTCAGCCAACAGCTGATTAAAGAGCAGCATGAACATCATCAGCAATGTTCATGTAACCCTGGATTGTTGATCCTGTAATAGACACTCATCTAGAAGGTTGGTGCTCGCTTACACGGCAGGTAGGGCCGTGTACAGGGGTGTAACTATCACTGTAGCAGCCATAGCAGCTGCTATGGGGACTGCCGTATTAGGGGGCCCCGTTGCCCGCTCCTGCAATACACTGGGCCCCCTGAACTTTCATCATTTGCAGTACCAGGTGGCAGAGTGGGCCTCTCATGTTCTGCAAATGTCCCTTTAACTGCAAGCACTCCTGACGAATGCCTGCAGTTATGTAGTTATGACTAGACTTGACGGCTTAGGGTGAGGGGACACAATCAAAAGTTTGCTATGGGGCCCAGCCATTTCTAGTTACGCCCCTAGCTGTATACACGACCTTTAGTCTTTCTCTTTCATGTGCCATCTCTAGCCTGCCAGAAATATGTCCCTCTAGTTTATGGGCTCTGTCTCTCTCCTGTCTTAGTTAAGTCCTTCCCCTAAAGAGACATTACAGGCAGCACTTTTTCATCATTAGTTTGATGAATAGGACGCCAGATATATGTAGCTCACCACCGACACACCAGAGGTGAGACTTACAGTTTCGTGCTGTATAAGCCCTTGCTCAGCATTTCCATATTACCCTTCCACTGCCTAACCTACATCATATTCTCAGCCACAAGCCTGAGGAAGGGCTTACAGCCCAAAATGTTGTTTATACAACCAGGTACAGTTTTGTCATTTTTGTCTCCACCCTGCCTAAAATGTTGTTCTCCTTCATGTACACTGTTCCTACCCTGCCTGCACTGTCAATTCCCTTCATGTGCACTGTCCCTACCTTGCCTGCACTGTCCTTTCCTTCATGTGCGCTGTCCCTACCCTTCTTGCACTGTCCTTCCCTGCCTGCACTGTCCTTCCCTTCATGTGTGCTGTTTCTACCCTGCCTGCACTTTCCCTACTCTTTATATGTGCTGTCTCTACCCTGCCTGCACTGTCCCTCCTCTTCATGTGTGCTGTCTCTACCCTGCTAGCACTGACTCTCCCCTTCATGCGTGCTGCCTCTGCCCTGCCTTCACTTTCCCTCCTCTTTATATGTCCTGTCTCTAACCTGCCTGCACTCTCCCTCCTCTTTATGTGTGCTGTCTGTACCCTATCTACACTGTCCCTCCCCTTAATGTGCGCTGTCTATACCCTATCTGCACTGTCCCTCCTCTTTATGTGTACTGTCTATAACCCGCCTGCACTGTCCCTCCCCTTAATGTGTGCTGTCTCTACCCTGCCTGCACTGTCCCTCCCGTTCATTTGTGCTGTCTATACCCTATCTACACTGTCCCTCCTCTTTATGTGCGCTATATATACCCTGCCTGCACTGACCCTCCTCTTTATGTGTGCTGTCTATAACCTGCCTGCACTGTCCCTCCCCTTAATGTGTGCTGTCTCTACCCTGCCTGCACTGTCCTTCCCGTTCATGTGCGCTGTCTATACCCTGCCTGCACTGTCCCTCCTCTTTATGTGCGCTGTCTATAACCTGCCTGCACTGTCCCTCCTCTTTATGTGCTCTGTCTATACCCTGCCTGCACTGTCCCTCCTCTTTATGTGTGCTGTCTATAACCTGCCTGCACTGTCCCTCCTCTTTATGTGCGCTGTCTATACCCTGCCTGCACTGTCCCTCCTCTTTATGTGCGCTGTCTATACCCTATCTGTACTGTCCCTCCTCTTTATGTGCGCTGTCTATACCCGATCTGCACTGTCCCTCCTCTTTATATGCGCTGTCTATACCCTGCCTGCACTGTCCCTCCTCTTTATGTGTGCTGTCTATACCTTGCCTGCACTGTCCCTCCTCTTTATGTGTGCTGTCTGTACCCTGCCGGCACTGTCCCTCCTCTTTATGTGCGTTGTCTATACCCTATCTGCACTGTCCCTCCCCTTTATGTGCGCTGTCTATAACCTGCCTGCACTGTCCCTCTTCTTTATGTGCTCTGCCTATACCCTATCTGCACTGTCCCTCCCCTTTTATGTGCACTGTCTATACCCTGCCTGCACTGTCCCTCTTCTTCATGTGCGCTGTCTATACCCTGCCTGCACTGTCCCTCCTCTTTATGTGCGCTGTCTATACCCTGCCTGTACTGTCCCTCCTCTTTATGTGCGCTGTCTATACCCTGCCTGCACTGTCCCTCCTCTTTATGTGCGCTGTCTATACCCTGCCTGCACTGTCCCTCCTCTTTATGTGTGCTGTTTATAGCTTGCCTGCACTGTCCCTCCTCTTTATGTGTGCTGTCTGTACCCTGCCTGCACTGTCCCTCCTCTTTATGTGTGCTGTCTATACCCTGCCTGCACTGTCCCTCCTCTTCATGTGCGTTGTCTATACCCTATCTACACTGTCCCTCCCCTTTATGTGCGCTGTCTATACCCTGCCTGCACTGTCCCTCCCCTTAATGTGCGCTGTCTATACCCTGCCTGCACTGTCCCTCTTCTTCATGTGCGCTGCCTATACCCTATCTGCACTGTCCCTCCCCTTTATGTGCGCTGTCTATACCCTGCCTGCACTGTCTCTCTTCTTCATGTGCGCTGTCTATACCCTGCCTGCACTGTCCCTCCTCTTTATGTGCGCTGTCTATACCTTGCCTGCACTGTCCCTCCTCTTTATGTGCGCTGTCTATACCCTGCCTGCACTGTCCCTCCTCTTTATGTGCGCTGTTTATACTCTGCCTGTACTGTCCCTCCTCTTTATGTGCGCTGTCTATACCTTGCCTGCACTGTCCCTCCTCTTTATGTGCGCTGTCTATACCCTGCCTGCACTGTCCCTTCTCTTTATGTGCGCTGTCTATACCCTGCTGGCTGCTGCACTAGTGTCACCAATGATGACAGCGGAAAACCTTGGCAATCCTGAATGTGAGGAAATTAGTAAAAAAGCATAGTGGGGAAGTGTTACACAAAGCAGAACAAGACATAAAACCCACAATCCGCAGACTTACTCCTCCACATATGACATCTAACCACACAACTCTGCTATGTTTTCTCTGGACACATATGGACACATGTCTATTAACCCCATTCCTCACTCTCCTCTTTTCAAATGCTCTGCTGCTGGGAGACTACATGGCATGGGCCAGATGTCACAGTACAATGAGTGAGGCTCTAGACGCTGCAGGTGACTTTTGTTGTGAGAGTGTGAGCTCCTGTGCCCAGAGCCATGAAGGATTAATACTGTTATGTTTTCTCCTCCGCCGTTTCCCACACACAACAATGCCCTGGTGCAGCGGAGGGGAGGATGTGACCGGCCTTTGCATTTGGCACAGATTTCAGATAACTGAAATTCCATCAATTGACAACAAGTGCTCAGCAGTGGCGCCTCCTCCTCCCTGTGGAGAAAACATTAAACTTTCTGTGGAAGAAGTAATCAGCATCTGCACCTTTACTGTATACAGAATGCAGACATCCCACATTGCACACCATACAGAGAAATAGGGTCTAATAATGACAGCAGTGGGGGAGGGGTGTCTTGTACACAACGTGTGGTCATCAATGACAAATTATTAACAATGGCAAGAGGCAACTGCGGCGGAAAAAATCCTGTGACCTGGAGTCAGAGAGGACGGGGGAGGGCTGGAATGTCTGCTCAACAAGAAAATGCTCCATTGTGATTTATGGCCGGGCCAAACATACAGTATCAGAAGATTCACATTTATTTCAGGCAACAGGTGACCAACAATTCTCTCTTCTTAGGAATTATAAAGAAGATTTCCTAGAGGCCCTTGACCATTCACTGTGTGGATGCACTGTAAGATCAGAGTCCCCATCCCCATCAGTCACTGGGTGTGCTATGTCCTTCTATTGTGACAGAACCCCCCCTTCATCAAGTCACTGTTTGAATGCACTACTATGTCATCATATGGCCAACCCCCCTCATACCAGATACCAGTCATTGTTAGTATCATCTGATCCCAGAACCCTACCATTGCCCCATCCCCCACATATTGGATCACAGAAAGAGACAGTTCATGTACAACAAACTGTCCTGAAGATTATACAGTCTGTTAGGAGCTGCAGTTCTACATAACAGACAGCAGTAAACTATGTGTTCTCTATAATATGGGGGGGGATAAGCATGTGGTGTGGGACGTCAGGGTATTTTAGGATACAGAACCTACAACCCCGTGTATATGCTTATGCAGCCCCAGCACCTAAATAAAAACCACAGGTTGTGTGGGAGGTTTAACATAGTCACTGAAAAGATGCAAAATCACAGACATATGGGGAATGGAAAACTTTTGAGGTCTCTGGTGTAATACAGAGATAGTATGCTTGTAAAAACTAGAAAGAGAGAGAGAGAGAGAGAGAGAGAGAGAGAAAGAAAGAAAGCTTCTCTTTTGAAGTCTTTGCTAACACAGAACTGCCAATATGATAGTCAGATAGAGGATTCCTTCTCCCCAAGTGCATTATTTTACACCTGGAAACATTGAACTGCAGTTTCCATAGTTTTGACCACATATCTAGTAATACTAAATTATTTTCCATATTACTGACACCTCCAGGAATATCAACCCTGTTGCACACTTTTGTGTCACCAGCAAACAAACTTTACCTACCAAACCTTCTCCTATGTCACTTACAAACATAATAATAAGAACAGGTCCCAGAACAGACCCTTGTGGCACACCACTTGTAACCAGTCTCTGCTCGGAATATACACCATTAACAACAACCCTCTGATATCTATCCTTCAGCCAACCACAAGGCCAATTTTCATTGTCTTCTCTGTCAGCTTCTTAAGGCGAACCTAGTCAAGATGGGGAGGCATTGCTTATATAGAACCATCAGGGGGGCAACAATTACAGATCAGCGTTCTTTAAGACGGGCAAATTCCTCTGAAATATCTGAAATTTCCACTATCAGTCTCTGAAAACACTGGGGCTGAACCCATACAACAGGAGGTAATGTTCTGTTCAATCATATTGTCATTGTGAAAGCCTCCTTCTGAAAACAGTGAGCAGAAGTAGCTATTTAAATGGTTAGCGACCCTCTTATCTCCATCAATAAAGGTACTGTCCCCATTACATATTTTTGTAACTTATATATCTAAAGAAGGTTTTATTCCCCTCTTTAACCAATTTGACAATTTCTTTCTCTTTTGAGGCTTTAGCAGCATTTATAATCTAAGAGAGAAAGAGAGAGAGAGAGATCAAGCACTCACTCTTTCTCCGATCTTACCCGTCAGTGTAGTCTCACCTGTGTCCATGGATTGGAGGGGGAAGCTGAAGTTGCAGGAGTTGGTAAGCGGTCGTCCATTGATAGTGACATTAATGAGCAAGGTGTCAGAGTCGCAGGCATATGATGGGGGTGCTTCCTCGGGCAGCTCACTCTTGGTCTGTTGGCTGACTGGCACATGGAAGATGAAAGATCTGGTCACTCCATATGTAAAGTTGAAGATACGCAAGGCAGGAATCCAGTGAATACAGAATATATAGGGTCCAGGCTGTGGTTGCAGAGTGATGTTATCAGACAACGAAACGGGAGAATGCACAATCAGAGCCTCTTTTGTGTTCAACACGGTCAACACATTTTCTCCAGAGCTGCCGGAATGTCTTAGTACATTTCCATCAGTCAGTTGCTTTCTCCATCCACACAGTGACCACCCTTGGGTGCCTGGTGCTACCCCTACAAGACATTAAAAAATACCTTAAAAAAGAATTCTGTTATTCATAATGGCACCTGTCTCTCATGCTCTGACCTCACTTCCCTGCAGCTTAGCCTCTCCTTCTAATCAAGCACCTTCTTGAATTTTGGATATCACTCTCTAAGCTATTGATCCCATGATACCTCAATGCTGTACCACATGGGCAGCTACATCCATACCAACTTTTGAAGTGACGCAGTTATAACAATCAAACCCCCAGGGCGTTTTATTCTTTAGGCAATAATGGTCCTGTGTCTAGGGCAACAGTATTGAAAAAAAAAAAAATAATAATAATAATTTAATCTACTTTCTATGTTTAGAGTGAGCCTCATAGTAAATCTGCATATTTGTGACAAATCTGCATTACATATGACAAATAATCGCCTTAATGGGGTGTATTCAGTCCGAGTTCCTAGGAGATCATGAGCTGTAAATATAGCAATGCCCATTCCCCTACATCTAAACCCTCTTTGGCCAATAAACATGTGGATTTTTGTAGCCAGAAATACATGTAACCAGCACTTACATTTAAGCGTATATTCACATGACATGATTTAAAGAAATGGCTCTGAAGGTTACATGAAATGGAGGCTGTGATGGATGCCTAATAGTGGTGTCTGTCACCTGTGGACTGAGAAAGCGTCTATTTATTGATGCCTGTGAGCTCTTTTACGATGTATCTGGTAAATGAATGCTGTAAACACATCACTCACCCATAGGCAATATTGGCATTTGTTTAACAGATATATCTTGAAAAGCTACAGAAAAGCCTTGACTTAGCCATTAAATGAATGCCGTTAATGTCCATACAGTGGCATCTATCACCTATAGCAGGGCTGTCAAACTCAAATATGTAGTGGGCCAAAATGAAAAAAATTGCACTGCGGGCCAACCTATACAGTGTATATATATATATATATATATATATATATATATATATATATATATATGTGTGTGTGTGTGCCTGCAGTGTTCAAGTATATGGACATTGCAAACATAATGTGAACACAGTGTAACTGAGTGACAATGGTCTTCCAGATGTGAACTTAAAGGGAATGTTTTATCAGAAAACAATCTGTTGCTTAAAGGGGTTATCCAAGATTACAAAAAGCGCAGCCAATATTTTGCAAAAACAGCACCATACCTGCCCTCAGGTTGTGTGTGTTAGTACAATTCAGCTCCATTTACTTCAATGGAACTTAGCTGCAAAACCCACACTAAACGGAGGGCAGGAGTGGTGCTGCTTCTGGAAGAAAACAGACATGTTTTTCTATGCCTGGATCACACCTTTAAATCAAGTTTCTATTTTAGGCTCGGTCCACACACAGTAAATCTACTCCAGTACACACAATCTATTCCAGTGATACTTCTTAACAATGTGGGCACTGCCCTCTGATTTCTCATTGAATTCAATGAAGCACATTGTTACATTGAAAATACAGCTGTATTTGTACTTCAAAATTATAGACATATTTTACCTATAATTATATAGGTATAATTATCTATGTAACAAAATAATCCTGAAATCCTGCAGTCCTTAGTCTCACCTCTAGGCCTAATATTAAGATGAGATGTCTTGTTCTATTTGTAATGATAAGGAAGAGGCTTCAGATTAATGATCTTTACAGAATTACAGCAAAAGGTGACCCTCTGCCCTATGAAATGACCTTTGCACAGGTGACAGAGGTCACAAAGCATACTTACAAATACATCCCATAAAAATAATAGGGTCTGGAGATGTTCATAATGTCTATGGGGCTTGCTGTAATGCAAATCACTAAATGCTGTTAAAACATCTCAAGCAAGATGGCAGCACTAAATTAATTAACTAAAAATAAAATAAATCACACTTAGAAAATTGAAACAATTTAGAAAAAAAAAATTGTTCAGTATCTGGCTATAAAAAAATTAAATGAAAATTAAATGACACGCATGACGCCGCCGTACATGTGCGGCTGAAACTACGGGCGTGGGAAAAATCGACATGCGGCCGGATGCGTACAAACCGCGAACATACGCCCGTAGTACAGTTATGCTCCCCTAGCTTGTTTCGAAGCGATCTGAGGCAGGTCATTTACTTGGAAATCTTCGCCCAGCCCCGTAAACCACACAGAACCTTTTGGATTGAAAAATCAAGTTCAATTTGGCTGAAATAAGTACAGTGGTACCTTGGTTTAACAGTAACTTGGTTTAAGAGCATTTTGGTTTAAGAGCTCACAGTTTTTCAAAATTGTGACTTGGTTTAAGAGCATTTCTTTGGTTTAAAAGCTCCCTGTACTTGGTGGGAGGGCGAGTGGGGGAGCGGCATGGTCTGCATAGCGGGGTCTACAGAACTGTACCCAGGAAGTCTCCTCCACCTTCCAAATCATAGCAGATCTCACATCAGGGGACAGAACTGTGGAGGTAATCTCCTCATAGCTGTAACCCCTCTCTCCCCGGACAGAGAGTGCTGCTATACTGTGCCCACAAATGTCCTGCTCATTCCTTCATGCTCCCTGCAGTCTCTGTCAGTCCTGATTGGTCCATGCTGAACACACACCCCTTCCCAACTGCAGTCATGTGACCACACAGACCTCTGACAGCAGCCCTGCTTCTCTATTCTAGCCTGTTGTACTACACTACTGCATTATGGGGAGCTGCAGTTCCATCCAGTATCTACAAACTGCTCCTGTTTTTTCAGGTTTATGCTCTTACTATACATTATACACCATATAATATATATGACATATAGCTGTTTATAAATGTTTGTTTCATAAGTTTTACATGTTACTCAGAATAAAAAAAAAAATATTTTTGGGGTGAGGAACCAATTGTCTGCATTTCAATGATTTCCTAATGGAAAATTTGCTTTGGTTTAAGAGTGGGTTTGGATTACAAGCAGGGTCCTGGAACCAATTATGCTCGTAATCCAAGGCACCACTGTACTTCGTACAGGACCGCATGGAAATCCATGGCCGTGATTTTCAACATTTCCGTCCTCAAACAATGGTCTTGTTTCAATTTCACGGCGCCGTATACGATCCCGCTGTAAGCTCATACGTAGTGTGCACTGTGCGGGCATATATCGTATACTTTCAAGCGAACGCATCAACCTCAAAACTACGTGCGTATATTCGCGGTTCACACTACGGCCGGAAACATACACTGCGTATAAAGTGAACATAGCCTTAAAGTGTACCTGTCATTATAACTTTCAAAATCTAAATCAACAGTAGATGTGATATAAAGCAAATTTGCATTTTTATTTAGTTACCATGAAAAACACAGCACTTCCTGTGTTCTGACTTTTTTTTTTTTCCAATAAGTCTAATCACAGGAAGTCCCGTGTTTACCAGGTCATCTGCTCTCACAGAGAAGGCAATCGTGACTCTCTGTTCTGGTCGGGAGTTCATTTGTTTAGTTTTTTGTTTTTTTCCCCAACCAGCACAAGTCAGAAAATCTGCCTTCAGGAGACTGGACCTGGATATCTAGTTAGTTCAGCCTTGTTTTACAGCATGATAACTAAAAAAAAAGAAAAATAATGAATGTAAATTGCAAACTTGCTTTATATCACATCTACCGTTGATTTAGACTTTGGAAGTTATAACGACAGGTACACTTTAATCTATTGAGTCTTAGTTATTCCTGCCCTATAACAGGCTGCTGAAAGGATCAATCATGTTATGGTGAAAGAGAATGCCCTCAGTCAGATGGCGGATGCCCTCAGGCACTGGCTGCGCTTGGTTTGTACACATTGCTTTACAGCGTGGATCCGAGTCACACAGTCATAGTGATGGGTTTCGAGAGGGGGGGGACAGTGCCTTTTTTGCAGTATATGTGTCACAGGTGTCTCAGTCTTTTCTTGCTTTATGTCAGCTGTGTCTGGTTTCATGTAGCATAAGACGCAGGAAATTCCTCAAAATATCATTGTTTAAAACAATACACTTGTAACTTCTAGGACAAGACACAGCCTGCAAAGCCAGCACAACGCCTTAGCCATATTACATGATGGGAAATGTAGTGCTGTGTGGTTTGATGAGGTATCACACATGCTAGGATTAGATCTGCAGCCCACCAGACAGTACAAGCACACATGATAGGATTAGATACAGTAGCTCAGCAGTCAGCATTCTATACTGCAGTGGAGTATCGCACATAAAAGTATTAAATACTTGACCTGGCAGATAGTATTACACATACTGGTCTTAGATACAGCAGCCCGGCAGTCAGTATTACACATCATAGCATGAGGTATGGCGGGGAAAGCCTAACATTATACACGTAATATTATACAAGCATTATGCACACAGTAACACCAAAAACAGTCACAATATATATATATACACATAATGCAATTATATATATATATATATATATATATATATATATATATATATATATTCACACATGCTATACCGTTACGCAACAATATTAGAGTATACACCTTATACATAATACCATAATACATACAATAAGTTTATATGGTAAACAGTATCACACATGATAGGGTTAGGTACAGCAGCTCCGCTGACAGTATCACAAATGACAGGCTTAGATACAGAGCCTCAGCAGACAGTATCACACATAATAGGAAGAGATACCTTGGTTTAGTTGGGAGTATAGTGTAATAGTGTAAAAGACAATATCATTACAAATGATGGGTTTAGATACAGCAACTATACAGACAGTATCACATTATATAGTTAGATACAGGGTTCAACAGAAAGTATCATACATGACAGGATGAGATACAGCAGTTTAATAGGCAGAAGAACAGGAATGGATACAGCAACTTGGCAGACAGAATTGTACACAAGAGGATGAGGGGTGTAGGTGGAGGGCAGTTTTTGGGGTGCAGGTGAAGAGATGTCAGGAGAAAGGTGGCACCTACCATAGAGAAGTAGCATCAGGAACAGCAGGGACATGGTGACTGATCCTCTAGGGTGATCCGGGCACTGAAGCTGGAGGAGAAAAGAACCTTTGTTAATGTTTGCAAAAGGAGGAGGAGGGGGGAGGGAGTCTCTTACTGACACCAACAATATAAAAGACACAAGGACAACGACAGCTCTGTCTGTCTGGGAAGATCTACACTGCACAGTGTCTGGGAGAGAAGGGGTTACACTGCAAAGTCTTTGGCAGTAAAGGGGTTACACTGTCAGGTAGAAGGGGTAACACTGAACAACCCCTGCAAGAAGGGTCACATGCAAAACTGAGAAGAGGATGGGGGCATCACTGCACAACCTCTGGAAGAGAAGCTACACTGCTCTGACCTTGGCAGGGGAAACATTGCACTCTCTATAGAGAAGAGATGGCTACATTGTACAGTCCATACAGGAGAGTGGGCTGCCTTGCAGTCTGTGGAAAAGAGTGACCTACATTGTATAGTCTATAGAGAAGAGAGGGCTGCTGCACTGCACTGTCTATAGAAAAGAGTGGGTTACATTGCACTGTCTATAGAGAGGAGTGGGCTGCACTGCACTGTCTATAGAAAAGAGTGGGTTACATTGCACTGTCTATAGAGAGGAGTGGGCTGCACTGCATAGTCTATAGAGAGGAGTGGGCTGCACTGCATAGTCTATAGAAAAGAGTGGGTTACATTGCACAGTCTATAGAGAGGAGTGGGCTGCACTGCATAGTCTTTAGAGAGGAGTGGGCTGCACTGCATAGTCTATAGAAAAGAGTGGGTTATATTGCACAGTCTATAGAGAGGAGTGGGCTGCACTGCATAGTCTATAGAAAAGAGTGGGTTATGTTGCATAGTCTATAGAGAAGAGGGGGCTGCTGCACTGCATAGTCTATACAAAAGAGTGGGTTACATTGCACAGTCTATAGAGAGGAGTGGGCTGCACTGCATAGTCTATAGAAAAGAGTGGGTTATATTGCATAGTCTATAGAGAAGAGGGGGCTGCTGCACTGCATAGTCTATACAAAAGAGTGGGTTACATTGCACTGTCTATAGAGAGGAGTGGGCTGCACTGCATAGTCTATACAAAAGAGTGTGTTATATTGCACAGTCTATAGAGAGGAGTGGGCTGCACTGCATAGTCTATAGAAAAGAGTGGGTTATATTGCATAGTCTATAGAGAAGAGTGGGCTGCACTGCATAGTCTATACAAAAGAGTGGGTAATGTTGCATAGTCTATAGAGAAGAGGGGACTGCTGCACTGCACTGTCTATACAAAAGAGTGGGTTACATTGCATAGTCTATAGAGAAGAGTGGGCTGCTGCACTGTCTATAGAGAAGAGTGGGCTGCTGCACTGTCTATAAAAGAGAGTGGGTTACATTGTATAGTCTATAGAGAAGAGTGGGTTACACTGCACAGTATATAGAAGAGAGTGGGTTACACAGTATAGTGTATAGAGAAGAGTGGGCTACACTGCACAGTATATAAAAGAGAGCGGGTTACACAGTATAGTCTATAGAGAAGAGTGGGCTACACTGCACAGTATATAGAAGAGAGCGGGTTACATTTCAATGTACTGTATATAGAAGAGAGTGGGCTACACTGCACAAAATATAGAAGAGAGCGGGTCACATTGCAATGTATATAGAAGAGAGTGGCCTACACTGCACAGCATATAGAAGAGAGCGGGTTACATTGCACAGTCTATAGAAGTGAATGGGCTACACTGCACATTAAATGGAAGAGAGTGGGCTGCATTGCATTGTCTAGTATTTCTGTCATGTTTTGATCCCTACTTGTAGCCAAATCTGGAGTGGAACCAACAAAGAAAAACTATAATGGAAAGATTTGTACAGTTTCTGTGTTTTTAACCCACTCCTGGTTTTGGTTAAAAAAAATAAATACTGACCGAAAGACTGATGGAAATACTATGTGTGAACATAGGGCCATGAGCCACCTTGCATAGTCTATTGAAGTGAATGTCTACACAGCACAATATATACAAGTGAGTGGGTAACATTGCAAAGTCTAGAGAAGTGAATGTCTACACAGCACAGTCTATAGAAGTGAGTGGGCTACACAGTACAGTCTATAGAAGTGAGTGGGTTACATTGTACAGTCTATAGAGGGGAGTGGGTTACATTGTACAGTCTATAGAGGGGAGTGGGTTACATTGTACAGTCTATAGAGGGGAGTGGGTTACATTGTACAGTTTATAGAAGTGAGTGGGCTACACAGTACAGTCTATAGAAGTGAGTGGGCTACACAGTACAGTCTATAGAAGTGAGTGGGTTACATTGTACATTCTATAGAGGGGAGTGGGTTACATTGTACAGTCTATAGAGGGGAGTGGGTTACATTGTACAGTCTATAGAGGGGAGTGGGTTACATTGTACTTTCTCTAGAGGGGAGTGGGTTACATTGTACAGTCTATAGAGGGGAGTGGGTTACATTGTGCATTCTCTAGAGGGGAGTGGGTTACATTGTACAGTCTATAGAGGGGAGTGGGTTACATTGTACATTCTCTAGAGGGGAGAGGGTTACATTGTACAGTCTATAGAGGGGAGTGGGTTACATTGTACAGTCTATAGAAGAGAATAGGCTGATTTGTCTACATTACATGCTCTCTGCCGTGCCGTGTACAGTGTGGTGTGTTCTCCTGTTTTGTCCTTTGTCCTTTACCTGTGCTGTCTCCTCTGATTCCGGTGCTAAGGGCTCCTCCCTCTCAGGTGTGTGTACAGGTAACATAAAATAATCCCATAATCCCTCACAGATGTATGAGGTCACACCTTTTATTGACATTCTCTAGATCCCTGTTTAGGAACATTGCATGCTGGGGGTTGTAGTACTCCCATATTAAATCCACACACAGGCAATAATGGACAGGTGATAGACATATAAAGCCGCCTATTATGGGAAATATCACTTGCTTTTATCCCCCCCCCCCCCCATGTACTTACTGTTAAGGTATACACTGGGGGGACACTATGCCAGGGTGTTTTGCATCCCATCTCCCAGGACTAGTGTTACTATCACCTATTAGGGGTGCATTGTTGCTGCACAGATGCTGAGACTTGTCCGCAGGTGACACATCGTGCAGCTCTGAGGTCAATGTTTCCTGTGGTGCAAAAGAATTATGTTACCTTACCACCACAAGCCCCCTTCCCCGACTGTTTGTTGTTTTATCTTGTACATACACATTGTACATATACTGGGTCACAATGGATTTAATTTTGACTCTAATGAACAGTAATCCCAGCTGCTAAAAGGCTGTGAACACACAACATGACACACAGCATACACAAGGTAACATACACACAATAATATTCTATACACAATATATAATAAAATTATACACGTTGTACACATAATATATACAGAAAATATACACCATACACACACGCGCTCTCCCATAGACAGGCTATGGCACACTGAGACAGGCGGTCTGCCGCGGAATTCCGCCTGTTTTACTCATTGTTAACATACCCTAAAGCCTAAATTCTGCAGTTTTCATACCTCACTTTGTTATAAATTTCTTGGTGCTTGGTCTAGTGAAAAATGCTTTTTATCGTTGGCGGAGTGTGCCACCTGGACGTCTGCAGTGCCACTTGCCCCCCCCACATAGGCCCCCCCCCCCCCCCCCCCATGACGCCATTGCCATCCAGGCACCCCCACTAGGTCAACCCATTCCAATGGCTGCAAAGGAGGCGGGCCTAGATTGTAATGACGTCACAGAGGGGTGGGACCTACATACGCTTATGTGGGCGGGGCTAAATGGCGTTGCAGGCGTGAAGCCCCATCCAGGTGGCAAAACCAACCAACGATAAAAAGCATTTTTCACTTGACCAAGCACCAAGAAATCTATAATAAAATAAGGTATGAAAACTGCAGAATTTAGGCTCTACAGCTGTGTAGAGAAGTCTTCATACAGAAAGGGGTTGTACACATACACACATCATTTAAACAACATTATATACACATACCCACATTAACAATAAATACACATTAGAATACATAGAATAATTAAACAGATATCATACACACAACACAAAGAAATCATAAAGCAATAAATTACACACATAATAAACATAATATTATAAACACAGCACACAAATTCATATGCATACTCACATCATACACTTAATTACATCATACATACAATAACATATATATATATATATATATATATATACACACATATATATATATATATATATATATATATATATATATCACACAATAACATTATATATACAATGGCATTATACACAAACTTATAATGAATTATATACACATTTATCAATATACAGTAACATCATTCATACAATTACAAAATATACACATGATAACACAGAACAATATCATATACGTGCACAATATTATGATATTCATTATGAGTTTTAGACAATTTCCTGCCTGTCAGACAAATAGGGACATGACCTCTGCAAAAAGGGGAGTGGCTTCTGTAAAGGGGGCGTGTCCCTGATGTGCCAAAAATGCAACAAGATTTTGTGACATAATTCTGTCTTGAAGTAAGCTAATAGTTAGTCTTAATTTAGACTAGACAGTCCTCAGTCATGCCAGACATACTGTAAAAAATCTAGCCGTGTCTGCCTATATTTGCACTGTCTAACAATTAGAAAGATTTCGTAAATATTGGCCATTGTTTATGCAATAATATGATACATATCATACTATACTATAATAATCTACACATCTTTCACACACAATACCATTATACTGACATATACAATACATTATATTTATACACACAAAAACAAGAACATCAACAAAATACAGGGCCTGGGGATGAGTGGGGTATTACCCATAGGAGGGCTTCTACCAGCTCTAGTGAGGCAAGGACCACAGACCCTGGGACAGAGGAAAGCGACAATCTTTATTGTTTGCAGATTGTTTCCCACCAGAGGCACAGTACTTCAGCACGGTTCCTTAAAAGTTCACATGAGAAAAGTCTGTATATGCAATCCATAGCTCAGCACTTTTGGCCACGGCTGGTCGGGGCACAGTCACTCTCTTGCAACAGAAGTCTGACATTTGCTTCTCACGCACCTGCGGCTATGTTTGACACACATAGTTGCTAAGATCTCATTCAATAGTACTCAGAGACAGTCACAGCATCTTAGAGCCAAAGTCACTTGTTTTTGCAGGTCAGGCCTCTGTAGACAGTCTTGGCACCCCACATAACTCTCTCAACTATCTATACTTGTCACACATGTGGTTAGGAACCTGGTCGTATGACCTTCTATCTTTCCTATATACCCATGTGCTCCACCATCTGAAAGCAGAGATGGTGGGGAATGGATGTCATCTTTATCCTGCCAAAGCACCCGCCATACACCACATAAGGGTTAGGTCACCCAGCAGTCAAGGTGGTAAATCACCCGTCATGCTGGAGCCACATGAGCAGCCCAGCCACCAGCCTGCTAATGGCAACAGCTTGTATATTATATAGACATTTCAAAGTGCAAGCATATTAAGGTGGAATTTGAATAATAACACACCGTACATATAAAGCATTACAAAGAAAAAAAAATTACATATTAGAACCTGTACCAAGAATATGTCACACATTTTACCCCAGGACTTAGCAAAACATTCATGACTTGTAAGATGGCCCGTGACTACCTCCCTACCACCCTACAGACCGTGAGAATGTCAGTAGCGCCTTAGTGTGACATTTCACACCTGCATGGTTTGCTGATTTTATAGGGTGGATTCCTACAACATGTTCTATATCTATATCTATCTATATCTATCACCACTGTACTCTGTACACTGTACACTGTAGTGCAAAACCACCTCAGTCTGTACCCGATGTTCTCGCAGCCTGTGCCAAATGTGTTACTTTCCCTAGTATTTTCCCTCAGCCTGCACCCACTGTTTTCTTTTCTGTTTGTCTGGTCTAGTAACCCATTTTCCCCCAGCCTGTATCCTGTGTTCTCTTAGCCTATTCCCAGTGTTGTCTCAACTTGTAATTTCTCCTGTCTCAGCCTGTACTCTGTGCTGTCTCAGCCTGTGCCAGATATTGTCTTAGCCTATGCCCAATGTTGGTCAGCCTGTACCCTGTGTTGTCTCAACTCGTACCCCTTGTCTCAGCCTGTACCCTGTGTTGTCTCAACTCGTACCCCTTGTCTCAGCCTGTACCCTGTGTTGTCTCAACTCGTACCCCTTGTCTCAGCCTGTACCATGTGTTGTCTCAGCCTGTATTGTCTAAGCTAGTATCCTGTGTTGTCCCAGCCTGTGTCTATTATTCTCTCAGCCTGTACCCTGCGTTGTCTCAGTCTGTACCCTATGTTGTCTCAGCATGTGTCTATTATTCTCTCAGCCTGTACTCTGTGCTGTACCAACCTGTACCCTGCGTTGTCCCAGCCTATACTTTGTGCTGTCTCAGCTAGTACATTGTGTTGTTGTCCCAGCCTGTACCCTGTGCTGTCTCAGCCTGCACCCTGTGTTGTCTCAGCCTGTACCCTGTGTTGTCTCAGCCTGTACCCTGTGTTGTCTCAGTCTGTGTATATTATTCTCTCAACCTGCACCCTGTGTTGTCTCAGCCTGTACCCTGTGTTGTCTCAGCCTGTATGTACCCTGTGTTGTCTCAGCCTGTACCCTGTGTTGTCTCAGTCTGTGTATATTATTCTCTCAACCTGTACCCCGTGTTGTCTCAGCCTGTACCCTGCGTTGTCTCAGCCTGTACCCTGTGTTGTCTCAGCCTGTACCCGTGCTGTCTCAGCCTTTACCCTGTGTTGTCTCAGCCTGTAACCTGTGTTGTCTCAGCCTGTCATCTGTGTTGTCTCAGTCTGTACCCGTGCTGTCTCAGTCTGTACCCGTGCTGTCTCAGTCTGTACCCGTGCTGTCTCAGCCTGCACCCTGTGTTGTCTCAGTCTGTACCCTGTGTTGTCTCAGCCTGCACCCTGTGTTTGCTCAGCCTGTACCCTGTGTTGTCTCAGCCTGTACCTGTGCTGTCTCAGCCTGTACCCTGTGTTGTCTCAGCCTGTAACCTGTGTTGTCTCAGTCTGTACCCGTGCTGTCTCAGCCTGTACCCTGTGTTTGCTCAGCCTGTACCCTGTGTTGTCTCAGTCTGTACCCTGTGTTGTCTCAGCCTGCACCCTGTGTTTGCTCAGCCTGTACCCTGTGTTGTCTCAGTCTGTAACCTGTGTTGTCTCAGTCTGTACCCGTGCTGTCTCAGCCTGTACCCTGTGTTGTCTCAGTCTGTACCCGTGCTGTCTCAGTCTGTACCCGTGCTGTCTCAGCCTGCACCCTGTGTTGTCTCAGTCTGTACCCTGTGTTGTCTCAGCCTGCACCCTGTGTTTGCTCAGCCTGTACCCTGTGTTGTCTCAGCCTGTACCTGTGCTGTCTCAGCCTGTACCCTGTGTTGTCTCAGCCTGTAACCTGTGTTGTCTCAGTCTGTACCCGTGCTGTCTCAGCCTGTACCCTGTGTTTGCTCAGCCTGTACCCTGTGTTGTCTCAGTCTGTACCCTGTGTTGTCTCAGCCTGCACCCTGTGTTTGCTCAGCCTGTACCCTGTGTTGTCTCAGACTGTACCTGTGCTGTCTCAGTCTGTACCCTGTGTTGTCTCAGCCTGTACCCTGTGTTGTCTCAGCCTGTACTCTGTGTTGTCTAAGTCTGTGTATATTATTCTCTCAACCTGTACCCCGTGCTGTCTCAGCCTGTACCCCGTGCTGTCTCAGCCTGTACCCTGTGTTTGTTCAGCCTGTACCCTGTGTTTGTTCAGCCTGTACCCTGTGTTGTCTCAGCCTGTACCCTGCGTTGTCTCAGCCTGTACCCTGTGTTGTCTCAGCCTGTAACCTGTGTTGTCTCAGTCTGTACCCGTGCTGTCTCAGCCTGTACCCATGCTGTCTCAGCCTGCACCCTGTGTTGTCTCAGTCTGTACCCTGTGTTGTCTCAGCCTGCACCCTGTGTTTGCTTAGCCTGTACCCTGTGTTGTTTCAGCCTTTAACCTGTGTTGTCTCAGCCTGCACCCTGTGTTTGCTTAGCCTGTACCCTGTGTTGTTTCAGCCTTTAACCTGTGTTGTCTCAGTCTGTACCCGTGCTGTCTCAGCCTGCACCCTGTGTTTGCTCAGCCTGTACCCTGTGTTGTCTCAGTCTGCACCCTGTGTTGTCTCAGCCTGCACCCTGTGTTGTCTCAGCCTGTACTCGTGCAGTGTCCCAGAACAGACCCTCTTATCCTCACACTTTTATTATGACCAGTCCTGTTCTGGAAAGTTATGGTTCACTGCAAACTGTTTGTATTGTGTCACCCCTCTCAGTATTCAGGTCGGCTATTCCATTCATTTCTTGTATGCATATTCAGTTATCAGTGCCTAAAGGTATTATGTCGCCCCCCCAGTGTTCAAGTATGGTACTTCTCATGTATATTTCACTGTATATTCCTAATGGTATGATGATGCAATGGCTGGATGTCATGTGACTGCCCCTCCATGGTAACTCCAATGGCCATCGAGCTTTGGCTGAGGATACCATGTCACTTCCTCTCTGCCTCAGTCTTGTCCTCCACCATCAGGGGGACAAGTTCTGTGTGTGTTCTCTCTCCCCTGTCAGGAGAGAGATACGTGTGCTCTGCTGCTCCAGCTCCACAAGAAGTATTTCTGGCTGTGTGCTATTCTCAAGTTCTCCAGATTCTCATCTATTCTCCAGATCTGGGTGCAGTTCTTCAGTCATTCCTCTCATCATCTTCTCTAATCATCAACAGCAAGTATTCATCTCAGTCTCATTCCACCCAGCATCTTATCCTCAGTATCACTACTACTCCCATCATTCAGTACGCTATCAGCACAGCCTATTGCAGCATCACCCATTACTCTGCCTTATTCAAGTCTGCCTTATACCCGGTTACATCCGGAGAGACTGTTGCTACTAGTTACCACCGTTACAATAAATATACAACTACCGTTGTTTCTGAACCTTGGCATTGGTGTAATTATTGGTGCCCTGACTAAGGACAACGAAGAATCGCATGCCCAGCCTCTGCATGGTCAGGAGCCTGGTTCTCAGCTGTGTTACCCTCGTGCCAAAACCGTGACAATCCTTTGCTCAGCAGCTGCTCCGGCTCCTGCCAGTA
The DNA here is from genome assembly GCF_027789765.1 of Dendropsophus ebraccatus. NCBI lineage: Eukaryota > Metazoa > Chordata > Amphibia > Anura > Hylidae > Dendropsophus > Dendropsophus ebraccatus. Next base: position 100,322,167 of record NC_091457.1, read on the forward strand.
ACTACACCTATCAGCGGAGAGGCCCCTAGGGGCTTGGGCATCGTACCCGTGCTGTCTCAGCCTGTAGCCTGTGTTGTCTCAGCCTGTAACCTGTGTTGTCTCAGTCTGTGTATATTATTCTCCTAACCTGCACCCCGTGCTGTCTCAGCCTGTACCTTGTGTTGTCTTAGTCTGTGTATATTATTCTCTCAACCTGTACCCAGTGCTGTCTCAGCCTGTACCCTGTGCTGTCTCAGCCTATGCCTTGTTCTCTCTTGGTCTATACCCTATTTTCTCAGACTGCCTGATGTTCTCTATACATATTGGTGCTTGCCTCCCTCCACATGGAGTTGTGGCGGAGAATGTTCTCACATTCTGAATCCTGGTATTGTGTGTGATGGAAAGGGATCACTAGGGCCCCAATGACTGTGGATGAGTCACAGAAGAAATGCTTCTGCAGGGTCCACATGTCCACTCATCCATGACAGGTGCACGGAGGAGACCACTACCAGCTGCTAGAGATAGAGTCAACCAAGACTTCCAAGACCTGAATAAGACCTGATCCCTTCTTTTGTAAGAACAGACACAATTAACTAAGTTGCCATATAGATCAAGAAGTGGCCTGTTCTTATCCAACCAGAATAGTGGCGCTTACCCTGTTCTATTCTTTGAAATCTACATGTGTGTTTCTCTAAACCGAACCCAGCCATATCCTGGGTTATATACGTACCCTCAGTTTGTTACATCAAACAGTATCGCACATGATAGAATTTTATGCAGTATTGCATACTGTATCTAACCTATTAGAATTAGATACAGTCACTCATCTGACGGTATCACATAGACATGATGTGATACTGCAGCTCTGCATACTGTATCACACATATTAGAATTAGATACAGCCACCCAGCCAACAGTATAACACACATTAAGATTTAATATAGCAACTAGAATTAAGCGAACCTTGACTGTGCTATTGTAAGGCCAAATCATGATCCTTTCAGCCCAGGTTTGCACTTAGTTTAGGGGCCCATTGGCAGGGACAGTTCTCCTATACGGGAGCGCTGCTGCCAATGGGGAGGGGCGTCTGGTACAGGCTACCCTCAGTAAATAGTCATTATTAGTTTCCTGGCTGAAAGGTCGTGTTTTGCGTCGGGCCTCCCCGTTTGTGTTTACAATGTATAATAAAGTGCAGCGTATGCTGCAATTTCCGCCAAAGATGTGTTTATTGTGTTTATTGGGATGGGTCTGTGGAGGTGGGGTTAGCAGTTTCCCCCCTTATGAAAAAATCCATACAAGCTCTTTCGGAAATAATACATATCTATAGAGGTCAACTTTTGTACTGTGGAAATTTGTACATACAAGAAAGTAATGTTTTACAACCTTGTAATCTATAGGAAGGAAGTGTTTTTTAATATTGTAATTCACAAGAAAGAAGTCACTTTAATTGTGTAACAGCGCTCAAGGGTACTGCCCATACACTTAGATTAAATTTGATAAAACAATCTCTCGTTGGGTGAAATGTAACAATGAAGGATTTTACAATGAATGAGGTTTTAGCCGACTGATGACAGACAGTATCATCACAAAGAAATCAGCCATGTTTGTAATTTTTTGGCAACAGATTCTTCATAAACAAAAGATCTTTCATTCACAAATGATCTTTTACAAAAGACTATTCTCATAAAAATTATTCATCCTTTATTCAAAAAAAGGAAACAAAGAATTGATAAAAAAAGAAAAGAAAACTTGTTCATCCTTTGCCCAGTGTTATTGATCAGATCCTTTATTCAGCCACTTTTATCTAATGTTAGGGCATAGGCAAAGTAAGAGCCCTGTTACTCGAAGTGATAATAGGCCGAATCAGGCTGATTCAGCTGATTAACGCTCTGTGTAATGATGAGAACGATCAGCTGATGAAACGATCATCTCTTTAGGTCCAGACCTAAAATAATCGGCCAACGGCCGCGTATGACTACATGTAATAATACTTACCTACCTTATCACATTCCCCAGTGTTCTGGAACCTTTCTTGGTCTCTGCACTGACAGGCCTCTCGCGGTCCTGTCTCGGCCAGTGATTGGCTGAGTGGCCTGTCAGTGCAGAGATTGGTACAGAAGGGAATAGAAGGCATAGCTGCAGTTGCAAAGACCGGGGAAGGCCCGAGGTGAGGTAAGGTAAGTAAATACTTTATTATTTTACACTACAGGCAAGGGCTGAACAGACATTGCTAATGATGTCTGTGCAGTCCTTGCTGCTTGATAGTTGCCGTGTAATTGCTCAATTAACAAGCACCAGTCTAGCGCTCATTTACACTTTATGACTAATGTAATAGGACTCTAAGTGGCAGCAGTGGCAGAAAGGCTCTCCCAAACAGACGGCAGCCTGCTGTGCTATTCTACGGCAAAAAAACTGTTCTCAACTGGGTAGTCTTTGGGTACAACTGGAGAGTCCACTGATTATGGGCACGAAATTCCTACTACTACCATGGTAATTACTACCATTAGTATCAGTTTGGTCTCATAGGACCTCCCACAACTTGGACAAAGGGTATAAGGGTAAGTCTAAAAAGAGTATTACCTTAGATACATTGGCTCAGCTAGAATATCACACATGATTTAACTAAATACAGGGGTCAGTAGACAGTATCACATGTCATAGGATTAGATGCACTGCTTAGAGGACTGTATTATCAATTATTTTAATGTGTCTTTAATTGCAGGACTGGCAGAGGGGTGAAGCAAAACTGAAATCAGGGGAGAGGTAGCATAATAGAGGGTGGACTGGAGAGAACATGAGGATATTTGGATATGTGTCTTGTCCTTTGCCTTATAGAGTATAGACCAGGGGTGTCAAACTCAAAAACACAGTGGGCCAAAATAAAAAAATTGGACAAAGTTGCGGGCCAACCTTGCGCGGCATTCCTGTCACTATCAATGGTGTGCATCTCCCAGCATTGTACACCATGATAAATGACATAATAAATTGCTATGACATGATTAAACCCCATCCCATGTAAAAGCCAACCTCCCCCAATATTACCCCATGTAGTAGCCATCCTTACCAAAATTGCCCCATATATTAGCCTGCCCTCCCAATAGTGCCCAAATAGTAGTCAGCCCCCCAAGTGTCCCATATAGTAGTCAGCCCTCCCCAATAGTCTTATATAATAGCCATCCCTCCCCCATAGTCTCATATAGTAGTCAGCCCTCCCCTTAGTCTCATAAGCAGAATCTGTTGGGCGCTGCGGAATCTGTTGGCGCTATACAAATACATTTTTTATTATTATTATATAGTAGCCAGCCCTCCCCAGTAGTCTCATATAGTAGCCAGACTTCCCCCATAGTCTCTTATATAGTAGCCAGCCCTCCCCAGTAGTCTCATATAGTAGCCAACCCTCCCCAGTAGTCTCATATAGTAGCCAGCCCTCCCCAGTAGTCTCATATAGTAGCCAGCCCTCCCCAGTAGTCTCATATAGTAGCCAGCCCTGACCCATAGTCTCTTATATAGTAGCCAGCCCTCCCCCATAGTCTCTTATATAGTAGTCCTGGCGGGCCAGATGTAATTCAAACTCTTAATTGCCTGGAAGGCCAAAAATAATGGCACCATGGGCCAGATTTGGCCCGCGGGTCAGAGTTTGACATGACTGGTATAGACTCACACTCCTCTCCACTAGGACACTCCAGTCTGTATTCACATACATAAAAAATGCAAACAATGGATGTACATAGTTACCAGCCCCAGTGTCCTAAGTAGGACCACAACAGCATGTAAAAGCAAAAAAGGTAACAGCATCCAAAGGCGGCATTCAAGAATGCTGTTAGCTTTTTTCCTTATGTCTTGTCATTGGTGTTGGGTGTTACGTGTAGAGTTTTGCTTCCTTTTATAGAACGGTTTGGATAGGTGGAAGCTATAAGTATGGTTCATGAGACCTTTTTCTGGACCTACTTAGGGCCAATATTTGGTTTCAGTTGGTATAGTAATATCTAGTCATAGTAGTGCTGACACTACTTTATTTAAATGATAATAATAATGCTATGGACTTCTATGGCCTCACTCATTTGGCCTATGTTAGGCATATCTTTCTGTAAATTCATTAAAACTTTTGTAAACCAAAAGTAATAAAAAAAGGTATCATTATGTAGAAATGTCTGAATATGGAGGGGGAAAACCTGTTCATTGTAGAAGTAAGAAAATAATACTGAAAAATGCAGATAAAACCTTAACACAAGACAACATAAATACTATATAAACACATGAATAATATATTGTATTCATGGGCCCTCAGGCACAGAGTTTGACAAGGTGATCCCCTTATTGGGGCATACGCAAGGGGGCAGTTAGAAAGTTTGAACCACTTTGAATTGTTTAGATGTCCTCATTCTCAAGCGGCAACATTATGGAAACTCACATCTCTGGAAGTAGATGGAGCTGGGAGGTGGAGGTCAATACCTATTTGCTTCTATGGCCCTGCAATCTGTCTCTATTTTGAATTCTAATAAAATTTACAGAATATGTTTTTGCAAAATTAAGGATAATGTGGATTTAAAAAGTGTTTGATGTGGTAATTTGTTTGATGTCACTTAGATATGTAGTCTGAAGGAAAGGGACTTGGGGTAGAGAATAAAGGCTATAAGGTGTATGGGGACCTTCTAAATCTCCACCAACAGATGATGTCAGAGGAGATTCGGGTAAGGCCTGAGGAAATTTTACTGCCCAACCGTTCTGTTCCTTGTGATACATCACCCTGCAAGAAGTGCCCACTCAGTTCAAGGTTAAGCAGACACACGAGAGTCTTAGATACAGTTGCTGACAGACAGTATCTCATATGACTGGATTAAAAACAACAACTCTGCAAACAGTATCACATATGATAGGATTAGATACGCCAGCTCAACAAACAGTATCACACATCATAGAATTATATACAGCTTGAAAGCATCACACATGATAGGCTTAGATACACATGCTTACTACACTGGAAAGGCTTATGGTAACCACCAAAGATAGCCATCCATTGTGCCTGTACACTTACTCAGCCAACATCAATCTGTTCCGAATCCCCCAGACACATGAACCTTTTGCTTGGCCAAATGCCCGTGTGTTCTGAAGGAGACGGGGGGCTTAGGAGCTGTCAAACTCCTCTAGTGGTAGCTTATGTCCCCAAGAACAAAATGATCAGGCAGTTGAATGTTAAATTGCCTGAGCATTCTCTTTTTGAACATTATCTATTGGGGAGGAGGCCCCCATACATATTAGATAGTTGGTTGATACCACTTAAAATGGTGGGTTTGGCTAATGCATGTCTAATGGGCATATAAACCTTTATATCGAGCAGCTCATCAGACAGTATCACATAATAGAATTAGATACAGAGCTGAGCAGCTTTTGACGATTCACAAACCTTTCTTCTGGTAGGCACGTCTTTTCTCTCCTCCTGGTACTCTCTCTTCTCTTGGCAAGCTCAATTTCTTCTGGTAGGTTACTCTTCTCTTTCTTCCTGACAGGCTCTTCGCCTTTTTCTCTTCTCTCCTCCTGACAGACTCTCTTTTAACTTCTCTTGGCACCTTCTTCTCCTCACTCTTCCTGGCACCCTCTTCTCTTTCCTTCTGGTAGACTCTTTTCACTTTTTTGGCACCCTCTTCTCTCTCCTCCTGGCAAACTTTTCTCCTTACTCTTTTTGGCCCCCTCTTCTCTCTCCTCTTGGCAATTTCTTCTTTTCACTCCTTTAGCACCCTCTTCTCTCTCCTCCTGGCGGGCTCTTCTCCTTATTCTTCTTGGCAGGTCTTTTCCTCACTTATCCTGGTACCCTCTTCTTCTCTCCCCTCCTGACAGGCTCTTCTCCTTGTTTCTGCTGGCACCCTCCCACTCTCTCACCCTGGCAGGCTCTTTTCCTTTCTCCTCCTGGCAGCCCCTTCACATGCCTATTGCCACGCAGTTGTTCTCTGACACTTTGTGGTATGTCAGCCTGCAGCACATTGATGTGTGACACTGATGCTGGTTACATGGGCTTTATCTGGAGCTGCACACTCACTGACTCATCATTTAGTCAGATCTCATTTACATACAGTCACTGACACTATAGCCTGCTCCAATTCTCAGCTCCACAATGCACAGCACTCTACACTACACAATTCCACGGTACACAACACTCTACTGGGGAGCCCATACTACACACGTGTCAGTTGTCATACCCATAAACATACAGGGTAGATGTGATAAAACATGCCAAAACATGTTATTCTTTTTCTGTTAGATATAAGGTGAAACTACAATACATCACCTTACACCATTAAAATAGGGTGTGGCTGCTGGCACATGTAACCTTTTTATTCCAAAACAATTATAGCAAGTTGGAGTTGACTCTTCATAAACAAGACCTATTTGATGATCGACATAACAGAATATTTAGAGTAAATAAATTATTGATTTTTATAGAAACAAGAAATGTGACAATGAGAAGTACTCACAGACAGGCAAACAAGTCAGTAGATGCAATGGATGAATAAGACCATAGAAATTACATGAGGTCAAGGGAAAAGACAACAATTAACCTGGCAAAACCAGATGAATAGAAAGCAACATGTGACCAAGAGTATACTGCAGTATAAGATCTCCGGTAACATGTTCAGATATTAATTCTCTATTGTATAATACCCAAATAATAAATAAAACCACAACCAACTAGAGTTCCAAAGATTAAAACCAAAAAGAAATAGAGATACTGTTAAGGTTAAATTTATATGTTGACCTCTCTCTATGGAGAGAAGCCAAAAACCCAGGTAAAGGATGGTTTTTAAATTATATCTAGAGTTGGAATCCTGCAGTATTACCAGCTCGTTACTTATACGTCATGGACACAGATAAGACAATGTATCATGATTATAAGCCTGGAGAAAATGGCCCAAGTTTTATTATGGTAATCACATTTTATAGACAGATAAAATATAGGGTGGTAACAAATGCTAATAAGGCATAGATGAGGCGGTGCTAGTGATTTAGATATTCAGTCATGCGCAATGGCATCTATATTAGTATTCATTATTATTATTCAAAAAGGTTAGAACAATACATTCTCTGCAATGATACTTTCACATTATTCCCACTGTAACAGACAGGCAACTTTCCTCTGAGAACGGCCTTGGACGCTGATAAACATGTCTCTGAGGGAAATAGTTCTTGAGACAAAACATTCTTTCTAGTGTCCATATCAGAAGTTTTCCAAGGTAAGAAATGGTCCAACTATAAGTTAACCCTATCAGGGACTCTCTAATGTACTGGAGCTTCTGAGCAAGAGGCCTATATATATGTTTAGTCATATAGGTACGGTGCAGGTAGGTAAAATCGTATCGCTGGCCTTATCATTCCCCCATTTGACATCCGTGGAGCATGGATATGGTTCATCACTGGTGGTTGGGTCGTAGCCGGAGGTTTTAAGGACTCTACCCTCAGTCGCAGGTTGATCAAGGGACCACAGGTGAAAACATCCTCCAAGTACTAGTACAGCATCCAACCTCCAGAAATGTCCAGGCGGCACAGATTCAAGAGAACCGATAAGAGAAAGAAAGCATAGTAACGTTAGTCTCTTATATGAGGGTGAAGCTTCTTCCTGTTTGTCGAGGTTTTACACGAGAGAAAATACACATGAACACTTTTACTGAAAAACAGATCAGTATTATGCATAAGACCACTTGGAAGAGACCCTGAAGGACTCCCATTAGTTTATGGGCATCACCATAGGATAGACAAAAATAGTACCATACGTTTTATTGAAAGTTATAGATGGCGGAACAAACTTACAGCAGATGAGGTAGGTGGATCTGCAATAACCGAAAGAAAATACTAAACAATGGCTGAGTCTGTACAGTATACATCAATATACAGCTTAGTTACAACAAGACAAATAAAAGCTTATTATCAATACTCAAACAATCATATATATATGACAAATACCTCTCCGGATTTTATCAAAATAACCAAACCTTATTGTCTCATCACTCCTGTCCCTAAGATTTGTCCCTAATCTTGACTACAGATGTAGCCCCCTTCTCTAGGTCCCTTTACCGTAGGACTGCTTTAAAGGTAAGACAATCCTCCGTCCCGAACCTAACCTAGTCTCCTGTCACTCCTACGTCTCCCTGTGACACTGAGTGATCAGACAATAAGTTCTTCACTGTATATAACAGACGTGACTCTATCACAAGGACTCTACCACTTTGGTATCATGTGGGTATTGGAAAGTCACAAAAACTAACTTTAAAAAGTTTCTGAAAATAAAAAGTTTTGATGTGAGCAAATCTTATCTCATGGCAAAAGCAAAAATAAAAAGTTGATTGACACATAAACCAAAAACAGCATAACAGGTGAATGCAATAAAATCTCCACAATGTGACCTACTATGTAACCACTAGATTCACTTATAATAACCAATTAGTGAATTCACAATCTTCAGTACCGGGTTATCAGAATTTCCACTTCTTTTTAGTCTTTTTACTTCATTTTGTACCTAGAAAACGTCTTTATGATTAGATCACACAGGACTAATGACTGGTCGCATGGTCACATCTCTTCCTGTACATAATCATATAGTATAATACATACACCAATAATATGAAGTGACTGGGCGCTTATTACCGATATAATATTTGGATCCTACTGAATTGTCTCTTGTCTGACTGAGATCATCATATATTACACATAAGATAACCACCATAGAAATAACAGCAAAGTGTAAACCATACATCACCTAAGGTTTCAAAGACCTTATTATGAGAATAATATATATCATATGATCCTTTTTGTAATAGCATTGGTATGGATCCTTTATCCTTAAACCCATCTTTTGACTGACAGGCCTCTTTACAGACACTTGGACTCTTGGCCTCAGTTATATCGCTTCTTTTAAGGCCACTAGTATCACCTCAGAAATTGGCTTTGTCGTCTCCCATAGTTTTGGCTTGACCTGTAAAGAAGACACCAATACAGACAAGGACATACCTATATAGGCCACCTGTGGCAGGTGGATGACGTCCACTTACATTCCCTGAAACAGGCAGGAAGATGACAGACTATGCAGACAGGCACTTTACGGTGTTACTTACAGTAGGTTATGACAGGTGTAGATAATACAGCCATACACAACCCTCTTTGCATATTTGTTGTCCCCTGGGCCGCCCAATGTGAGGATACTACACCACATTACACATGGCTTCCTTCTGCTGGTTTTGTCAGATAACTTACAGTGGGATACAAGGCAGGCGGCAAACACAGTTACTTACTTACTGTCTGCATGCCATCTTTACCCTGTACCTTCTCTCCATCCGCTGGTCTCTCAGCTTGTCGCTGATTGTCTCTGGAAAAGACTTAAAAACAAACAGATCCACATCTCCCCCTCCACCTGTACACTATGTACGGTTACCTCAGGAAGAGACTGGAAGCATCTCCCCGTTCCCTTGTACGCTTTGTACGCTGTTACCTTGGGAAGAGCACAGAAACCACCGCATCACCAGCTTTATCCATCATCCATCACCCTTTTTGGCATCAGGGTTTGTCAGCGTGAACGTTGCGTCAGCCGCTCTATGGCAGCTTTTTGGTAAGCCCAGGGACCAAACAAATCTCTAATTTGCCAATTAACCCATAATGGTGGGCTTCATATAGACATCTGCACAGTTACCTTCAACCATCCTACATGTCTCAGTGATTGTCCTCACCTCCAGCTTATAGCAGGAGCGGTTTCTGCAGTGGAACGTCACACTGCATGGCGGTCACCATATATCCTTGCGTCTTGTGTCATCCATCTTTGAAAAGTCTGGGATAATCTACAATGAAAACTTTTAAACTTTCATTAATATTTGGGCTTTCAATTACATTTTCATCTTTCACAATTTAAAATATCAAACACAATAAGTAATAAAAACATCCTTATTCAAAAATAAAAAATTTGTACGGTGTTTAAAAAAAAATTTAAAACATCAAAATTGGCTACTCCATCAAAATGGGCTGCTCCCATTTCCATTCACCTCTATCCCCTCCCCCATTTGAATCTACATCAAGAGGCAACAGAGATGCTGGATTCAATGCACTTAGCAAAAAAATATATATTGGGGGCATAAGGAGTGCAGACTGGAGCCATGGATATGGGTTTGTTTTTTACTAGGGATAAAAATACATATATATTCATGAGCTAGTCTGCCATAATCATCACAAAACTGTTAACCCTAAAAGTAAAAACATAAAAAAAATTAAATAAATCCGCTGAAATGAATATTCCTTCAATACGCTGCTCTTATCAGTAAGCAGAACGCTCTGAGCTTCACTTCTAACCTTGAGCAGTGAGCAGTAAAATCATAGATACAAGAGTTAAAACTTCTTGGAAGTTTTTATTTTATTTTTTTTCTAACATCCTTGAAGTTATAGAAGATATCAGCGCTGTGCTCTTATGCACCAGACTGTAACCTTGGACAGTGACACACATACTTATAACTTAGTAGGAAAAAAAAACAATTTGCGTAGAACTTATTAGGATAGTTGTGTACACATATGTACACATATATATATATAAACACTTGTTAAATAAAGTTACATAGAAATATATATATTTTACTGTAGTAAACTACTTCGTCTTTGAAATATCATACGTTGGGGACACACACTTAAAGAAAATCTGCTTACAATATATATTGGGATACATATATATACTTTTTAAATAAATGTGTAAGTTACAGTAATAAGTTACTACAGGCTCCTTATACCATTGGGTTCTTAATAAGTGCACAAAATTCTGCGTTTGATCTTTACCAATTATCACTTTTCTCTTGACATTCCTAATAAAACGTACTTTTTCTCTCTGACTCCTACTGACACTTCCGTATAACAATCTTATACAATAATAGGTCTACTAGACCTGATTCCTTCAAACAGTCTTATTGCTTTTCCCTCCAACAAACCTTTGTCTAACTTTCTTCACCATCAGGTAATAATATTCATTAATAAATGTGCAAAACAGTTGTTAGACTCTATCGGAGAGTCCTGTGCCCGCCCCCTCAGTGACACTAAGCAGTATGGGCGGAGGACAGAAATGCCAGGAGTTAAAATGGCCTCCGGACTAGATAACCGGATATAGGGGTGTTGGCTTAGGGCATGGTTTTGAGACGTCACAATTATAATGGAGACGTGGATGATATGGGGAGTGTTTGGCTTTCCGTCGCCATCTTTGAGGGCTGATTACAGAAAAGTGGCGTACACAAATAAGCAAATGTTCCACGGTCGGGACAACAGAAAATGATCAACATTTTGTAACACGTAACATACTTCTAAAGGGGAACACCAGCTTAGTAAGACTGGCTGAAATACAGTATAATGTAGGAGCGTACATTACATTACACTAACAGCTCTGATTCTTTTTTTTTTTTTCTTCTAATGCTGCTTGCATGTGATCTGCAGCCCTCAGAGCTGGTTGATGGCCTTGTACAAAACATAACAAATAACACACATTATGTACTTTGTATGCTGCTTCACTACGCAGCATTAATTAACCTCTTCAGCTCTCTCAGTACTGTATCTAGCAATGAGCTGGACTGTTCTCCTTGTCTGAGTACGTGGCTTTGTATTTAGACACTTACATGGCAATATACACTATTTGAGGTTAGGCTGCCCACCTCCACAAAGGCATTGGTCTTACTATCAGGTAAGGGGCACTTTAAATCAAAGTAACTACTTCAACAGCCAACCAAGGGGAAGATTCCTGCAGAACAGAGGGTCTATACGCCACCATTGGACGTAGGTTGGCTTTTCGCAGGATCTGGGGTTTGTATACAGATATAAACTGGGTACAATGGTGTAACATAATGATGTGGCTTGGGTCTGCCACACACACTACAATATTCTGTCTTATCTAGATATTGTTGGTCACCGGCACATGACATGTCCACCCAGCTGGACCTGTGCTTCCCACCCATTATCCTAAATGTTTTCCTTCTGTCTGACCCTCTGGCTCTCATCTATCTACTCCACACCCTCCCCTCTTAGAACTCTAATCCTTGATTCCCCCTTAGGGATAGTACTTACATTAATCTCTAAGGTTCCTGGAAATTCCAAGGACCCATTTGCCCTGCATGTTACATGTAGGTCTGGTTACCTACCCACAAGGCAAAAATAAGTGTTCACAGGAGTGTAAGGGGTTTCCCAAGTGTTGGTCAGAGAGCCAGAGGTTGGTGGGGCTAAGGCATGCATCTGCCTTCATATCAAACCTCCTAAAGATCTGTTCTAGATCTTGCACTGCATCTTCTCATGCCCATCGCTAACTATCTCTTCCTTAGCTTCACATCAGCTTCACATAAACTTCTTGTGGAGACTGGGGATCCCTTCTTTTAGTGAATAACTGTCTCATCCTTGCTCAGCTAATCCCTAGGTAGCGTATTGGGGAACGAAACCTAAACCTTAGGTTTTAACAAGCACAGCCACTATAGGCCCAGCCGTCACAGTGACACACTATGGCGACGCACTACAGCAACCTACTGTCCCTCGTTGCTAATTCCTCCTAGGGGGCAAGGGGGTAAGTCACAGATCTTCTGACCTGCTCTCTACCACAGTACAAGCACAAATAATGGGATCAATACAAGTATTGTTCCCGCTGCTCGAGACAGATATCACTTATCAGGAACCCGTTCACTCCAAAAGTTATGTGCCTGCTGTCTGTGACCTCGCAGCTGTTCTCGATGCCATGCTGTATTACAAGGGTTAAGAATTAATCACAGCCTCCCCGTAAGGACGCAGAAGTGAATAAGTTCGGCAATCCCTTTCCTTAATTCAGCATAAATACAGCAACAGCTTATCTCAATCACACAACAGTTTGCGACGGCAATGCAGCACTTTAACCTTGTCCTATCCTGGGTTACAGAGTTCTTTGTCTAACAATTAGACTCAGCTTTACAAACATATATAGAGAACACAGGTGTGACGGGAATCTGATTAGATCCGTTCCCCTGAGGCGCAGATAGTACGTAAGAAAGGAAAGTCTTTCTTACCTGGCCAGTTATATCTGCGCGTCCGATGACGGATAAAATCACCGCATCCCGTCTGTCTGCGTTCTAGTTTGCAAGAGGCTGAGTCCCTGCCAAGGGCGCCAAATGTTAAGGTTAAATTTATATGTTGACCTCTCTCTATGGAGAGAAGCCAAAAACCCAGGTAAAGGATGGTTTTTAAATTATATCTAGAGTTGGAATCCTGCAGTATTACCAGCTCGTTACTTATACGTCATGGACACAGATAAGACAATGTATCATGATTATAAGCCTGGAGAAAATGGCCCAAGTTTTATTATGGTAATCACATTTTATAGACAGATAAAATATAGGGTGGTAACAAATGCTAATAAGGCATAGATGAGGCGGTGCTAGTGATTTAGATATTCAGTCATGCGCAATGGCATCTATATTAGTATTCATTATTATTATTCAAAAAGGTTAGAACAATACATTCTCTGCAATGATACTTTCACATTATTCCCACTGTAACAGACAGGCAACTTTCCTCTGAGAACGGCCTTGGACGCTGATAAACATGTCTCTGAGGGAAATAGTTCTTGAGACAAAACATTCTTTCTAGTGTCCATATCAGAAGTTTTCCAAGGTAAGAAATGGTCCAACTATAAGTTAACCCTATCAGGGACTCTCTAATGTACTGGAGCTTCTGAGCAAGAGGCCTATATATATGTTTAGTCATATAGGTACGGTGCAGGTAGGTAAAATCGTATCGCTGGCCTTATCAGATACAAATATATGAAAGTGATATAAGCAAGAACAAAATGTAATGATCACCAGGCAACATAGACATGAGACAAGGACAGGAGATTAAAGAGGGAAGGGGGAATAGAGGGGGCAAAGGGGCTCAAAGATGAGTAAAGGGCCATGTTTAACTGCACAAGTCTTCCAAGCGAAGCTAAGGGGTTTTATTTCTGATCCAAAACTATAACTCTGAATGAAGTAACCATAAGGTCCAGGTCACAGAATACTGGTTTCATTTACTGTGGCATTCAAGTCCTCCATTCTGTGTATACAGAGCAAATGTTCCAGGAATGCGCTGAAGGGTGGGGGGCCCAGGGACTGCCAGTGTTTAAGCTATAGTCATTCTATTAAATGAATGGAAGTGCCTCAGCAAGCCTTTTTTTGAAAACTTCAATGGACTAAGGGCTAATTCACACGTCTGTTGTTCCGTCCGCAATTGCGGGCACGCAATTGCGGATAGAACATTATATCAATGTTATCCTATGGCCCCGTTCACATGTCCGTAGGTGTATACAGGGCCGCGATCCATGCCGCAAAAAAAACGCACATGTTGTAATGTGGACCTTTTTTTGTGTCACAGATCGCTGGGGTAATGATGCGTGAACGTAGTGCTCCGTGAAGAACGGAGCAATACGGATACACATACGGTAGTGCGGTCCGCGGCCACGGACTGCACTACAGGTGTGTGAATGTGGCCTAAGGGCCCTATCCCACGGGATGATTATCGTTCGCATAATCGTTAACGATAAACAATCCAATCGACCGCTATTGCGAAAGACCTGAAATCGTTCACCCATTTACATGGAACGATTATCGTTACTTATGATCGTTCTTGTGGTCGTCTTGTCGTCGCTATTGCGTTCATCAATACTGCAAACGACCGAACAACATCTTATTCAATGCGAGGTTTGGAGCAAGGCTGACATTGAGAGAGACAAGTCCTAACCTGTGAGGTAGCTGTCTAGGCCTTCCAGAGAAGTATGCTGCACAATTCCTGTTAGTGACAGAAGGGCAGAGGAAGAACACCTAAAGAGACAGCTGAGGCCAGAGGACTTGTGGAGCAGAAATTGTTATATAACACCAAACTAAGGGACACTGGAGCAGCGCAAAGACAGTTATTAGGAGAATCTGTCACCTAGAAAACCTCAAACCGCAAGGACAATAATGGTACCATTGGTTAGCTTGTTTATGACTGCAATAATGAGAAACATAATTTGTAAAACATGCTTTTGTTTGCTGGTCTATAGCATCAAAAAGGTGTTACTGGGGATTCAACGTCTTTTCCTGTTCCCTTTTATCGTCCACTGTGGCGCACCAAGTCATATACAGCCAATAATGGGGGAGCCCAAGCTCTAGTGCTCTCACTGTCACTGATGTCAAATATGCAATGAACTAACCAGCTCCAGTGGAGTCTTCAGTGTCTCACTATGCATGCACTGTCAGTGAGAGCGCTAGAGCTCAAGCCTCCCCGACTCTTCACTGTAAGGGCCAGTTTACACTGAGGAATCAGCGAGGAAAGTGTTCCGGGCAGAAAGTGTTCTCGCATGAATTCTGCGAGGAAATCAACTTTGGTGGAATTCTGTGCAAATTCATTTTTTATTTGATCAAATTTATTCATTTTTTTTAAATACCGTGCTGATTCCGCTAAATGGAACTAAATGGACTTTGGCTTTGCATTATATTTTCAGGCAGAATTTTCAGTGAGGAATCAGCGCTGAAATTCAGCACTGATTCCTCAGTGTGAACTGGCCATAAGTAACTGTGTAAACAGCAGAGGGCTATGAAAAAGAGCGAAGAGAGGGGTGTCAGCCTGGCATTTTAGTGCTCCAGCCACATCTCTTTGACTCTTCAGACAGGTAAGAAAAAGCTTTTTCATTACATTGTTGTGACAACACACAAACTAACTACAAGTACCATTACCTTAGTGCTACCATTATTTAGGGCCATATTTACCGCTTATGCTGACCTAGGCACCCAGACCTTTATACATCCCATTAGGGCCAGTTCCCACAGAGTAAAACTGGTGGAATTCCGCAACAGAATACTGCCAGCCTCCGGGTCATACTGGCAGTCTATGGGAGGGCTCATGCCTCCTCTCTCCGTGTGGAAGAATTGACATGTAATTTCTTCTGAGCGGAGAGGCGCAGAGAGAGGAGGCACGCGAGTCCTCCCATAGACTGCCAGTATGACAAAGAGGCTGGGGGGATTCTGCGGCGGAGATTTCCGTCATTTTTACTCCATGTGAACTGGCCCTTGGGATGATTCCACAAACATTAGCATTTTTTCATGCAAACCTGTCGCGAATATGCAGTGGAACTGCATATGTTACATGTGGATTTTGTTGCGGAATGACTGTAGATCTTTTCCCTATACACAAAAGTAGTGAAATCTATAAAAAATTTACAACATAATGAGCATCTGTGGTGTGGTCTGCCCCCTGCTCTGTGTCAGCAAAATCAGTCAGGCTCCATAGACTTGAATTGACTATAAGTCGTAGTCCGACTGATCATGTGACACAGAGCTGGAAGAGGAACATGCTTAATGCAGTCTTCTCCCGAACCGTTCTTACAATAGGTACAGGTCTGAACACTTAGACCGGGACTGATCAAAACTTTTGACATGTCTCTCACGTCAACAGTTTTTTATGGTGACAGTAACACTTTAAAGCCATATTAGATGGCCTGATCTACAAGATTGGAGCTTGCTTACCGAGCCTATTACACAGCTTAATAATCGTATGAGAAGGGCTGCACAGACATCGTAAGCAATGTCCGCGCAGCCCTCTTCTTTAATCAGCTGTCGGCCGTGCATTAGCTATTAAGCGGAGTGATGATTGCTCTCTCTATTACATATGGAGATAGCGTCCTATTTCTTCAGAAAATTGCTCCATGTAATAGGGCCCTTAGAATCCATCAGGTACAAACATGGCCCCATGGGCTGTCTATTGAACATGTCTTGGCCTGCATGTAGAGGGATTAATCTGTTTTTGACAGGTGTTACTATCACCTGCTCAGCACTGGGGTAAGGGAAAGTCATAGTCTGATGCATGTCCTCACCCCTTCAGGTTTTTTTTTTTTTTTTGGCTCCTATCCACCATTCTTCTCAGTTAATAGAGATGGATTGAAGCCCAGAGCGGAAGAGGAGATGCTGAAACCCTGCAGGTGATTACCAGGAATGTGAAACCAAGAGGCGTCCAAGAGTCCCAGCCCCCTCTCGACATCCATCATTAACCATACTAACTGCAGAGGACTCATACATTGTACATTTCCATTCTGCACCTCGTGCTAACAAGGCCTGAATGTTACTGCCACACCTAAAATCACATGACGGGGGTGAATGTAATGGTTTAAAATAGCATATATTATAAGCAATACAATTAAGCAACCTACCAGCGACTGTAGTGGCATATCAGCCAGGTAATCATTTACTTTATAGCTGAGCCACCTAATTGTTCCGCATTTAGCAGATTATTAGCCACAGTCAATGACTTGTGTTTCCATTAAATAACAACCAGACATAATTTTTATGGCCACATAGAGAGTTTATCCGCACAATGAAGCACAAGCGCTTTATGGCTACACTATGTTTATTATGCATGCACGCTTACTACAGTCTTACCAATTAAATGCCCCTTTATAAAGCTTTAGCTCTTTGTACATTATAAGGCTAGGTTCACACTCTGTATCTGTGCGGCAGTATTGCGGGCGGTAAATCATCGGCCGGATTTTTCCGGTTCATGCGTACGCTGGAAAGTATACGATATACGGCTGCACAGTGCACACTATGTATGAATCTACGGCCCGATCGTAAACGGACCCGTAAAAAATTAACAAGACCATTGTTTGCGGCTGGAAATGCGGCCGTGGATTGACAGGCGGTCCGTACGGAGTACTTCAAAAATAGCCGGCAATGATGCCGAATGCCGATGCCGCTAAGGGTACAAACACACGCAGCAGATACGCAGCAGATTTGATACTGTGTTCAGTTATTTAGATCTAATCTGCTGCGTATCTGCTGCGTATCACAGCAGTAAATACGCAGCGTATAAGCCCTGTGTGTTTGTACCCTAATAGTTAATATATTAAATTAATAAAACACATTTTCTTTGTAATAAAGTCCCTTTCGTTGTTCAATAATTTAATTCTAACGAATCCATCATTGTGCAATTAAATATACTGTTAAAATAAATATATATATAAATAAATGTATATTTATATATATATTTATTTTTTGACAGTATATTTAATTGCACAATGATGGATTCGTTTAAATTAAATTATTGAACAACTGATTGGAAACTGATTTTATTTCAACGAAAATGTGTTTTATTAATTAAATATTAATTAGTACAGGAAGCTCCATAAGCCGTTAATTCATATTGCCGGCAAAAGAGCTTTCTGTACTAATCATCACTTTACTTTAATTAAAACATCAAATGTTTCTTCTAATTATGTTATCACAATAGCATTATTAGAAGAAACATTTAGAATTATATGTGCGCTCAGCTGATTGGCTGAGCGCACATATAATTAGCGGGTCCGCAGCACAGTGACTTCATTGTGCTGCGGACCAGCGAAGAGGCAACATCGGGGTGAGTATAGAGCTCTCCCCACCCCCTCCCCAGCACTGCACCCCTCCCAGCAAGGAAGGGGGGGTCACTTAACCCCTTCCTTGCTGGGATGGGTGCAGTCTGACATCAGTCTGGCCCCCAAGGGGTTAAGGGGGATGCAACACATCCTCCCTTAACCCCTTGGGGGCCAGACTGTAAACAGCGATCTGTAAAGATGCTGCATACTGTAAGGAGCACAACACCGCTCACAATGATGGGTGTTGTGCTCCTGTTTGTGTGTTTTTTGTGTGTTTCTCCCATTTTGTTTTTCAGATATCGGTATCCTGTGGATTACGTCGGATTCCGTGGACTACGTCGATAACCAGCGGTTGTTTGTTGTTGTTTTTTTTTAATAAAATGGTCAATGAGGGGTGTGGGGGTGTTTTTATTTGAATAAAATATTTTTTTAACTTGTGTCTTGTCTTTATTTCTTTACTTTATAGACTTAGTAGTGGAAGCCGTCTAATAGACGGAATCCATTACTAAGTCGGGGCCTAGTGTTAGCCGGTATAAAATGGCTAACACTAACCCCCCATTATTACCCCTGTACCCAATGCCACCAGGGGTACTGGGAAGAGCCAGGTGCCAGTGGTCCCGGAGCGTCAAAATTGGCGCTCCTGGATCGGGCGGCAGCAGGCTGGTAAGATTTAGGCTGGGGAGGGCCTAAACCAATGGCTCTTCCCACCCTGGTGTTACCAGGCTGCTGTCGTTTGGTTTTTAACCCGGCTGGTTATAAAAATAGGGGGGACCCTATGCGTTTTATCTATAAAGTAAAGAAATAAAGACAACACACAAGTGAATTTTTTTTTTATTCAAATAAAAACACCCCCACACCCCTCATTGACCATTTTATAAAAAAAAACAACAACAAACAACCGCTGGTCATCGACGTAGTCCACGGAATCCGACGTAATCCACAGGATACCGATATCTGAAAAACAAAAAGGGAGAAACACACAAACAGGAGCACAACACCCATCATTGTGAGCGGTGTTGTGCACCTTACAGTATGCAGCATCTTTACAGATCGCTGCTTACAGTCTGGCCCCCAAGGGGTTAAGGTAGGATGTATTGCATCCCCCTTAACCCCTTGGGGGCCAGACTGATGTCAGACTGCACCCATCCCAGCAAGGAAGGGGTTAAGTGACCCCCCTTCCTTGCTGGGAGGGGTGCAGTGCTGGGAAGGGGGTGGGGAGAGCTCTATACTCACCCCAATGTGTCCTCTTCACTGTACTGCGGACCGGCTCTTTATATGTGCGCTCAGCCGATCAGCCAATCAGCTGAGCGCACATATAATTCTAAATGTTTCTTCTAATAATGCTATTGTGATAACATAATTAGAAGAAACATTTGATGTTTTAATTAAAGTGATGATTAGTACAGAATGCTCTAATTAATAAAACACATTTTCGTTGTAATAAAATCAGTTTCGTTGTTCAATAATTTAATTTAAACGAATCCATTATTGTGCAATTAAATATACTGTCAAAAAATAAATATATATATATATATATATATATATATATAAATATACATTTATTTATATATATATTTTAACAGTATATTTAATTGCAAAATGAAGGAATCGTTTAAATTAAATTATTGAACAATGAAAGAGACTTTATTACAACGAAAATGTGTTTTATTAATTCAATATATTAACCATGAGAGGCATCGGCATACTGCAGAGGATCGCAAACCCCGGTAATAGCAATTCATGTAAACTGTTTCCCTGCTTTCCCAGAGGTGTTTGCATCACTTTCTTAAGATTTTATTTGTTATTTTTAGTTGAACCAGATTTCCAAGTAAATGACCGTATGTTTTCAGCCGCATGTCTATTTTTTTCCCACGGCCGTAGTTTCAGCCGCACATTTCCAGCCGCATAAAAAATACAGCCGCACACATACAGAGTGTGAACATAGCCTAAACAGATAAATGACACCAAGAACTGGCTCTCAACAAGTCACTAACCAGAAAGGAAGAGAAAAGCTGTGGCGGAGGGCCGCCTAAGCTGTGAGCGTGATTAAACATTACAAACTCAGCACTTCCTCCATGGTCAGAGACGGAGGGCATAGATGCAGGCAATAGAGAACTGTACTGGAGGATCAGGTATATTTACCCAGAGCCCCTACAGTCATTCTAGAGATCCAAGTGTATATTCCAGGGGCCACTGCAGTTATAGGATTACTATTGTGGACAGCCAGGTGTTTGTAGGGACACTCCAGCCATGGATGATTGTACTGGAGAGGCAACTGTGTATAGCTGGGATCACTGCAGGCCAAGGAGATAACTGTTCTGGAGGGCACAGTGTATGCGGCAGGGTCACTGCAAGCCAAAGATAACCGTCCTCTATGTACAAGTGGTCACTGAAGCCATAACCATCCTGTATGTGTAAAGGGTTGTTGCACCCATAACCATTCTGTATGTGTGGTGTCCCACCATGGGTGTTGCTACTTTATACACCCCTCGCAAAGGCCTGTACTTAAAGACAAGTGATAATGAAGTCATGTATAAGTTTTGCCACTAGATGTCAGTAGTATGTGTATTCATGCATGTATATTGCACAGCTGTAGTGAACAAAGGGTTACTGTTCATTTATGATCTGCACACCAATGGGAGCTATTCTTCCCTTTCACCTATCTCTATCCTCTTCTCTCTTTGCACTCTCTTCTCCACCACTCACAGAGGTTGTTACATGCCCTGTAGGAAGTTGTTGTGGAAGAGGAAGTGTAGGCTCACACTAAGGGAGTTCTTTGGATTTCGTAGAGGCAAGACACACAGACCAGAGTCTCCTGCAGAGTTTAGCCAGGAGCCTGGCTCTGCCAGCTTCCCCCTCCAGGACAGACCAGCTGTAGTGTACAGACGCTCATGGAAGACACAGAGACTCTTTTCTTTAAAGCAAAACTTATTCTTACCATGCAGTGCTAAACCACTAAAGAAAGGACAAGTCAATGATCACCCCCAACCCACACCGTAAACATCTCTAAAGGTGCAGGACAGTATCCTATAAGCAGAGTAACTGATCTGGATAGAGCACAGTTGCTACAAGCCTACGTACTCTATCTCGCAATGCAGGTGACACCGGGGCACCCTCAGACACTTCACTCAACCCAGGTAACTAGGACTGTGGCTTGTTTCACCTTGTTAGGATGGGTCCCCCGACACTGCAGGGCAAAAGGTGGTGTAGCGACAAAGGTCGAAACACGGGCACAAGTATTTCTCTCTCAAGTATTCTTCTACTTCTAAAGTCCCGGCAGAGCACAGTACTACTTTCTGTTGGGACTCTCAAGACAAACTCCTCTCCACTACTCTGAACTTTCAAGACAAACTCCTCCCCACTTCTCTGAACTCACTCTACCTTCTCAGCACACAACCAAGTCAGCACTGCTATTCTACCTCTACAGTTCTCAGTGCAGATCTAGTCTAGTCAAGTCCAAGGTCTATTGTCTGCTTGTATGCTAAAGTATTCCTGCAGTAAAGAAAAGTTTATTTATTCTATTCAGTGGTTATTGCACAAGCACCTACACAGCCGTTACACTGTCCTTGGGTCATCGCCCCTTTTCTGTGGGTGGCGGTACCGACAGATCGGGTGGGTCATAACTCCCCTCCGGACCACCGTGATAAGCTTCCAAGGGACCCATCACAACCTGGCAGGTCACCGACCATTTGGGAAAGGGTATAGCCAGCCTCAAAAAACAAAAAGCAGGTGTGCCTCCATACTTGTGTGCTGAGTCAGCACCTGCGTCACCGAAACATACCATCTGGCCAAGCTATATCCCACTGACCAACCACCAGAGAAGTGTCGTCACCCAGAACAACTCCACAGGTGACCGGTCGAGCACACACCACAGCATGTATAAGTGGTCACTGTAGCAAACAGATGACTGTCCTGTATGTATAATAAGTTAATGTAGCCAACAGATAAATTCCCTGTATGTATAATGGGTCACTATAGCAAAAAAATGACTGTCCTGTATGTTTCAGGGGTCAGGGGTTGCTACAATCAAGAGATAACCGTCCTATATGTATAAGGAATTAACCTCCAAAGAGAAAGCATATGTCATAAAAACTACAACTTGCACACCACTCATACAATATGATAATAATTCTTTTTTCATATGGCGCTAACTTATTCCTTAATGCTGAAAACTCAAATATGTCCCTGTACCCCCCCCCCGTATGTTTTGGATGCGGGAGGAAACCAATGCATGCACAGAGAGCACAAACTCCTTGCAGATGTTGTCCTTGGCGCTAACCACTGAGCTACTGTTAGTTTTGCAAAATACAGACGGTACATACAAAAAAAAACACTTAAAAACAACTACACAAGGGCTGTACTGGATAAGCCTATGGACTGTCAACTGCTCTATAGTAGATATCATCACTCTATATAATCTAAGATATAATATTGTACTATACCCAATAATTGAACATCCAAAGTGAACAAACCACATATATATTTATAAATATAAATTGCACTACAAAAAATATCCAAATGTGAAAAAAACAACAAAACACAGTAATCACTGAACTCAAGGAGATCAGTGAAAAAATTCCAATGAAGTACTCAATCAAGAGTCTCCACTGATGCCCCCAAAAATGTAAATATGCAAAACAAGAGTCAGTGGAGTCATGGTTGCGAGTCTCAAAACACAGGATAGCCAGACATTTCTAGCTTGTTGCCATGAGATGCCTCCATGATGGGGAGAGCACCACACCACCCTGATAGATAGCCCCTTAAGTCCCACTCGGTTGAGAGTATTGGAACATAAATAGGGAAACAACAGGATGGCCCCTTTTTGTCAACGTCTAACTCAAGGTGCGAGTATTGCGATCATGACAAGGGCTTGCCAAGGAAGGCATCCATCCAGACAGCCGTTTCGGGGTATTTGCCCCTCGTCAGTGTGGAGAAGGATTCTGGCTGGTTGGGGCAATGAAAAATCAACCAACAAAACACAGCACTGTGACTCTTGTTTAAGAACTTTATTGGAATTTTTTCACTGATCTCCTTGAGTTCAGTGATTACTGTGTTTTGTTGGTTGATTTGTCATTGCCCCAACCAGACAGAATCCTGCTCCACACTGACGAGGGAAAAATACCCCAAAACAGCTGTCTGTGGATGGATGCCTGCCTTGGCAAGCCCTTGTCATGATCGCAATACTCGCACCTTGAGTTAGACGTTGACAAAAAGGGGCCATCCTGTTGTTTCCCTATTTATGTTCCAATACTCTCAACCGAGTGGGACTTAAGGGGCTATCTATCAGGGTGGTGTGGTGCCCTCCCCATCATGGAGGCACCCCGTGGCAACAGGCTAGCCCGTGTTTTGAGACTCGCAACCGAGGCTCCACGGACTCTTGTTTTGCAAATATGAAAAAAGACAGAGGACAAAGGCAAAAGTATCATCAATGTTTTTATGGAATGATGTGGAGTTGAGCTCCACTGAAGCCATGCATTACGTCGGACAACACTGATGGTTTGTCAGTGTTGTCTCATGTAACGCATGACCTTAAATCTACATTGTTCTATACAAACATTAGGTGATACAATAGGTTTTTTTCTTGGAAAACCTCTTAAATTTTATTTATGTGAGTGAATATCAGTTGATGAACCGGATTAGACAGTCAGGGGGTGTGAATATTTTATATCGAGGCATGCGTATACCTTAAACATACCCTCTGACTGTTTAATCACACTCTTCACCTGATATTCATTGCCATTATAAGGTTTACGTCCATCTGACTGAATTGTCAGTCAAGCTATAAACCTATATATCTCAGGAATGGGAAGACATATCAAGAAAATGTGTTATCAGGGCGCCCTAAACTAAGGGAATCTATCAGCTGTAATTCACATTCCAAACTGCTGACACTGTTAGATAGCAGTTAGGTCAAAAAGACACATAGGGGGAAATCTATTAAACATGGTGTAAAATGAAACTGGCTCAGTTGCCCCTAGCAACCAATCAGATTCCACCTTTGATTTTCCAAAGAGTCTGTGAGTAATGATGTAATGGCCCAGTCCGGTATATATTGTCAGGCGTCTGGAGGTATATTGTTGCCATTGGCAACCCTGGACTGTCTGTATTGGGGCCTATGTGTTTGTGTCTTTTCCTGGCCTCTCTTGTGCTAATGTATTAAATGAGCATTGTTTTCTGTCATGTTTGATTTGCTGTTATGTATTGATCTCTATTGGTACAAGTGTTATTACAGTTTCCATAGCAACCCACTAGGAGAATATTGATTGGTTAATTTATATGTTTGTAAGGCTGGGTTCACACTGAGTTTTTGCAATCCGTTTTTTGAAAAAAAAAAAAAAAAAAACGGATGAAAAATGGATTGCAAAAACAGATGCAGTTGTGTGCATCCGTTTTGATCCGTTTTTCCATTGACTTCCATTATAAAAAAAGAGGATCAAAAGGATCCGTTTTTTTTGACGGACACAAAAACGTTGCTGACACTATTTTTTTTGTCCGTTAAAAAAACCGGATCCGTTAAACGGATTGCAAAAACGCAGTGTGAACCCAGCCTAAACAAGTGTTGAGCTTGATCAGTGCTCCTGACCTGCAACCCATCAGACTCTAGTGACTGGTCAGGGGAAAGCTGGCTCCGCCCACCTTCTACCCAGAGGGCTGTGCGGGTCTTGACAGTTTACAGTTGGTAGTCTGGCTTGGCCAGAGTCACATCTAACCTCCCTGCATCACCTCAGTAATCCTGTCAGGCTTGAGGTTCAGTCTCCTAACCTGTTTCCAGGCAGCTATAAGGATTAATACGTGTCCTCAAAGTCTCAGCAGGACATTCTCTGTATATATTAGTGCCTGCTGTCAGATTGGTGAAGTGTTAGAGGGTCACCCATTCTCCGCTCATATCTTTCTGGCTCTCAAGTCAGTGTGTTCATGCATCTTCAAGTCAGTAACTTTAAGTATCTATCCACACGTACCTTATAAAGGCGGTAAACCGTAAAGTCCCTGGAACAGGTCTGTCTACTGTATTCTTGTTTCTTGTAATCCTATCTATCTACAAAGTACAAGTTATAGTAACCAAGGTAACACCCCCCCCCCCCCCCCCCCCCCCGAAGCTAAGGACTCTGATCAAGCCAACATATATTCATCATCAGATGCCCCTGTATTGGATTGTACATAGTTATTATTCAAGTAAAGTTTCCATATACTCGCACCACTACTGTGTAAAGACTTTTATTAAAGATATTCCCCTGTGTATATGCTGACAGGAAGGTTACAGAAGGTGAGCCCTAAGGTTGCACTACACGACCCAGCAACAACCCCTCAGTATATTACAGTACACCGCAATGAAAAGTGGAATCTGTTTGATCGCTAGGGGCAACTGGGCCAGTTTCACTTAACACCATGTTTGATAAATCTCCCCCATAGTACCTTTTTTCATATCCAACTGGGTTTCTAGGATGTAGGTAAATGACTTTATTCTCCGGTATAAAGAGTGGAAAATGCTTTTCCAAGCCCCTGATCTGCTGTAGACTGGAATGCCCCCCCCCCCCATCCAGCTTGACTTAAAGGGGTTATCCAGTGCTACAAGAACATGGCCCCTTTCCCCCCACTCTTGTCTCCAGGTCAGGTGTGGTTTGCAATTAAGCTCCATTTACGTCAATGGAGCAGAGTTTCAAACCACACCCAATCTGGAGACAAGAGAAGGAAAAAGTGGCCATGTTTTTGTAGCACTCAATAACCCGTTTTGGGCTGGGTTCACACTACGTATATTTCAGTCAGTATTGTGGTCCTCATATTGCAACCAAAACCAGGAGTGGATTAAAAACACAGAAAGGATCTGTTCACACAATGTTGAAGTTGAGTGGATGGCCGCCATTTAATGGCAAATATTTGCTGTTATTTTTGAACAACGGCTGTTATATTGAAATAATGGCAGTTATTTACTGTTATATGGCGGCCATCCACTCAATTTCAACATTGTGTGAACAGATCCTTTCTGTATTTTTAATCCACTCCTGGTTTTGGTTGCAATATGAGGACCACAATACTGACTGAAATTTACGTAGTGTGAACCCAGCCTAAACCTAGAGGCTGAGTCTCAAGAAGGTTTAGGTATGGGAGGGGAAGTAAGGACGTGTTACAGCCTGCAACAGGTCAGGAGTTTGGAAAAGAAAGTCAATTTACTCTTTTTACTATAGAATAAAAGCATTTTTCTACATTTTTGAAACACAGCTTTGTCTGCTAGCCCAAACGTCTATCCATCAGCGTCTCACAGATCTCTTTAATGGTGGGATGGTGCCTTTTGAAGGCTCTTTTACATGGGCCGGTTATCGGTTAAATAAGCTTTTTTAGGGAGTCACATTCCCAATGTAAAGGAGGCCAGCGATCAGTCAATGAACAAGTGAACTCCTCCCTACCCTCTTCACTGTTAGGAATGCCCCTAGAAGGATTTCTCATTTCTCTGAACACTGCAAATGTGCCGGATTGTTAAGACCCATGTGCAGTGTTTAGACAAGTGTGGGTACAGAGCCGCTTTAAAGGGCTGCTTGAACAATCGAGTCATCACTCTGGCCTGGCTGCTTGACTGACTTAGCTTTGAAAAGGCTTTGTAAATGAGCAATGATCATAGAGATCGGGGGTGGTTACCAGCACCTAATCAGTCCATGTAAAGACCATTATCCAGAAAAAGAATGTTTCCTGGGTGCTTCTTCTCAAAAGAGAAGACTGAATCTACCTAATCTCTCCCTCCTGGTCATTCTAGAATTCACCGCTACTAGGTGACTTAGTAGAGCAGGTGGGTGTTCCTAAAATCATCCATGGAACACCCAGGGTCGTATTAACATCTGCTGCTGCCCTAGGCACTAAACCTGAAGACACCCCACCTTGGGGAGTGTGGGGGAGAGTGGTTTCGGCCACATGCATTTCTCTACATGTAGAAACATTGTGTGAATCACGTTTTTCATGGTTTTTAACTGCTTAAAACATAAACAAATTTCCATCTGCATATTGTCTAAAGGAATTCTCACCACAGGATTGGTAGATTGGTGGGTAATAGCTCCAGGCTTCACATTTACCACCGCCACAGCAGATGTGAACAATACCACCATACTGTGACTGGATAACACCACAATACCAGACCTGACCAATACCACCATACTGTTACTGGATAACATAGCCACACCAGATGTGACCAATACCACCATACTATGACTGGATAACACCGCCATACCAGACCTGACAAATACCAACATACTGTGACTGGATAGCGGCTGTATTCGGACGATGATCGTCCTGTGGAATAGAAGGCAACGATCAGCCGACATCGTTCATGTCGGCTGATTGTTGAAGTCGTTTGTCTTTCAACATGTTGAAAGACAAACAACTTATATAGCAGCAATCTGCTGCCGCAACGCCGTGGAATAGGAGCAGCGGCAGCAGACCGTATCCTATGGGCTGCCCGGATGATCAGCGGTCACCCCCTCGCTGCTCCCCCCGGCCCTCCCTGGACTCTCACCCACTGGCCGCAGCCACGTGGAATAGCGGCAGCAGCGAGCGGGGAACGAGAAGCAAACGAATGCTGACAGAGCTCATTTGCTCCTCAATGTCGGCCCGTGGAATAGGGCCTTAACACCGCCACAACAGACCTGAACAATTCCACCATACAAACACACACCCCCTTCGAAAAGACACCAGATCTACTGGCAAATCTGGAGGTGGGAGACTTAAAAAATAAAAACAAAAAAGTTGTTTCCTTCCCCCTGCTTCCTGGTGCTACCCCCCCGCAAGGTGCTGCCCTAGGCACCGGACCACAGGTTCCTAGTGGTAAATATGGCCCTGGGAACACTGGACTTATCTTTAATGTTATGGATTAGGGAGGGAGATTCCTCTAAAATTACCTTTCCTAGACATTGCTGACATAACTCCTTAGTGTATTTGTTCAGCAAATTCTTCTTACATATATGACATTCCTTGTTCTTATTCTTATGCGTGGCTTCTCTAGATTCCTATAACAAAAATATGAGAGTATAAGCAAGGATCACTAGACAAATCCATCCCCCCCCCATATAGACATTATTGCCATTATAAAGCAGATCTGGGTGATCTGTGTACTAAAGATTTTCTGCCTCTTTCTGCATTGTTGCAAGGAGAGCAATGAAAGGGAATATTCTATGAAGATGCAGATGCCAGTGCAACTCTATGTTGCCCCTTTATTCCGGAAGAAGTGTGCTAACATGCTAATGCCATGTATGTATACTGCACAATCACAGCAACAGGTCACAGGGTCTGCATTACACCAGGAGAACAAAAACTATTCTGCCTAAGCGCTGATGACGCTTACACTCTGGCTCCTTTTGAAGTGTCGGTATTGCTCTATTCCAGGGCATAGAACATTTAGTGCTGAGCTCTGTATTTGAGAGGCTCTGTGGCATGGTAGGGGGGCACTGGAAGAGGTACTTGTTGTCTTTGGGTGGGGCAAATGTTAACCATGAGTAACATCAGAAAAAGCTCAGTGATATTTCATAATAATTCGTCTTTCTACCATCACATAAGAAAAGCTCCAAACTACTCTCCAATCGTACCTCTCCACCTGCACACTGGGCCCAATCTTATCCTATCTTAGGGTATGTGCACACTGAGGAAATCTGACAGAAAATCCATTGTGGAATTCGCAGATCGTGGACTGCGGCGGACGCACACATCTCCGTCCGTGTCATAGACTCCATTCTATGCATGCGTGGATTCCTTCATCTGTCCAAAGAATGAACACTTTGGGGGAGATTTATCAAAGGGTGTAAAATTTAGACTGGTGCAAACTGCCCACAGCAACCAATCACTGCTCAGCTTCCAGCTCCGGTTAAAGGAAAGAGGAGCTGTGATTGGCTGCTGTCGCCAGTTTGCACCAGTCTAAATTTTACACCCTTTGATAAATCTCCCCCTTTGTGTCTATGACATGGGTGGAGAAGCGCACGCTCACTGCAGTCTTTGAGCGGCGTATTCCGTGACAGATTTTCCGTCAAATTTACACAGTGTGCACATACCCGTATCCCCAACCTTACCACTGGCTTGTCCCAGCACTAACTTATTACTTTTAATTATCACTAACCACTGGTATCTTTCCTTCTTCATATAAACACCAAACCATCACACCCATGCTCAAAAAGCCAGCCAGCCATCCTTATTGTCCAGCTACAGATCCAATTAATTTCTTCCCTTTGTCAAAACACCATGAACAAAATGTCTACCTTGAACTGCTCCTACTTTTCATCCAACCCACTTCTTTGACCACCAGCAATCTGGCTTCCGCCCCACCATTCAACTGAAATTGCCCAAACAAAAGAAAATTATCTGTTGCAAAAGGCTTATACCAATACTCTGTGTCCTTGTTAATCTATATTCCCTCCTCTTCCAAACTTGACCCTCTCCTGGACCTCACCATACCTCTCCCACTTGCACAGCACCTCCTCACCTCGCCATCTCACTGTTGCTTCTCCTAAAGGCTCTTTCCTAGGGCTTCTGCTCTTCTTCATCCTATGTTTGGGCTGGGACAGATCATAGAATCCAATTGCTTCAAGTACCACTTCTATGATGATGACACTCCATTATTTGGGGCCACCCTTGAGTGTGCTCATTCAAACTGCACATCAATGCCAATCGCCTGCCACCGCCACCTAAAAACATTTCCAGAAGCCGCTCTTTCCTTAACTCTGAAGGCCTCTTTGGCCTTCTATCTAACACTCTTGCTCCCCTCTAATCCATTCTCAACTCTGCTTCCCAACTAATTCACCTCTCCCCTCTGCCAATTCCTTCTCTGGATACCCATTGCCCAGTAAATTCAGCTTAAATTGCTAACCACGACTTACATGGCTATCAACAACCTCTCTTCCCCTTTACATTTCTGACCTGATCTTCCAATATTGCCCCTTGCACAATGTCCGATTCTCACAAGACGTCCGTCAGCCCTTGTCATCTCCTCACACAGACAATGTCAAGATTTCTTCTGGGCTTCCCCCATACTCTGAAACTCACAACCCGACACATCTGGCTCTCACCCACCATCACAAAACCTATCTCTTCAGAAAAGGCTACAACCTACAACAACCCTACTGGCATCTCATGGCAATATGACTAGCTGCCCTTCACCCACTGTCTCCCTC
Source organism: Dendropsophus ebraccatus (assembly GCF_027789765.1). Classification (NCBI taxonomy): domain Eukaryota; kingdom Metazoa; phylum Chordata; class Amphibia; order Anura; family Hylidae; genus Dendropsophus; species Dendropsophus ebraccatus. The sequence continues at coordinate 100,352,656 of NC_091457.1, forward strand.
TTACACGGAACGATTATTGGCCGTATTCGGACGATAATTGTCTCATGTAGTAGAAGACAACGATCAGCCGACATGCACTGTTGAAAGATCAATGATAGCAATAGAATTTACTAGCAATTTCCCAGGCAGCCCCCCCTGCTCTTACCCTCTCACTGCCAACATGTGTAATAGCGCCTGCAGCGAGCGCGGAACGAGGAGCAAGCGAGCGATGACCTGGCAGGTTAGCACTCGTTTGCTCCTCTCAATCGCCCCATGTAATAGGGGCTTAAGGGTCCTCTCTCCCTATGTACCAGTCTGCCATTTAATTGATTAATTTTGTTTTCTTAAGCTTCTGTTACATTCTGTATGTTAACCCCTTATCATATGTACAGTGCTCTAGAATCAGGTTTTAACGTAAAACTAATTTTAATGATTTTTTGAGATGTTTTCCCATTTTTCTATCTATAATAAAGGGAATAAGGGGAAACTAAACAACACCTTAGACGTCTCTAACCTGCCGTTATGTTGTGCCATGGGTTGCTGAGGATGAAGGTAATTTTTTACCTTGATCCTCAGCGCAGTGTTCGGTAGATTTTTACTTTAGTTCATGTCTACATTTAGTTATATCTTATTTCTTTCATTGTAATGTTATTTGTTATTATTGCATTTTTTTTTAAATAAATAAAAGAACTGTAGGATGTAACTGGGCATCTGTAAACTAGGTAAACTAAGTTCAGGTCTGGAGCCTGTATGCTCTAACTCAGGATCACAACATTGTATATAATATGGGTGCACAGTTGGGCATATTTACTATTCTAAATGTGCCACAATACGTCACCATTTGCAGGACAAAACTGGCATACATTTTTTGTGCCACATTAATTATGGGTTTTAGATACTATTAGTGCCTCGCGTAACAAGAGGGATAATAATATAGGATGCGTGACTTGCTGAAATGGGGTGTGTTTTCATATGCAGCAAAAGTGAGCCATTGTGATAAGTTTAGGGCATCTTAAGAATGCCAAGGTCAACTCTGCCCTGTTGACTCCACCAGCAGAACAATGAATACAGCTCTGGAAAATCGTACAGGATGTAATGATCAGAAGATAAGTAATGTTACATATGTATAGAGTTTCTCACCATCAGAATAGTCGGTGTAGCTCTTGAGTATAAAAACACAGGCTGTGACTCAGGATCAGTCATTCATATTTGACATTTATAAATCCACACTGTATTGAAACTCTTGGTCTGGTACCCCCTTCCCTTTACAAGAAGCCAACCTATGCCACTTTAATGACCTGGTTTACAGAATTGTCCCTCCATAATTGGGACTATTGGTGAACATGGTAACATGGTATATGTCCTCGGTGGCTCCACCAGCAGAATAGTGAGTGCAGCTCCAAAGTATAAATCAGGCTGATAGAAGGTAAGAAGTAAAACATACATACATGCATACCTACAAGCACTTCTCTTGCCTTTATGTATTAGGAGGTAGGTAGGTGAGCTGCTGTCAAACTCCTCTGGTAATGCTTTATCTCCAGCAAAGCAAAAGCATCAGACAGTTGAAATTCAACACAACTGATCCTTCTCGGGAGCCTCCATACAAATAGAACATTCAGATATTTGCGCAGAAATCCCACAGGCCAGCCAATACATAGATAATGTGCGTAACTGCACCAACAAAATATAGTGAGGCTCTGGAGTCTGTATAGTATAAGCAGCGTATGTAGACAGGGCTGTGTGTGGAATGATATCTGTCTATAAATAGGGGACTGACGTGTACAAGGTGGTTATAGGGTTTACAGGCCTGGGGAGATATGATCTCTCATATGGATGAGTGGCAGCTGGTACTTCATGTTCTTCAGAAGTTTCCTTGCTGCACCATCCTGAAGCCAGGAATAGACATTCAGAAAGTGAATAAAGTGATAATGCAGATTATTTCCAGTGATTTTTATTATGTAAGAAACCAACCAAAAAAGTTGAATCAATAAATAGAGTTACAGCACCCCCTACTGCTCTATGGCCACCATGCAGGAGCGTGATACCCAGAGGAGAGTGAGGCACAGAGGAGCAGCCTTACAGCTGAAGGATCAGTGGCTACTTTGGGTTCGTGAAGGGCAGTCATGGACCAGAAAGCTGGGCACTGAGCATGTACTGGTCACTGCAGCGACTTTAATGGAGTTTTGCTTGATGCATCTGTTAAACATATCCCATTATAACCTAATGGTAATGGACGCTGCTGTTAGTCTGGGATCCTTTTTTTAACGGACACAAAAAGGAGGTTGACTACGTTTTTGTGTATGTTAAAAAAAAAAAAACACAAATCCGTTTTGATCCTTTTTTTATTATGGAAGTCAATGGAAAAATGGATCTAAATGGATGCACACAAATGCATCCCTTTTCTTGCAAAAAACAGATTGCAAAAACGTAGAGTAAATCCAGCCTTACACTTAACTCATAGAGATGATCGAAGCTCAAGCACGCTCAGGTTTGTCGGAAACCCAAACACTCTGTGTTTGATTACCGGTGGCTGAAAAGTTGAATTCTAAGGCTGCCTGGAAAACTGCCATAGGCTGTATCCATGTTTCACAGGACTCTCTGGGGTTCCATCCAGCCACTGCTAATCAAACGCAGATCAGTCAGGTTCCAAAAAGACCCGAGTGTGCCCCAGCTTCCATCATCTCTACTTAAAGGGGACCTGTCACCTCCCGTGCCAGGGGTGAAGGCCGCCCGACCCCCCACTAGAGCCCCGGATACTTACCCTATCTCAACAAGTCTCGCTCCTGGAGCCAGTCCCGGGATGGACATATCCTTGTTGGAAGCCCGACGTGCGCCCTTCAGAGATGAGTTCGATGCTCATGGAGAATGACGGCTCCTTCTATCTATGCAGCGTGCGCGCCGGGCTTCCGACAAGGATATCTCCGTCCCAGGACCGGCTCCAGGAGCAAGACTTGGCCAGATGGGATAAGTATCCAGGGCTCTAGTGGGGGGTCGGGCGGCCTTCACCCCGGCACGGGGGGATGACAGGTTCACTTTAGCATATTACACTCCTTGACAAAAAAACTAAACCAAAACATGCCCCTAGAAGTTATGTGAACATAATGATGTGTATATTACAATATTAAAGTGAAATGATAAGTTTATTGCGGAAAACTGAACAGTTTGCAGGACAAACTTGCTATACATGCTTTGCAACGCATTTATTAAGGATTTTAAATACTTTTCAAGCCTTATTTGACAAGAGGGTCCTGGGTTAGAATAAGAGCATGACTTACTGAAGGGGTGTGAGACTTGCTATGTAACACTGTGCATCAACCCTGCAGCAAAGGCGCCCCCCTGTAATAGGTGTTATTCTGGCAGGGCCATTGCTGGGAAGACCCTTGCTGTGTATGCGGAGCATTATATGCTAGTAGGAAGCCATGAGAGACACCCCATGTGGCTGCAGGATGTCCTGTACATATCCCCCATATCACTACTAGGGGTGACTCCAGCAGGTGAGGCAATCTGTTGCTGCACAATGATAGCAGGAATACAGCACTCACCATCAGGCCTCCATACCTGAACCCAATCTTCTGTGGATCCCAACCACAACCTGAATTCATTGCCAGAAGAGGACAGGGTTCTAGTCAGTCCAGGTTTCTCTATCATGCAGGGCTCTAGGCTTCATGGTGCCCTGTGCAAAAATAAGGCTGGCATATAGAGTTTACAGTAATCCAACATGATGGATGCCAGACATTAGTGATGGGGTCACTGGTGGACCTGAACCTACAACGTCATAAAGTGGACCTAGAACCCTAGACCTCTGGGTCTGCACCCCAAAACCTCTAACATCCACAAAAATAATCTAAGAGACCCGAACCCAAGAGAATAGACACAAACTCCGGCAAGATGCAGAACTCCGGGACCTGCAGGATGAGCCCCCCCGGAGCTTCCGGAGCCCACAGCATCAGTGATCAGGGACACCGGAGCTCAAGCCCTAGAGACAGCACACCGGGGCCAGCAGACTGACGGGACGGAGCACGGGCGGAGAGCGGAGGGGGCGGGAAGGAAGCGGCTCAGGGCCGGGCGGGGCCTCCTGCACTCACGGGAAGTTGGGAAGTTCTCTGCAGCTCTCGGGATCCGGCACCAGGTCAGTACAGCTGGGCTACCGGGGGCAAGAGTGACCCGGGGACACATACACTATACCATATATACTAATACTGTATACACTATATACCATCTATATCCCAGTATATTACCCCCCGACTGCACCCCCAATACTATATACACTATACTCCATTATACTGCACCCCTAATACTATATACACTATACTCCATTATACTACCCCCCCCACTGTAAAAACTACACCCCAATACTATATACACTATACTCCATTATACTGCACCACCAATACTATATACACTATACTCCATTATACTGCACCACCAATACTATATACACTATACTCCATTATACTACCCCCCCACTGTACATACTGCACCCTAATACTATATACACTATACTTCATTATACTACCCCCGACTGTACAAACTGCACCCCAATACTATATACACTATACTCCATTATACTGCACCCCCAATACTATATACACTATACTCCATTATACTTCCCCCCGACTGTACATACTGCACCCCCAATACTATAAACACTATTCTCCATTATACTACCCCCTGACTGTACATACTGCTCCTATAATCCTATATACACTATACTCCATTATACTGCACCCCAATACTATATACACTATACTCCATTATACTTCCCCCCCGACTGTACATACTGCCCCCCACTAGTGTACATACTGCACCCCCAATACTATATACACTATACTCCATTATACTACCCCCCAACTGAACACACTGCACCCCACTACTTAATACACTATACCCCTCCGACTGCACATACTGCCCCCCTCCCAAAACTATATACACTATATTCAAGTATTCTACCTCCTGACTGCACTTCACTGCTATATACATTACCCCCCCCCCCCCCGACTGCACATACTGCACCACAATACTATATACACTATACTCCATTATACTACCCCCTGACTGCACCTCACTACTATACACTCTACTCCAGTATACTATCCCCTGACTGCACCCCAATACTATACATTGTATTACAGTATACTATCCCCTGACTGTACACACTGTACCCCAATACTATACACTGTACTCCAGTATACTATCCCTGACTGCAACCCAATACTATACATTGTATTACAGTATACTATCCCCTGACTGTACACACTGTACCCCAATACTATACACTGTATTACAGTATACTATCCCCTGACTGTACCCCAATACTATACACTGTACTCCAGTATACTATCCCTGACTGCACCCCAATACTATACATTGTATTACAGTATACTACCCCCAAACTGCATCTCACTACTATACACTATACTCCAGTATAATACCCTCGACTGTACACACAGCACCCAAATACTATACTCCAGTATACTACCCCTTGATGGCACACAATGCACCCCAATACTATGTACACTATACTCCCGTATACTACCCCCCCCCCCCGACTGTACACACTGCACCCAAATACTATGTACTCAATACTCCAGTATACTACCCCCCCGACTGTACACCCTGCATCCCAATTTTATATACAGTATACTCGAGGTTAGTACTCCCGAATGTACACACTGCACCCCAATACTATATACACTACACTCTGGTATACTACCCCCAATTGTATACATTGCACCATAATACTATATGCTATACTCCAGGACACTACCCCCAATTGTACACACTATACCCCAATAATATGTACTATATTCCAGTATACTACTCCCCACCTGTACACACTGAATCTCAATACTATATACTATACTCCAGTATACTACCCCACAACTGTACACACTGAACCTCAATACTATATACTATACTCCAGTATACTACTCCGCACCTGTACACACTAAACCTCAATACTAAATACAGTATACTACCTACCGACTGTAAGTGCTGCACCCCAATTCTATACTCCAATAATATATACAGTACAATGTACAACTCCCCTGTGTGTACACACTGTACCTCAATACTATATACACTATACTCCAGTATACTTCCCAGGACTGTACACACTGCACCCAATATTATATATGTTGCACTGTATACTGCCCATGGATTGTGTATACATTGCAGTCCAAATTCTAACCTGCATTGTACAAGTAGCACTCCAGTATTATACACTGCACCATTGTATATTACACCCAAATATTATATACACACCCCCCTGTATATTGCACTTAATTATATATGCTGTACGCTAGTATTTTATCTGCTGCACCCCTGCTACATATACTGCAGTCTAGTATTATAGATGCAATAACTCATGCAAACTACTTTTTACCAAAGTATACACTACACAACCCCAATATTATATACACTACACCACCCCAATATTATATACACTATACCGCCCCAATATTTTATACACTATACAGCTAGACATTCTTTACATTGTACTCCCCTTTTGTACACGCAATAGCCCCTCAACTATACATAGACTGTTGTCCCATATTACATATATACTATAGCCCTGTGTTGTCTTGTCACAGTGTGTATGACATATAGCAACTGTAGCCAAACCACAAAAGAGACTGGAATTTTGAGCAGATGTGTTTCTTTTTATTTGTATTGAACGTGGTGACGTCCTTGTATGTTCCCGCTATGGCGCTGCCAGTCCCTATGCGCCAGGCAGATGTTTCTTATTAGGTGTAACTCCCTGCATATATAAATCTCATAGTGGGGAGAGGAGTGCCACTATGAGAACAGTCCCTTCTTCCTGACACTTTCCTACGTGTTACTCTCTCCCAAACACTGCTTACCTTTGTGCCACGCTGTTCCAGACACGGCTTCCCTCTGTGCCGCTATCTCCTGGGCATAGCTTCCCTTTGTGCCTCTATCTCTTGGGCATGACTTCCCTTTGTGCCGCCATCTCCTGGAAATGGCTTCATTTTGTGCCGCTTTCTTGGACACAGCTTCTCTTTGTGCCACTTTCTCTCAGACACTGCTTCTCTTTGTGCCACACTCTCCTGGCCACGGCTTCTGTTTTAGTTTCTAGATTTTCCTTTGTGCTGCTTGCTATTCCAGACACCAGGCTTCCTTTCATGTCATCCTCACTTCCGGACACCAGGCTTCTTCTCTATGCTGCTCTCTATTCCAGACACCAGGCTTCTCTCTGTGCTGCTCTCTATTTCAGACACCAGGCTTCTTCTCTATGCTGCTTTCTATTCCAGACACCAGGCTTCTTTCTGTGCTGCTCTCTATTTCAGACACCAGACTTCTCTCTGTGCTGCTCTCTATTCCAGACACCGGGCTTCCCTCTGTGCTGCTCTCTATTCCAAACACTAGGCTTCCCTCTGTGCTGCTCTTTATTCCAGACACCAGGCTTCCCTCTGTGCTGCTATTTCAGACACCAGGCTTCCCTCTGTGCTGCTCTCTATTCCAGACACCAAGCTTCCCTCTGTGCTGCTCTCTATTCCAGACACCAGGCTTCCCTCTGTGCTGCTATTTCAGACACCAGGCTTCCCTCTGTGCTGCTCTCTATTCCAGACACCAAGCTTCCCTCTGTGCAGCTCTTTTTTCCAGACACCAGGCTTCCCTCTGTGCAGCTCTCTATTCCAGACACCAGGCTTCCCTCTGTGCTGCTCTCTTTTCCAGACACCAGGCTTCCCTCTGTACAGCTCTCTATTCCAGACACCAGGCTTCCCTCTGTACAGCTCTCTATTCCAGACACCAGGCTTTCCTCTGCGCTGCTCTCTTTTCCAGACACCAGGCTTCCCACTGTGCTGCTATTTCAGACAACAGGCTTCCATCGGTGCTACTCTCTATTCTAGACACCAGGCTTCCCTCTGTGCTGCTCTCTATTCCAGACACCAGGCTTCCCTCTGTGCAGCTCTCTATTCCAGACACCAGGCTTCCCTCTGTGCTGCTATTTCAGACACCAGGCTTCCCTCTGTGCTGCTCTCTATTCCAGACACCAAGCTTCCCTCTGTGCAGCTCTCTTTTCCAGACACCAGGCTTCCCTTTGTGCTGCTATTTCAGACACCAGGCTTTCCTCTGTGCTGCTCTCTATTCCAGACACCAAGCTTCCCTCTGTGCAGCTCTCTTTTCCAGACACCAGGCTTCCCTCTGTGCAGCTCTCTTTTCCAAGCACCATGGTTCCCTCTGTGCAGCTCTCTATTCCAGACACCAGGCTTCCCTCTGTACAGCTCTCTATTCCAGACACCAGGCTTCCCTCTGTGCAGCTCTCTTTTCCAGACACCAGGCTTCCATCTGTGCTGCTCTCTCTTCCAGACACCAGGCTTCCCTCTGTGCAGCTCTCTATTCCAGACACCAGGCTTCCCTCTGCGCTGCTCTCTTTTCTAGACACCAGGCTCCCCTTCTTAATGCTCTCTCTTCCGAACACTATGCTATGCTCTGAGTTGCCCCCTCTTGGTTCCTGGAATGTCCTTTTGTTCTACACACACTGCTGCTAGCGTTCCATTGGTGGGCTTAGATTATAGCACGCTGTTTCCGTTGTGCTGGATGTTTCTTTCTGGTTGCGTTTTTCTTCTTATAAATGATATTTTCTATTTGTGACAGGTGGGAAAAGAAGCTGTTCCATTCTCCACCCTGGAAGCCGTGAGAGATTCTTCAGGTTACGCTTGTACAAGTGTCAGCACACAGAGGATGTGGGGCTGCTGGTATATTAGACCAGTCCTGGAGTCCATATAGGGTCCTGCCACTGTCTGAGGGGGTTCAGTGTCTCCACTTTTAGGAGCCTGTCCCCCTCAGGCATTTATTATTCTTCACCTCTGGAGACGTTCCTCTTCAGACAATCACATCTGCACCTCCAGACAGTATGAGTCAGAGCAGCGGTCCGAGCCCCCGGCTCGTGGACTCCCCACTGCTTTTACAAAGCTCGGAGCTCCTCTGTAGCTTGGGAAATGCTCAGCCTGAACGCATGCGTCATCCAGACTCTCTTACCCCTTCACCAAAGAGCCTTCCACCATCTCCCATCCTTCAGCCATCTGTTCCTTTGTCTGCCGGAGACTGGGAGAGCCGTGAGGAGCTACGACAGAGAGAACTGGAGGAGGCCAGGGCACGTGCAGCCCAAATGGAGAAGACCATGCGCTGGTGGTCAGACTGCACAGCCAACTGGAGAGAGAAGTGGAGCAAAGTAAGAGCTGAGCGAAACAAGGCCAGGGAAGAAGGAGTGCAGCTCCGCAATCGACTTGAGGTCCTGAGCAAAGAACTAAATGCTCTAAAAAGAGAGCGTCAGGAAGCCATCAGTGAGACAGAGCAACTCCGCAAGGAGGTAGAGAGACTGCATGGCCGTGAGCAAGTTACCACAGAGCAGGAGACTGAGGAGCCAGTGCGGGATGTGGACACTGAGAAACCTGTCAAGGTTAGAACCCGGGGACCTGACAGTGCTGCAAAGTGTGATGGAATATACACACTTTTATATATGTTTCAAGAAAGCTTTCTTTAAAAAAAAAAAAAAAAAGGGGGAAAAACGCACAGAATCCACAGTAAAAAGTGACATTGCAGTTTTTTCAATCCGCACCATAGGGCACCACAGATGTGCAAAATGGGCGGCTAATCTTTTTATTTTTATAGTGACACTGTCACCCCCTTTATGCATTATGACTGCTCTACACAGGTGTAAAGGGTAAATTTAGCAGTTTTCATACCTTATTTTCTATCATGCTTGTTCCAGTAAAAAGTGATCTTTTATCATCTGGGATTGGGATACCTGGGCGGGGCTTCACGGCTGAAGCACCACTTAGCCACCTGCCCTCAGCGGCCATCTGTGTGGGGCCTAGACCTTTAGGCTGGCCCTTCCAATGGCTGCTGAGGGGGCGTGGCCTATGCTGTGATGACGTCACAGGGGGAGGGGTGGCTAAGTGGCAGTTTGGACGTGAACCCCAATCCCAGATGATAAAAGATCACTTTTCACTGGAACAAGCATCATGACGTATGATATAAAATAAGGTATGAAAACTGCTAAATATACCCATTACACCTGTGTAGAGCAGTCATAATGCAAAAAGGGGGTGACAGTGTTACTTAAGATTTTGACTTCCTTATTGCCTTCAACAGGGAAGTGAAAATCTGCAACAAATCCGCAGCAAATCCTTGTGTGAACAAGCCGTAAGGGTAGGGACAAGCATTGAGAATTCATCACACCCAACTCTTCTCTCCACCACATCGTCTGTTGGTGAAGAGCTAGGAAACCCCTTGTACACCTTATATTGTCAGTTGATCCTATCAGTGGC